>NC_139242.1:53297446-53897446 GCF_977018435.1 Lepisma saccharinum
ATATATATATATATATATATAAAAGAGAGAGAGAGAGAGAGAGAGAGAGAGAGAGAGATTACAAAATAGTTCAAATAGTGCGAGCGCCATTGAAAAGTCATGATAATCCTATGTTTAGAAAATAATATATTTATAAATTAAATTTTGCGTACTAGGAATTATTATTACAATAAATAACATGTCTAATTGTGAGTTAAGAAAAAAACAATAATAAAGAGACATTCTCGCATCACGATTGCAGTTTGAAAAAGTCGGGACAGGGATTGAAAGTAACGCACTGTCCTGGCTAAATCGGTGAATCTGACGTCTGCTAGCCTTGCATTACAAAACTAAAACCATCCAATATTGCAGCCTGAAGACTTTTGCGCAAGAAACAGATTCATTTATGTAAAAAGAAAATTGAAATTTTTACACATTTCTAAAATCAACATTTAAATATTTCAGGGTTCGAGGAGGACATAGCCCCCATGCCCTCCTGGGTACTGGCCAGACGTAGACAGTGGGAGAGACATTTTGGAGAATCTTTCTATTAAATTATTCCAACTTATGCTCAGATAGGTTTATTGACAATCGTGAACTTTTCGTTTAATAGACAATATTTGGTTTTAAACGACTGGAGTACATTGGCCTAATTTCCTTTCTTCCTCTTTTGAGAGAATATATACTTCTACAATAGCATTCGCGTTCGGAAACGATAAAAAATATGACTTGGTTTTCAAAGGCAAACAAGCTTTGTAGCGTAGCTTGCTCGCGTTCAAAGTGACTCACTCACGCTATTCAAGGCCGCTTCTTATCGCAAAACACTGTCCATCGATGCACAGTGTCTGCACCCAGCAAGTTAAAAGTGACCAGAGTCGAATTTTAAAGAAAATGTAAAGAATGATAGATTTCATCAGAGGCGGCTAGGTGGGCACTAGCTCAACATGCAATACTTTAAGTCATAATTTCTGACAAACAAGAAACCTTATTGAATAAGTATTGGGATCGTAATACGTGTATCCGCTCCTTTTTAACAATGTAAGCTCGATGACAATCTGTATTCCATTTGTTTATATTAGCAACTTGGTCAACCGGAGGTTATTATAAGGAACTATTTCGTAGATGTTCATGTAACCGTTATAAAATTAAAAATAAAATATATTCACAAGCTTAGATATACCAACAACGAAGAAATAAATTCAGAGTTAAATTTCAAGTGCATGTGCATAGAGAAATTGTAGAAGTACAGAGCTATATCAGAGTATTGGACTTCTTTTTGCAGAATAACGTTTACAATATTGACGCGACAGAATAATTAAAAACTGTTGCTCCAAGGGAAACAAAGGGCGTAGTGTATTGGTTAGAGTTCTTGAAATCATTGATTGCGGTC
Source organism: Lepisma saccharinum (assembly GCF_977018435.1). Taxonomy (NCBI): domain Eukaryota; kingdom Metazoa; phylum Arthropoda; class Insecta; order Zygentoma; family Lepismatidae; genus Lepisma; species Lepisma saccharinum. Next base: position 53,298,816 of record NC_139242.1, read on the forward strand.
CCAGGTTCGATCCTCCATACTAGGTGTTCTTTTTCTTTTTTTTTTTAAATCCCCTTCTATTAAACAAGAGCATGGTAACATTATTTGTAATAGCAGTGTATAGTGGCTACATTGTTCTGCATATGGAATTTATAAAAAAAATAAACAAATAAATGATTTGACACACGTTCAAAGGGATATTTTTATGTATAAGATCGTGAATTATGATACACTAACGATAACTGTGTACTGCTTCAAAGACATTGATAAATATATTTATGAAATAACTATTTATATTTGTGCAATTCAGGACATACTAATTTTACCCCTTTTCCCACTGGAGTTCAATGTCGAAAAAAATATCGAATGAAAAGTTCTCATCATGTGCAATTCTCCATTAAATGTTTTCGCCGAGTCGTACTACCTTCGTTTTCTTTGTTACAAACAAGTATTGTTTGCACATTACATGTAGGAGGAGAGTTGTATCTACATTTCACATTGGTCAGCTCCTTCTACTTACTTTCAGGAGCGAAAGCTTGTAGGGTAGTGTTTACCGTTCAGGACTGTCAATTTGATGGTCGTAGGTTCAAACCCTTCCGGTGGCAGAAAATTTTCGTAAGTTTTAGACCTATCCCATTGTGTTCATTGTCCACGCCGTGTGAAACGGAATGATTCAGTTTGGAATTAACGATGGGGGGAGGGGAAATATTAAATTACAAAATCTCCATTTCAACGAACAGAGAAGTGGACAAAAATTGGATAAATATTAAAATTACATTCATGCTTTTAGTGGTATAATCGCAGGTAAAATCAACGATCTTACATGGAAGATTTTATCTTGCTCTGAACTAAGCCAAAAGTCATTTCGCACCGATCAAATACATTCTCCAATACATTTCAAAATGTTATTGAATGTTTCATGTCGACAATTTGACCAACGCATCAATTCTTGACGCTGAGATGATATTTTCTGCAAGTACCTCTTCTCTTCAGTCCCTTCTGTTCTTCTCTTCTCCTTCTCCTTCTTCTCTCCCCTCCTTCTGCTCTGCTTTTATCTCATATCGCCTTCCCTACTTTTCTCGCATCTTATCTCCATCCCACTCATCTCCACTCCTCGTATCTCCTCTCCTGTCTTAGATTTCCGACTCGACTGCACTTTTCTCCTCCTCTTTTCGTTCTTCTCTTTTTCTCTCCTTTACTCTACTCTCCACTCCCCTCTTCTCGTCTCCTCTTCTCTCATCTCGATTTTCTACTCTTTTTTCTTCTTTGCTCATCTCTCCTAGAATCTTTTTTCATTCTCCTCACTACATCTCCTCTCCTCGTCTATCCTCTCTTTCTTCTCTCCTCTACTTTTCGTCTTCTCCTTTCGCTTTCTCTTTCTCCTGTCCTTTGTAACCTCTCGTTTTCTCTCACCTCTTTTCCTATCTGTAGACTCATCACCGATGAAATAGTAGAAAACCTATTTTTTTTCTTTGAGAAGGAATTTTGTCACATGCGATATAATAGTGATATTTTTAATACTTTTATACAATAATACTTGTTTTTATTTCTTTCGCGTATTTTATAAATATCTATTGTGCACGTGGCAACCCTGAAATTGAGCCTAGCTCTACACGCAACCCACCAACGCCTTATGTAAATTGGGTTGCCTAGTTTAAAATGTCGTTGTCCTAAAACTTTTGAGAGACACTGTACAAGGTGTCCGAGAAGCCACTTATCCCTTGATTATAATACAGAGTACATATTATCCCTATATACAGGGTGTCTCATAAGTAATAGCTCAAATTGACACAGATGAAGTACACGGTAATAGAAGCAAAAACGTCTCAGTAAACATGGGTCTGCAAACGAGCCGTTTTAGAGATAATTGCGAATGTGTGTTTACAAGCCGCCACTGACTTCATTGTTTGTAAACATCGTCCTAGTTGATAAAATGCTAATAATGTGTGCGAATGTGTGGTTAGAAGCCGTCACTAATTGCATTTTGTAAATATCGAGTGCTTTACTCCTTGCGCGTTCCGAGGTTTGCTCTTTGATTACAAAACAGAACATTTCCGAGAGGTGACGTTGTATGGATACAATCAGTACACAGTCTAATCGTACTGTGGGAGTCACGTCAGTTGTACTGTACTGCGTAGTGCAAATGAAACCTTACAGCAAAGAAGAGTACATTTTAAGAACTAGGACGACGTTTACAAACAATGAATTCAGTGGAGGCTTGTAATCACATATTCGCGATTATCTCGAAAACGGCTCGTTTGCAGACCCATGTTTACCGAGACTTTTTGCTTCTATTATCGTGTACTTTCACCTGTGTCAGTTTGTCAGTTGTCAGTTATTTTTCACTTCGATGTACAAATTAAATCGAACCCATGGACAAAATGTTATTATATTAGTGAGATTTATAGCTCTTTAATCCTTCAAAATAACGATATGGATTCGTACTTTGTATCAAGTTCCTTCTTGATTTTTGTACCGTCACTGAAAACCAGGGAAATATTTTTGAATTCTTACGTCTTCGATGAGACACTATGTTCACAACAAACTATAGACGATATATAATCGAGTTTGTGAGTTTGTATCTAACTTACCTTTACACAAAGTCATCTATATAATTACTTTCCATTAAGCCCGCTATTTATTTTTGTGCCGTCACGGAAAACCAGGGAAATATTTTTAACTTCTTTATTCTTCGCTAAGACACGAAATTCACAAGAAAGCATAGACAAAATATTATCGAGTGTGTGAGGCTTGTATCTAAGTAATCTTTAAATAAAATATTTTGTCTGATTACTTTCTCCTAAACCCGTTTTTTATTTATATGCCGTCACGGAAAACCCTGATAATATTTTGTATTTTTACTTCGTTGAGACACGAAATTCACAAGAAACTATACACCAAATATTATCGAATGTGTGAGGTTTGTATCTAAGTAACCTTTATAAAAAGCCATCTATATAATTACTTTCAATTAAGCCCGTTTATGATTTTTGTACTGTCACAAAAAATCCGGGAATAATTTTTGAATTCTTATTTCTTCGCTGATACACTAATATCACAAGAAACTGTGTACCAAACATTATCGAGTGTGTGAGGTTTTTACCTAAGTAATCTTTATATAAAATTTTCTATATGATCACTTTTTATTAAGCCCGTCTTTTCATTTTGTCCCGTCACGGAAAAACCGGGAAACATTTTTGAATTCTTAACCCTTGGCCGAGACACGAAGTTCAGAAGAAACTTTAGACCAAATATTATCGAATGTGTTAGGTTTGTATCTAAGTAATCTCTACATAAAATCTTCTATATAATTACTTTCTATTAACACCGTTTCTTAATTTTATACCGCCACTGAATACCCGGGAAAGATCTTTGAATTCTTACTTCTTCGCTGATACACTAAATTCTCAAGAAACTATAGACCAACCCATTTTTTATTTTTTTACCGTCACGGAAAACGATGGAAATATTTTTAAATTCTTACGTCTTCTCTGAGACACAAAATTCAGTACAAACATTGGACCAAGTATTATCGAGTATGTAAGGTTTGGATCTACGTAATCTTTATATAAAATCTTCTGTGTGATTAGTTTCTATTAAGCCGGGTTTTTTTGTAACGTCACGGAAAACCCGGAAAATATTTTTGAATTCTTACTCTTCGCTGACACACGAAATTCACAAAAAAACTGTTAACCAAATATTATCGAGTGTGTGAGTTTTGTATCTAAGTAATATTTAGATAAAATCTTCTATATTAATACTTTCTAATAAGGCCGTCTTTTATTTAAAAAATCCTGCATTTTTCGTGATGGTACAAAACTCAAAAACAGGCTTCATAAAAAGTAATCACTTACAAGACTTTATTTATAGATTACTTAGATACAAACCTCACACACTCGATAATATTTGGTGGATGGTTTCTTGTGGATTTCGTGTTTCAGCCAAGATGTACGTATTCAAAAATATTTTCCGGGTTTTCCGTGACGGTACAAAAATAAAAAATGAACTTATTAAAAATTAATCACATAGAAGATTTTATTTAAAGATTACTTAGATACAAACCTCACACACTCGATAATATTTGGTCCATTGTTTGTTCTGAATATCGTGTCTCAGCAAAGAAGTAAGAATTTAAAAATATTTCCCGGATTTTCCGTGGCGATAAAAAAAACCGGCTTAATAGAAACTAATCACATAGAAGATTTTATATAAAGATTAAGTAGATCCAAACCTTACATACTCGATAATACTTGGTCCAATGTTTGTACTGAATTTTGTGTCTCAGAGAAGACGTAAGAATTTAAAAATATTTCCATGGTAATATTTAATATTTCCAAAAATAATAAACAGGCTTAATTGAAAGTAATTATATAGATGACTTTATATTACTTAGATACAAACCTCACACATTTGATAATATTTGTTCTATAGTTTTTTGTAAACTTCCTGCCTCAGCGAAGAAGTAAGAATTCAAAAATTTTCCCCGGGTTTTCCGTGGCGGTACAAAAATCATAAACGAGCTGAATAGAAAGTAATCACATATAAGATTTTATTTACAGGATAAGATACTGACCTCACACATTCGATAAAGTTTGGTTTATAGTGCCTTGTGAACTTCGTCTCTTAGCGAAGAGGTACGAATAAAAAAGACATTTCCCGGGTTTTGAGTGACGGTACAAAAATCAAGAAGGAACTTGATACAAAGTACGAATCCATATCGTTATTTTGAAGGATTAAAGAGCTATAAATCTCGCTAATATAATAACTTTTTGTCCATGGGTTCGATTTAATTTGTACATCGAAGTGAAAAATAAACAAAATTTGAGAATTATTTTGAGTTTTTTCGTGGCGGTACAAAAATTAGAAATGGGCCTAATAGAAAGTACTCATTTAGGATATTTTTTAAACGTTAAACAGATATAATCCTCACACATTAATTAATATTTGGTCCAAATTTTCTTGTGAAGTGGGTGTCTTTGTGAGGAATGTGAAATTTATAAAATGGTTCCCGTGTTTTTCGTGACTTCACGAGAACCGGGAAAGGGACTGGATACAAATTACATATCTATAAAATTGTATTGATGAATGGTAGAGTTCTAAACTCACCAATATAATAATATTTTATCCATGTATTCATATGAATTAGTACATTGATACGAAAAATCCAAAATTTAAAAATTATTTTCGGGTTTTCCGTAACGGTACAAAAATAATAGAGGGGCTTATTGTAAAGTACTCGTTCTAGACATTTTATTCAAACATTAAGCAGACCAAAACCTCACACATTCGATAACATTTTGTACATTTTTTTCCGTGAATTGCTGCCTCTAAGAAATAAATACAAATTTCAAAATTTTTGGTTTTTTCTTAAGAACGGTATAAAAATCGAATATCCACTTATTGTAAAGTAGTGTGTATAAAGTTTAAATTTAAAAAAAAATGTACAAAAATAGCATAATATTCTTCGAAGCAACTCGAGACGGTACAAAAATATATGGTTGCAAGGTACAAATTCTCCCGCCTTTTTTCTGGCTGTTTCTGACGGGTACAAAATTTTTAAATAGTGGTACATAATGGTACATAAATAGTACAATATTTTGATGTGGATAACTTAGCCGAAATCGATGATGAGGTTGAGACGTTCCTCTGTAACCCCAAAATTGATTTTTGTTTTTCGACGGTAAATTGAGTGGTACAAAAATTATTTTTAGCATTTTTGAGTAGAACAAAAATAGTACAAAAATTGGGAAATGAGGTTTCGATAGTACAAAAATATGGGGTTAAAAAGTAACGGAGCCGTAACAATGTCCCCTTACATCAGCCACGGCGCAACAACAGCATACGAATTCGATCGAGCGTTCCGTGTGACCATCAGAGCAGTGAAAATGACCGAATACCGGCCAATTTTCAACACGGTCGCAGCAGGATACATGCAAGTAGGGGCACGGGGACGTCTCGCACATACTATACAATCTGCTAGGCCTGTTCATGAGATGAAATCGTAAGCCATTTAAATGAACGATGAAACCGCAGTGTATAGAGACCACTGGACCATACTCTGCTTTAAAACCACATCTAAACCAATAACATAAGACAAAAACAAACAAAAAAGGCTCTATGTGTACGATAAAACTTTACACAAAGTGATTGATAAATTCTGAAATGAGTCAAGGAAGTTAATCAAGAACGTCGCTACATTTTAAATGTCTATTAATAACCGTAGCACGTGTCTCGCTCGCCTGCTCAATGTTTTATGATGTTTATCCCCACGTCCTATGCCCAACTGATAAGCATGCGATGTTCTCTCTGGAACTCATTGTAGGGAAGAGGTTCCTGTTCTCTCGGATTTCTCGCTGTTTTCTCAATTCATCTGGGATCGTGGAGTCAGGATTCCTTAGCAACTAATCGATCAAAAACTAGAAAGCAAGAAGTCATCGTGCAAAATCAATCAAGACGTTGAAAACCAGGGAGAAAATAACAACTCATGACAAAAGGTCCATAGATATCACTTCAAGGAAAAAGTAGACAAATTTTATTTCAAACCTTGCGCATCGGACTATTACAAACATGCGAATATAAATAAACCTAGGAATGTAGAAAAGCGACATAGAATAATGCATCGTGCCTCTTTTGAACAAAGCAATCTGTTGCACATATTCGTTGACTCTGTCGTTTACACAGATTTTTGCAATTTCATCCGTTTTGTTTCCTCTTCTACTATACTGGCTTTTATCATGTATTTGTCAATTCAGTTTTTTATATATTCTTCGTACAGGTTTACTGTGACTCTAAGAATCCCCCTTCTGGTTGCAAATTTTAATATTTCAGGGATGATATTATAATAATTTACTAGAGCCTCTCCTTCCCTCTACTAGAGACTTTTCAAACATTCAACTAACTACAGAGGATTGTATGAGATTTTTTAATTTTTGGTTTAAGTCCACTTTAGGCACAGGTAGGCAAATCGGAACTGAACCTATAGTTTAAAATGTGAATCGAATCATGTGCTTCCACCGGGTATAGAATCTGGGACCCCTTGATTACAAAGCAACGACGCCATATGGGGAGGCCTATACGGGATGGTAAATAATGATTATAAACATCGCTGGAAATGAAGAAAAATGTTAAATGAGGAGAGATGTCTGGTCGAACCTTGGGTTAACTGGGCGCATGGTCGTATGTTGTTAACATCATAACAATGACACAACTGGGGGAATTATTTGCAAAAAAAAAAGTGCTAGTTGGGAGGGGATACCACTCGTCCGCAAACCCTTCACTTCGAGCACTAACGCTAACATTCTAAGCAAAGAAAAACTAAACTTGACCTACAATTTCACTATCAAAACTGTAACTATACTTCCTGTCTGGCCTTACGGCGGGCGGGCTACATACTGGCAAGAGAAGTTGGGAGCGGGGAAGCGACCAATCCAGCGCGATTATAAAAACAGGAGATTGTAGAACGAGGTGCGACGTCATAACTCTCGACGTCAACGCTTTTGTCTGGTTGGTCTCCTGTGTATTCCCCGCTCCCCACTTCCCTTGCCAACATGTAGGGCACCCGCCGTAAGGCTAGACAAGAACTATAAACCACGACCGACAATCGTTCATAACTCTCTGATTACATGGTTCATGGTTCAACGTGACAATGTCTTATATTCTGCTTACACGCGTTCGCATGGTACACTTGTCATTCTCTCTGATTTTCTGACTAAGCTATGAGACAAAAACTCTAAAATATGAATTACCTACAATTATTTTGGCTAAGTACATTTGCTAGTTGTATATGAAGTGACACTGAAGTCCATGAAGTTTGACTTCATTGCAAAGCTTTTAAAAAGCAACATAACAGCAACAATTACAGAGGATTTCTGTGGCTATTTCCCATTACTCCAACTTTCTCTTGGCTTTTCAATGGAAACGAAGTATTAAAGTTGCTCATAATAGAAGCGCATTCTCCTGCTCTACCGGAACAGCACGTGTTGCCACTTCCCAAGGACGATCAATACAACAGGCACCTCCAGGAACTTTTTGCTATCGGACGGTTGACGCGCCGCGTTAAAGAGTTGAAACCGACAACGCAAATTAAATAACCGCCACAGTGACTGATCTTCATTTGTTTTCCCTGAGGAAGAATTGACATTATACGGCTCGGTTAAGTTTTAGCTCTTGTCTTCGTGCAAAGTTCGTATTTAAGTAAGTGGAACTTGAACCGTTGGGAATGGAAGTCGCCATTGTCTGATAGCGCTATTTCTATTTGAGTTGCTTTTCTGGCTCTCTTGTTAATCGCGATGATGGATGATGAACTGATGAACAAGTTCAAGCACCTGTGCGTTGCAACGTCCGCTGCTACTTGTGTCGGGAACATGAGACTCTTTATCACGCATCAGGGCTTGCTGGGTACAAAAGAAAACACAACATGGTTTTCTGTCGTATGTGGACTTACAAGCAGTGTACAGATTTACTTACGTATCTTTGGCTTGCTTGAAGAGACGTAAAGAACAATTCCACAGCATATCAATTCACAAACACTAAACACAAATGCATATACAGGGTCTGTATTTTAAGTAATGAGAATAAATCCAGAAAATAAAATTTATTACAGATATCGCTACAAACCTTTAGTAATCTTCAAATTATATCCCTTGAGCGTCAACACACTTCTGCAGGCGAGTTTTCCACGTGTCGTACGCTCCCTGAAAGTCAGCAACTGGAACAGCCTTCAGAGCACGCGTGCAAGCCACTTTGACCGCATCCAGGGTTCCGTGGTGGTGTCCTTTGAGGGCTGTTTGCACTCTGGGAAAGAGGAAGAAATCTGCAGGGACAAGGTCAGGGCTGTAGGGAGGCTGAGGAATCGTTGGGATGCCAGATTTCCTCAGGAACTCTCTAACCACGAAGCACGTGGGACATGGCGCATTGTCATGATGGAGCTTCCAATCGGCGGCAATTGTCGCACTCGGTTGACCCGTCTCTTCAACCTTTTTAACACCCCCACGTAGAAGGAGCCATTGACTGTCTGTCCTGCAAGCACAAATTCCGCGTTGACCACACCTTTCTTGTTGAAAAACACAATCAGCAATGCTTTGACTCTGGACTTGGACATGCGTGCCTTTCTTGGTCGAGGCGACTGCGGAGTGTGCCATGCGGTGCTCTGCCGTTTTGTTTCGGGATCGTACTCGAAGATCCAACTTTCATCTCCGGTAATTACATTGTCAAAAAACTGCGGGTTGTCTTCAATGCGTTCCAAAAGATCTTGCGACACGACCGCGCGGTTGTGCAATTGCTCGTTCGTCAAAACTTTCGGGACGAGCTTTGCGCAATTTTTTCTCATCCCAAGATCCTCGGTGATGATTTTGTGAACAACCATTTTATCGAGTCCTAGCGTATCCGCGATAAACCGCACACTTGCACGCCTGTCCGCGTTCAGCAAATCTCGCACACGTTGTTCGTTGTCTCTGGTTCTTGAGGTTGATGGGTGCCCTGCGCGGGGTTCGTCCTCCACGCTCTCCCGGCCTTCTTTGAACATTTTGTGCCACCGAAACACTTGCGCTTGTGATAAACTGTCACTGCCTTACGCTTGCCGAATAATTTCCAGCGTTGCTGCACCAGATTTTCCAAGACGCACACAAAATTTGATCGCGTACCGCTGTCCCATGCTTTGCTGCATTTTGCTCTTGCACACACTACTTTGCAGACGTCCATCATGCATCACGCGTGATCATGCCTCAATGGACGCCAGCAGGCAACTTCCGCTTGGAGCGCTCTCAAGGTCATATCCCCACTACCGACTCCAACCGGTCCCAGCGCGCTCTGACGTCTAGTCGCGGCAGAAAAAAAATATTCTCATTACTTAAAATACAGACCCTGTAGAATTAACGTTGGACAAGACAAACGTAAATACACGAAAGTTTCAGTACTTGATTATTATTTTCGAGTATTGCTAGAAACAAACGAAATTAATACAAACCAAGAACACTATTCTGGCGTTCCATTAACTCGTTACCAAGTTCTTGTTGAATCCCCCACCTTCTTTTGTCCAACGACACAACCCGTCGTTAGTTGAAAGTATCCAGGCGGGTTCATACACTTCCTCTGCCGAGATGGAGAAGTGACGTCAACACGAACAGATTATGACGTATTTGAAAACATATGTACAAGTTTCAATAACAACTTTACCAGTCTAACTATAGTTTTCTCTGATAATCTGAACCTTATTTGAAATAACAAACATTTTAAAAATCTTAACATTCGACAAATATAAAACCTTAAACACTCAGGTTCGTTACAGTGTTACATAGATTCGAACCAAGGTCGTAGCGCGCTTTAGCCACTCCGCCGCAGATGTAGGAAGTAACACTATTTCAGCGGCCGGGCGAATATCTACCCGCTACGAGGGCAGGGTCCCGGTTCGAATACCGGTCTTGGCATAAGTGTTCTTTGTGAGTGTCCCGTCATGAATTTCATCGTATCATCACTCATCCTCATCTTTGCGATTAGCCAGAAGTAGCATAAAAGCGAAATAAAGTGAATCAAATCAATCAATCACTTTGAGGACGAGCGTGTTGAGTGATCGACTGACCTGGGGGTCGTAGATTCCGGGTTCGAGTCCTGGTCTTGTCGTGGGTGTTTCTTTATGAGTGCCCTTTCATCAATGTCAAATAATCATCGTTCATTTTCTTCATCGCGAACTGGCAGGAAAACGACGTATATTTAAAATAACGCTATTTGAAAGGATATGCCCAAGATGTAACAAATCTTTGTTCTGTTCGTCGCCTGCGTTTTATGTTCGCGATTAATCTAAAGAATTGGTTATTATATGTGAACTAGGAAGAAAATGTGAATCGGTGTGTACAGTCTACAGCCAGGCAACCTTCAAAGCACAATGGATTGGCGCATTGCAACTATAGCACTGTATACGTTCTCATGAGAAATGGCAATAGCAAAGCACTCTGGTGAGCTTCCAGATGGATATTTTGGCGAAGCACCTCCCTTTGGGCATTTAGTTTCCAGCTTGTGTGCCTGAATATTTTATGTCATTTGCTCCATCCCACTTTCCTCTGCTCTACTGTTATGTGTTCCACAATAAATAATAAATTTATACATGGCATAGATAACGACCGTTCTGTTATCTCGTGAACATAAATCCATACGCGCTGTGATTGTCTTAGGAGACTGGGTTTGTAATTCAAATACAAGTCCTGTAGGACTACATGTGCAATATGTTGAAATGAAGGTGCGTCATTGACGTGAGAGATGTCTAAATGGATACTTAAACTCGTAGCTACGTTGTTGTTTTTTCTGAGTTGTTGGATAGATGGATCATCACGAAGTTGGAAAAAATGACAATCCTATTTTATTTTTTCAAATTAGGGCTTTCAAAGGATACGAATATGGATCTTGCAGATTGTGCTTAGTACACATGAAGCATATCGCTCTTCACGGTACTTAACATGTTTCTATTCCTATTGAGTTCATCTCCACAATTTTAGTTTTACTGCCGACTATTTATTTTAATTAGTGACTAATTTGGTACGTACATTTTGCTGCTAATAAGGAACTTGTTCCGTACACTTGAGGTTGTAAGTAGCCTAAGTCTTGACGCACTACGTCCTATTTCTACCTTGTCTAGGATAACCACAATCATAAAGGTGAATACTGACTTGTTGAAATGAGCTGAAGAACACAATACTAAGCTCTTACTCAGATTCCAGTTCGTTACACTAACCACTATACCACGGAAATATAAGCAAACAGATAACGTAGTCGCCATGTAATCAAGGGGTTCCGGGTTCAATATCCGATGGAGGCACATGGTAGTTCCGATCCCACTTTATACCACAGGTCCTGTCGCGATTAGCCTTTCTGTGGATAAAGTAGACTTAAAAAAGTACTAGAATCAAACAAAATTTTGACGCACTACAGCCACAGGCGTAACTTGGAGGAGGCAAGGGGCCCTCCCAAAATTTTTATGTTTATTAAAATTTTCAAGTTAGGTGTACCTTTGTTAACCTACTGGGAATTGTGGAGCAAGGTATATTATAATATTTGTGATTTCAAATGTAACAATTATTTATCAAGTAATCCTAAACACTATTTTCATTGGATGGAAAACTTTTCTATTCTGTCCCCTCCTAATTTAAGCCCCAAGTTCGATTCTGTCCCTCCCCCCTCAAATTAGGTCCCAAGTTACGCCCATGAGTACTTGGATTCTCTGCAGTGGTAATAGCATTTCCTTTTATTAAAGATAAGGAATCGAAAGGGGGAGGAAGACTTCGTGTATCAAATCTATTTGACGCAGAAACGCATCGATTGATGCACCAAAGTGTGTGTTCTAACCATATTGCCAAGAATCCGGTTTACAGTTTGATGTATATTTGTATATCGTTTGTAAAGGTAACGGCAAAGTACATCATATGATGCAATTGAGTATTTCTTACTATGTCGACTTGTTCATTAATGCATCAATGCGTTATTGATGCACCTTCCTACATCTTTCCCTCTGATGCATTTAAACATTTGGTTTGAGCATCAGATGCAATGCACTTTGGTTTCAACAAATGCATTTACTTTTCTGCGTATAGAGAAAACGTATTGTATTACCTATATTTTTCACAATTTTCTTGTGATACAAAGTCAAAGAATTGTATCTAAAATAAGAGGAAAAGTATTATTTTTAAAAAGAAGCTGAGCTGATCTGAGCACAGACAAGAATGGACCGTCGGGAGCTTTGATTTTATGCAGTTCCAGACGCCATATTTCATTCCAAGCGCCAAATATACGATACGCTGATTCCTCAATATTAAATCCGTTGGGGATCGCAATGTGTAATCGAAAAGGAATATTGGATCCCGACATCATCGGAAGCAGATCAGCTCTGTGTGCACATCTCGCTAAGGGCCTTCCCCTCCCTCGCAAAGGCCTGCGTCATCGGCTATCTGGGGTTTTGTCAGCCAGGAAAGCTTTTAACAGCAAGAAGGCTGCTGATGGCTACAAGTGGAAAGTTAGTGCTTTATAACCCTACTTTGGGGACTAAACTTGGGGGAGGGAGATGAAGCCGCTGCGTAAAAAAAGGGGGAGAACCGAGTCCAAAAAGCTCCTTGTGGTCATGATAGAGGACTTAACCGAACTTTAGCTTCAAGAATGTCAGTAAAATCCTGTTCAAATATAAAGTTCCGTGGAAGTAACTCAAAATGTGGAATTAAAGCTTCATGTCTCTCGTTTTATGGTGCCTGTCGCCGAAGTTTAAAAAGGAGCACACTTACATTCCAAATTTGCTATTCCTCAGCAATATTGACCTTCTCTTTTTACTAAAGTAAAATTTGGTGGAGTGATAGATACACAATGTACAAAGCTATTACATTATTACATCAATATGCTATCATTGCAAGAGGAGATACAAGTACCTTAACATGCAATGTTAATTGGACATTATCCATTGTCTAGTGCTTTAAACTATACTTATTCTAACACTGCGTTTCGAGAGAGCACCTCTTCTCTCGTCTTCAGGTGAAATTTACTTTGCCTGTGGTGGGAATCGAACCGACGACAGACCTGCAGAACCAGCGGAGCGGGAGGGCAGATGTAAAAGAAGTCCATCAAAGGATTGATTTCGTACTGTAAAGACATGGAAAATAGTTCTAGGGCCACGAGACCTACGATATCGTAACATCTTAAAGCCTGTTGTCTATGCAACCCAAATAACAAAATTGTCGCTTGGGTTTGCCTGGCGGACCTGGATTCTCGGGAATGATTGAGTATTGACAGCAGCGTGAGTCATACCCCCAGGCTCAGCCATAACAAACAACAGCTGGGTGCCGTGAGACCACCAGAAAAAGTTTCAGGAATTGATTTCTTAACAACAGCTATTCGTAAGAAAATGTTCTCTTTACTGATATTAGTCATTGTCAAGAAAGTTCACTGTAATGGTGGTTTTCGTCGAATCATCATCGCGCAACACACATGCTGTCAATCCAGAAGTCCTTGAAAAATATTGGTGTTAAAAACAACTACTTGACAAATGATAAGACGAATCGATATTCATTAGTCCCAACTTAGAATTTTGTGTAAGACATGGATCATCATGTCCTATCATCCATTTCATAACTTCATTAATCATCCTCATCGCCTTTGTTGACGCCAAGTGCTAGAAAAGCAATATAAAATAAGCAAAATTAAGAAATTAATAAATGACATTTTCAGCGATTTCATGCAGCGACTCAGTTGCATGTAGACAAAGTTTCATTAATCGGGAACCAAGGGCCCCCTCGTTGTGCTTCATTGTAATTTTCCCTCCACTTTGCCTGCCGCGATTAACCTGATGTTGATTAATGCACAGTCCACAAAGTGCACCAAAGCGGCGCATATTATGAATAGGTAAACTATGTGATATTATGCTAATTTACAATTTAGTAATAAAATGTGAATTTTGTGGGCTTCAGTTAAGTGGCTGCACATCCATTACGTAATCGCGATATCATCAAATTGTACGAAGCGTGTCTACACCTACGTAAAGTGTCAGTCCCCGTCATAGGCGTGCGCAGACCCTCTGATTAGAGGGGGATAGCCTTGATTATATTTCAGGCCGGAAAAGAATAACGTAATTTCATCTCACTTGTTTAAATTTTATTGCATTGATGGGTGTGTTTATATATACACCCCTCCCCCCGCCCCACACACACATATAAATACATACATACATATATATATATACAACACACACACACACACACACCATCACACACACACACACACACACACACACACACACATATATATATATATATATATATATATATATATATATATATATATACACATATATACCAACAGTAAAAATCATATAAATTGTCTCTCAAATCTGCGCGTTCCTTTTTCTCCAAACAATTGTTCATGCACTTAAGAGAAAACCTTTTAGCAGCAGTACTTCTCTCCTCGGTAATATAAAATGCATTACAGAAAACAAATTGCGAGCAAAGCGACCAATAAATTTTCAGATCCAAATTCTTGCAAAACGAAAACAATGTCGATTTAATATGGGAAAAAAATTCATGGAGCGCCATATTATTCTCTTTTACAATTTTTTTCATTTAGATCGTTTGGCGTCCAGGGTTAACTCCCGCCGACCCCTAGCTACGGCTCTGAACTTGACTAGACTGCAAGAAAAGCAGACATTGCGAGCGAAGCGAGCAAGAACATTTTACAAAAGGTATTTATATTTCTATAAAATTTGAAATCAAGGGGGCAATTGCAGCTCTGTCCCTCCCCCCTCCCCCGCAGGTGCTCTTGGCAGTCAGGAAGAAATAATGCAAGAAAGACGTGAAAACAAAATCCATCTTGAGTATCCTTTTGTTCTGCTACTCTTACATTCTGCTACTCTTGCTTTCCTTTACTTCCATGTTTGCCCCCTAAAATTGATTTCCGTTCAAGGTTGTGGGGGGCTGTGGTTTCGCCACTGCACCCCCTTCCCCCGTAGTTGCCTTTAGTGTTGCCCACGAGACGAGACTTTGGCCTGTCTCGTCTCGTGCAAATGCTGTGAAATGCTGTCTCGTCTCGAAAATATTCGTTTGTCTCGGGACACATGATCAATCTCGTCTCGTCTCGAATTTTTAAAAGCCTGTCACGTCTCGTCCCGTGGGCAACACTAGTTGCCTTGAACTTTCATCGGCTTGAAAATACTTAATTTTCTTTAAGAGTGTAATATAGTTTAATAACGGCAATAGGATTCATCTATCCTAAATTTCTAGGTGAAAATATAATAATATAGGGGCATAGATGTCTGGAAGGGGGGCAAGTATTGCCACATCTTTCCCTTAGAAAACGAATGTCAACCAAAAAGTACGTTTTCACATGTATAATTTGATTTCAGTCATAATAATTTACATTAATTATTATAATGAGGATGCAGGAATGCGATAATGCAACACTATTATCGGGGTAATATGCCCCGTGGAAAAATACGTTGCTTGTCTCTTCGTGGAAAAAATCTGCAGACGTCCATGATTAGGGGGGCATTTGCCCTCCCCCTGGCCCCACGCCTATGATCCCCGTGATGGAATATGTAGCGCAAAGCCAGGGCTTTAAGATCAAATTTGTTTTGTTATTGTTTTTATTAGTAATTACCTCAGTTTTCTTCCTCTGAAGTTAAATTATTCATGACGACGATTTATGATTACATTAAAGACATGAATGAACATACACAATGAATCCATTTTGGTCGGAACTCGAACTCGGAACCTTGTTCGGCAAGAAATAAAAATATCCATAAGGCATGAGTGTTTCATTGGAGATGTTACTCTACTTCCGTCATTTTATCACTAATATATTTCTTTAATATACAATAATAAGTCACAACTACCTAAAAATAAATATTATTTTGCATTTTCACATGCATATGTTTTTTTACGGTTAGAGTGTGAACTGGCACCTGTTTATTTAGATTGTTCATTATGTTTCGTGTGTAGTTAAAGATAGGAAATATGCTTGAGGAACGATTAGGGCTATAATAATTCCGTCCGTGACGGAGTGGTTAGCACAGTGCGCTACGATGTCTGATGTCCTGGGTTCGAATCCCGTCGTGCGTATGGGTGTTCTTTGTGAGTGCCCCTTCATCAATTTCATCATATCACTCATCCTCGTCATCGCGATTAGCAAGAGGTGAAAGAAAAACGATTTTTTCCCAGTGTATAGTAGTTTTTTTTACATATTAATAAACAAAAACTTCCAGACTTTGTTTACGAAATTGTGAATTTTTTCCTTCCCGAATTCATGGATTGTTTTCTCTTCCTGGCCCCACATCGACGAACAACGTTCTGTCTTACATACACAAGTTGAAATCACATACAGCCGTGCTATTAATTAGCAGTTGAGGAATTTTGAACTCAACCGTTCACTTCAACATTAATTTTTCAGCTGAAGATGTGTCATATTCTCGTTATATGCTAAGATGTCCTAGTAACCTATTATAGTTACTGCAAATACGATCGTGTTCAACATTTTGAAACAATTTGTCCTACTTTCCGCTGACGAGTGATCTGATAGCCCTATGTGTGATGAGAACTGTTTTTACTCAATTTCTGATATAATTTATTCCAGCATTTCCTTCAACTTCTATTACCTTGTTATTACCTCCAATGCTTACACAACTTTTCCTTTTCACACCGGTTATCGAACAGGGGACTCCTTGATTACAATGCGACTTCTCTACTACAGCGCCATCGGGAAGGATGAGAGAGAGAGAGAGAGAGAGAGAGAGAGAGAGAGAGAGAGTTACGGTGACTACGATAATGAAGAATTGAAAGTAGCAGAACGCCTAAGCTATTCTTTTGTCAATATTCGAATCGTTAATGAATGTTATGAATGTCAGTTCAAATTGAAAAAAATAAACTACTTGTAAAAGATTTCCAGAGTGCCGTTACAAATCGTTAATTTTTCTCTTTCCACACATTACTTTGCTACTATGTAGATATTTGAATGCTAAGATGTAGAAAGTGCTGCATTTCCAGTGTTTGGAATTGCAATTTATTTCTGAGAATGGAGTGAGTAGTGGGGAAAGGATCACCTCACATGTTTGGATTATACCTCTCCGCCAAAAAAAAGACACAAAATATATATCGGCTGGTGTTCTTATTAGGAAATATAACATGTATGAATTGTCACAAGAAATATTGGAGCCTATTCACATCCCTACGGAACTTGGAAGAAAGCCCACGTAGAGATTGGGAAGTTTTGTTACGACAAAATTGGGATGTATAGTAAATTAAAATGCAAAGTCCTACCTTGTGCTTTGCACCAAGCCATGAAGGCGTATAGGGGGTGTGGAGTTAGTGGAGTCAGGGCCCCACGCTTTCTTCATCAGGCGGAAGGTGGGAATGATGTGATCAGCACCACGCCCCTGGCCGCCATACCCCCCCCCCTTCCCCAGAGTTTCCTCCAGGTACCGATTTTATACGACGCTGGGTGGGCACCGAAGCAGCTTGAACAGGTGGACAAAATCCCGATTATCACCCGTCGAGGATCGAACCCAGATCTCTCGCATGGTAATAAAACGCCCTAACGACTGTGCTACTGCGGCACATACAGTAATTAAGGCAAGAATTGTTTTAGCGTTTCGTTCAACGTTTTTAGGGGAATCATTTTCGGAGATATAACGGGTAGCTCTTGTCGGTTCTGCGACCTGGGTTGAGAAAAGGCGATTTTCTGACGAACAACATTCCACCTGACAAGTCACGTGACTTTCCTACATTTCCTGTGCCTGTTGGCTTTTGCATGAAAGACGAGTTGCTCTTGAGACAGACAGAATCACCCGATCACCTAAAGGTGCAATGTGTGTTGCCTACCCTTCCGGCATTATTTACTGCCATTAAAGTCTTATGGGGAAGAACTTTTTTCCACCACTGTACATTCGTTCTGATCATTGTTAAATATACTCGTACAATATGTAAAAGATATGCATTTTTCGATTTCCGAGTGGGATTTTTGGGGTCGGATCATAGACTTCATAAAAAAACAATTTACCAGACCACAATATTACAAAGGTTGAAAACAACTGTATTATAGGTAATATGAACAACCACTTGCATTGTGATCCAAGAAATCTTACAAATCAAGGAATTCCTGTTTGTATGACTAGTGTCAGATAAACTTTTTAAAAATAAATAAAATTCTAACAAATCATACAATATTTTGCAAAATGGTCTACGTAACGAGTGAAATGTGATGCAACAATCTCCCTTTGCATCGAAAGTATGATTCAAAGTGAGTCCAAGACTATATTGTC
The DNA here is from genome assembly GCF_977018435.1 of Lepisma saccharinum. NCBI lineage: Eukaryota > Metazoa > Arthropoda > Insecta > Zygentoma > Lepismatidae > Lepisma > Lepisma saccharinum. Next base: position 53,317,567 of record NC_139242.1, read on the forward strand.
TTATCGTAAGTACATAAACATTACGTTACTCTTTCCGTAGTATTCATGTGTAGGTAAGATACAAGGGAGAGTGAAATGAAAACCTTAATTTGTTTTTGTTTCTTATCTAATAGATTTCTGTATGTAGGGTTTGCACACGTTTGCTGCTTTTTAACACAGACCCATTGCTGATCTACAGATATTTTCAACTTTGAGTTAGTGTATGTATACCTTAAGAAGAATAAGTCTTTGGGGTCCATGTGCAGTCACTTATGAGCGAAGGCCTTTCCACCGGTGGCGTAGCATGGGCATTTCGGGTGGGAACGCCAGTCCGAAGGAAGGGTCGGCCCTTTTTTGCTTAATGATTTACTTATGGAATTAGCCGCCACAGGTATTGTTTATTTGCCTGAAATCAGCTGGGTTTTCAATAAAAAATCATCCATGCATGTTTTCGCTAGCAAATGAGATACCTCACTGAGCAACAAATGTTTTGAACTCTGGTGTTTTATACCTTTCGGTATGACGCAAGTCATTAGAAAACCTACCTGAATCACAAGCGGCTCTGAACAACAGCAGACGTCATTGTTGTGGGCGATCCAACTACTGATTGATTTGGTATATTTTACTTCGCTTTTCTAACACTTTTCGTTGATATTTATAAAGTTGATGAAGGGACACTCACAAAAAACACCCGTGCCAACGCCGGGTTTCGAACCAGGGACATCTGTCGTCTTGGCGCGCTGTGCAAAACACACTGACACGGAGGTGGGTGGATGATCCAACTATTGTACACTCTACTGACGTAACAGTGACGATTAGTAATTCAGACCATTGTTTATTGCATCTTGAGAATGGTGATAAACATTTTAAAATAATTTCGTCCACAGACCATTCGATGTTAAGAGTTTTCAAATCAATGCTAAACATTTCCATTGACACAATATTAAGCAGTTAGATACTAACGAAATAATAATAATAAGAATAATAAAAAAAAATTGTTTTGCGGGTTAAGTGGTAGAGCAGCCACATGCTGAACTTCTACCACGAAGACTTCACCAACGTCTTTGACAAAAAACTGTGTTGATCTTTTAGTTTTTAATGCACATCGCTGTTCGCTTCATTAACAGTGAAGGATTAAGGTGGGTGCTATTGATGCTGCAGCATTAGGCCCATTCCTGAGATAGGCCCAGATGAAAACAGACAAGAATTTTCCGAAAGCTGAATATTGACTGACGTAACTTCATCAACTCAAATATACCACTTCTTAATGGCCAGGGCCGGATTAAGACGAAATTGGGCCTGATGTTTCGGTGAACAATAAACACAACGACGTTACAGTTACGTCACAGCGCAAAGAATAATAGTAACTATATAGTAAGTAACGCTGTGTCTAGCAGGCAGGAAGGGTCACATGAACCCTAGAACCAATCACGTAGCTCTCTGCTCCGTACGCTGGCGTACAAGAGAGCATTGTGCGCGTGCTCCAAGAGATCCAAGCTTTCCCTCCAGATAGGCAGCAAGGAATATAGAGTCCTTTACGCCGAACCTGCCCGGCGTCCGGCCAGGAAAGGCATTGAGAAAAAAAATGCTAGAACGAGTGTTGTCGGGGAGCGAGCCCCGTTCCGATTTGTATCCAAAAACTTTCGGTGGTTGGGTAGGTGAATTTGCAAAGGACACTCACCTTATGTAAACTACATGTTTAATGACAGACACATAAGTGTACATACATTACACATTCCCTGTCACACAGATGACAAGATATATAACTGTAGACACGAAACGACGTCTTGCAGCCATACTTGCTGCGCACTCGAAGACAAGTGTTGCCAACACTTACTTGGCAAATATAAAGAAAAATGTCTTGGCCGCCATGTTGGATCCAAGTACATTGTGGGGGCCAACATACCTCCCACCTTGAAATATATAATTTCAAAAAATAAAAAATTGAATGGTACACTGCAAACAAAAAAATATGAAAAACAATTTTACACATATTGTACACTATAACTATTTGAAATTATTGAATGCAAATGTTCAATTTTTCAATTTTCACAATCATTATTAAATGGCAAAAGACATAGCTTTACAACTGGTCTTTTGTAATTGCCGGTACTGGTTTTCACTGTAACAGTCCTTACGAGTCCATCAGTACCTGGATGAACATCACATATTCTTCCAAGTTTCCATTGCTGTGGAGGAAGCTGATCATCTCTGATGAGAACCAAATCACCAACTTGAAGATTTTTCTGTTGTGTTCTCCACTTCGAACGTTTTTGCAGCTGGGTGAGATAGTCTCGAGACCAACGTTTCCAGAAATGTTGCATCAAATTTTGTGTAAGTTGCCACCGTGAAAGTCTGTTAAGTTTATATGTGGTAAGATCTCTTTCTGGAGCTGACACCAATGCATCTCCTATCAGAAAGTGTCCTGGAGTAAGAGCTTGCATATCATTTGGGTCACTGCAAATGGCTGTGAGTGGTCTCGAATTTAAACACGCTTCAATCTGTGCTAACTCAGTGCACAATTCTTCAAATGTGAGCAATGTATTTCCCACAATTCTTTTAAGATGGAATTTCACTGATTTTATTCCACTTTCCCATAATCCTCCTGCATGAGGATTTAGAGGTGTGTTGAAATGCCATTGTATTCTCAAACTGCTCAGATTATTAGCTATTTCTTCATTGTGCTTGCAATTGTTCACAGTTTTTAAGATGTCTTTTAGCTCTTTGTTTGCACCAACAAACGTAGTACCACAGTCACTGTACATGTCACGTGGCTTTCCTCGTCGAGACACAAATCTTCTAAGAGCAGCTAAAAAAGCTGCAGTGGTTGCACTACTCACTACTTCAAGATGAATAGCCTTAGAGGAAAAGCAAATAAACAATGCGATGTAGCCTTTGTAACTTCGACGAGAACGACCACTCATTTCCTTAAGAACTACAGGTCCAGCGTAATCCACTCCACATTGTAAAAATGGCCTATTAACTGTTACTCTTGGTGATGGCAAGTTTCCCATTAGTTGTTTTGATGTGGTGGGATTATATCTATGGCACGTCACACATTTTTTCACTAATTGACGCACTCTGTCACGACCATGAATTATCCAAAATTTCTGGCGTAGCGTTGCAAGAACCAGTTGTGGCCCTGCATGCAAAAGAATAATGTGCTCATATGCAATAATTAACTCTGTTAATCTATGCTTTTTGGGCAGCAAAATAGGATGTTTGGCACTGTATGGAATGTTACTGTGTTTCAATCTGCCGCCCACCCTGAGAACACCTAGTTCATCAAAAAATGGATTTAAACTATGTAGGGTACTCCCTGAAGATATGGGTAAACCATTGTTAAGAGCATTAATTTCACTGGCAAATTCACTCTGTTGCACAATTTTCACTAACACCAGAAGTGTGTCACACAACTCTTTAGTGCTCAATGGACCATGCAGTTTGTTAGTTTTGTTGCGGGCATTGAAAATGAACCGTTTACACCAGGCCACTACACGTTGCAGTTTATTTAGAGAAGAATACCTCTCAAATAATGGGTTGTCTTGTGTTGACACAAGGCTTACAACAGACTGCTTCTGTTCTACACTCACTTCACTACATTCTTGTATGTCACACTTGTTTTCAAGCAATTGTAGCTCATGTAAAAATGGAGGCCCTTGCCACCATAAATAATGTGTCACTAAGCTGGAAGGGGGAATCCCACGACTTGCACAGTCAGCAGGATTGTATTTACTGCTGACATGACACCACTTTATATCACCTTCCTCTTGTATTTTAGAGACCCGATTCGCCACAAAAGTTTTCCAACGACTAGGAGATGAAGCTATCCACGCTAAAACTATTTTGGAGTCCGAATAGGAGGTAACAGTTGTGAAGTTAACTGGCAATGCTTTTCGCACATAAGTAATGAGGCGAACCAACAATAATGCAGCACAAAGTTCCAGTCGTGGAAGTGTTATCTTTTTCAGAGGAGCCACTCTTGTTTTTGAGGCAACAAGTTTAACCTGGACTCGTTCATCAGCACAGACACACCTAAGGTAAACAACCGCTGCATAGGCTGCTTCAGATGCATCACAAAACCCGACTAAATGAAGCTCGTTACAGTCTTTTGGAATGATGCAACGTTCAATTCTAATAGTTTGCAAATTTGGTAAATCACTGCAGTAACTAACTCACTTATCAACTAGCCTACATTAGTTGGAAGTTCATCATCCCAGTCAAGTTCTAATTTCCACAGTTCTTGTATCAATAATTTGGCTTTCACTGTGGTAGGTGATAGCCAGCCCAAAGGATCAAACAACTTAGAGATCTCTGAGAGGAGAAGTCGCTTGGTCAACACAGAATGCACAATTGTACTCACTACATTAAAGGAGAAATGATCCAAGGAAGGACACCACTGAATCCCCAATGTTTTCTTACAGTCACTGTCATTAAATTGAAACGGCACGTTTCTTTCAAGCAATTCGCTTGGAATACTGTCTAACACCTTAGGATCATTAGAGGACCATTTGCGAAGTTCAAAACCACCTTTAAGTAGGAGTTGGGTTAGTTGATGGTACAGTTCTATAGCACCCTCCGTAGAATCACTCCCACTCAAGAAATCGTCTATGTACACATGATTAAGTAACACATTTGAAGCAAGGGGGAAATTTGCACCTTCATCTTCACGTAATTGTTGCAGACACCTCGTAGCTAAGTACGGTGCACAAGCAGTACCATAAGTGACAGTCAATAATCTGAAGTCTTGAAATGGTTTACTAGGATCCTCTCTCCACACAATTCTCTGAAAGTCTGTATCCTTTCGATTAATTTTCACTTGTTTATACATTTTTGAAATGTCAGAAGTTAGGGCTACTTGATGTATTCTGAATTGTAATATCACACTAATGATATCACTTTGTAACTTAGGGCCAATCATTAAAGTATCATTAAGAGAAACACCTGTAGACGTTTTACAACTCCCATCAAAAACTACACGAATAGGTGAGGTCGTACTGTCTTTAAATACAGGATGATGAGGAAAATAATAGCTTTCACTAGGCACCTTATGTATTTCTTCAGGGGGGATGAGTTCCATATGTCCAAGTTCTCTATACTCAGTCATGAAAGCATTATACTGTTTACGAAGTTCAGGGGAGTGAGAAAGTCTGCGTTCTTGACTTTTAAGTCTCTTAACTGCTGTTTCTCTTGAAAACCCCAACACCACATCATCTTTCTTAAATGGTAAGCTAACTACATATCGACCATTCTCTCGTTGGTGAGTAGCTATGAAATGTGCTTCACACCTTTTCTCTTCTGACGTTAAATGATTAAGGGTTGGCAATGCTTCAAGTTCCCAGAAATTACGTACGTTAGTATTCAAATCACATGACACATGTAAAGATGAGACTGAGTTGGTATTTGCATTACCAACACTATACCTGCCGCAAAATTAGTTTGGTATTGACGCTTGGGAAGCACGTGTTGAAATCGGGTCTACGGCACTGCGGGAGGGTGGGTTGCTGGCATGCGAGCCAATCAAAATCTTCCCAGTGCTTCACCCAAGCCCTGGTTACCTAGCAACAGAAAACATTTATCTCGGTGTTGCCGCTTGTCGGGCGATTCTTCCTGCGATCAGATTTCATGTTGTTGGGAGAGGACGTGTTGTTTGTTTGTTGCGTTGCTGTGATATTTTAACCGGTCCGTTGTTTTGTGTTTATTGAATTTAGAGCATTCTTTGTTGTATATAGCGTGTTGTTTTAGTTGTTATATTTTGTACATAATTTTCTGTGTTCTTGAGTGTGTCGTGAGCTTGTGTGAAGAACGTCAAGCACAGGAGGCAATACTCCATATGACAATGTACCAAAGAGGCCATGCACTAAAAGAAAAAGGAATTCTTCTCAAAGGACAAACGCGGGAGATGGTTTGTTCTGAGCGCAAATAATTTGAGCAAGAGAAAAACAATGGGGGTCCAATCATTTCTGTAAATAAAGTTCTGGACAGGACTGCTGCTGCTTTCGGCCTGTCTAAGAACACTATTGTTACCATAGGGAAAGAAAAATATAATGTGGTAGAAATAAATAAATAAATAAATGCGAGGCTTCAAAATTGGAAACCCCAGGAAAGAAGAGGAATATCAATAAACGCGTGACAAATTTAGATACCTTTCAGCAACTCTTATTATAGGAGGAAAGATTATCCCACTGTTGGGAAACTGCGAGTTTCGTTGAAAGATTCGGCATTTTTTCAAGGTGGGGAAACATCTTTAAGGACAGTCATAAAATATCTGGGATTCTCATACAAAAAAAAAATAATGGACGCAAAATAAAGTAAAGTATGTAGGCATATGGGGATGTGGAGGTAAAGCTCCACACATTCTCGACCTCGACCTAGGCCATATTATGGAGGTGATGTGGTTCACCAACCGCCTTTACCGCAGGTTTGCCCCAGGTACTCACTTGGGCTGAGTCGACCCCGGAGCCGCTCGGGATATTTGAAAAAGTTCCACAAACCACCGCGGGTCTCACACGTGAAAGTCAGACGCCCCACCAACTCAGTTGCGGTATAATTGAAAGACGGGCAGACTTTAACGGGGACTTCGGAAAGAAATGATTATTGAAAGTGTATATACAGAATGGATTGAAAAGGTAACCTGTAAACAATGCTCGTTTCGTTAATTCGTTCATGTTGTAAGGGAGATGGAAATGAAGAGAGAAAACAATAACACATTCATCATTGTTGTCATCATTGTTATTTCGTTTTCCTCGAAAAACAATAACACATTTCATCATTGTTCCTTTTCATAACACGTTTTCCTCGACACAGCGTCAGACGGCTGCCCTGCGTACCGTACCGTACCGCATGATATGGCAACACCGTGACGCGTGTTCCTTCAGCTCTCAATACCAAACTAATTTTGCGGCAGGTATACCATCAATTTGCCCTGATAACACCCAACCGAAGACTGTTTCTAATGCTGATGGAGTACCAGGAGGTCCCACGCAGCGTCCACTTCCCAACAATAAAGGAAAAATGTCACAGCCTAGTAAAATATCTACAGGAGCACTCACGTTAAATGTAGGATCAGCCAAGGGTAAGCCCTGTATGTGTGACCAAGTGCACGCCCCTGGTGCTTGCACCCTTGGCAAATTACCTGTAATTTTCTTCACTACCACAGCCCTTACACTGTACAGTTGTGTCTTGCACTTTGACATAAACTGAACATTGGCTATAGCATTGGCTGTGTAAACACCCCTTTCAGTTATGCCAGAAATATTTATGTTTGTGCGTTGCTCAGGTAACTGCAACCTTTGTAAACATGTTTCAGACACAAAGGACACTTCCGATGCCGAGTCTAGGAGCACACGACAAGGCTGAAAGTAACCCTGTTTGTTTTTAACATTAACAATAGCAGTACATAACAATACTTGTGGTACACCAGAGGTTTTAACTAACTTGTTTTCTGCAACATGAGACGACACTTGTGGGGGAGAGGAACTGGTCGACTGCCCATTCTTGTTAGCCTTGTCAAAATGAATTAAAGTATGGTGATATTTTCCACAGACGCGACACCCGTTTGATGTACATACTCGTAATTTGTGCTGTTCAAAACAATTAAAGCAAAGCGCCTTCTCTTTCACAAAACTGTGCCTTTGTTGCACGGACATTTGAAGAAACTCTTCACACTTGTGTAGTTTGTGTTGCTTGGTGCGGCATTTCGGGCAGAAGGAAACAGCTGATGTTACAAAGGAAGAGGTTGAAGGCTTATTATGACTCACCGCCTTCCGCCGATTGTTGTTTTCACTTGCCATTGACGACAATGCACGCGCACGCTGATCTAGGAACTGGGTCAACTCGGAAAAACTAGGCACTTCTTGCGACGTGAGAGAGAGTTCCCATTGTTTTCTTGACTCAGGATCGAGCTTTTTTGTTGTATGATAAACAAGAATCGCGTCCCAAGATTCAACAGGTACACTGATCACCTTTAAAACACGAATGCACTCATTTGTAGTGTCGATAAGACGACGTAAACTTGTGTGCGAGTTCTCATTCACTTGCGGCTGATTCACCAGTCGCTGGACAGTGTTGCTAACTAATTCCCTCTTGTTAGAATAGCGGTTGTTGAGCAACTCCCACGCATGTTGATAGTTTTCATCTGTCACTGCTAACGATTGTATAAGCAAGGCAGCCTCGCCCTTGAGAGAAGCCTTCAAATACTGAAGTTTTTGTGCACCACTTAAGTTCGCGTTTTTATCGACACTTGCACTAAACAAATCATGAAAACTTAGCCAGTCCTCCAGCGATCCGCTGAAGGAAGGAATTTCCAATCTTGGTAGTTTCACGTCACCTACATGTTGCTGGGGTGGGCTGTCACGTGAGGATGACGTCACTGATGTAAGACTTCCTGATGCCGTTAATTGTGCTGACCGAAGCTTGTAGACAATTTGATCAAGTCTGTCTTCTTCCACACCTAATTCACCTTCATATCTTTCGAAGTCACTAGCGTCCCTTGCAGCAAGATCAATTAATAATTGTTTGCAGTCACTTGATAGTTGCGTCGCTTTATCACCACACAAAGACATCGTGGCATTGTCTAAAGTCCCGGAATTGACACGATTCTCGAGACGCGTAATCTCACGTTTTAGCACTGTCTTTGCTGCGAGAATTCGCTCCATTTTTACGCGTTCACGAACCGCGAACCGACCGAAAATTGGCAAACCGGATTGCACTACACGCTGGTAACGAAAGATGCTTGTTTAGGCCAGCACCACGCCTTGATGACGTCAGTTTCTTTGTTCGCGTCTCGCGGGCGAGGAACTAACGAACGGAAAATACGAAAAGTGTGATAAGAAGTTCTGTACAGAGACTGTCTTTGTCACACAAATGCACACTCACAGTCACAGTTCACAAATATGCATGTAGAAAAACACAAAGTCACTAGAATCACTTTCACAGAATGTCACAAATCCGACTATGGAGGACCATGTCGGGGAGCGAGCCCCGTTCCGATTTGTATCCAAAAACTTTCGGTGGTTGGGTAGGTGAATTTGCAAAGGACACTCACCTTATGTAAACTACATGTTTAATGACACACACATATGTTTACATACATTACACATTCCATGTCACACAGATGACAAGAGATAAAACTGTAAGCCCCGCGACAGGTCAAGTTTGCAGCAACTTTTCGCATATATAGACCCAAAAGAGCGGCCAGAATATAGTGCCGCTGCAATACTGCCGATTTTCTTACTGTCTGTGATATGAACAGCTCTGAGCTTGAGGCAAGACTGGCATGGAAGATGCTGAGCGCCGTTTTCACGTGGATTAATACATAAAACCTGCTGCAAACTTAACCTGTCGCGGGGCTTAGACACAAAACGACGTACTGCAGCCATAATTGCTGCGCACTCGAAGACAAGTGTTGCCAACACCTACTTGGCAAATATAAAGAAAAATATCTTGGCCGCCATGTTGGATCCAAGTACATTGTGGGGGCCAACAAGTGTTGTTAGTGGAGCGTTGAAAGGGGATCGCGAAAAATAGCTATTAAAATGCCATGAAGGTCAAACGTATGAGGGCAGTCAAATAAAAACAGAACACCCACCATAAAACACATTCCTCGCAAAAGTTGGCAACACTGTTGTTACGTATCGATACTGCCATCTGTAGGGTAGGAGAAATGCATACTGAAAACGCACAGGTCCACACAGTTGCTTCGTCATTGCTCAGGAGGTGAGCGTAGTGAAAAGTATGTTTGTCCAGCATTAGAAATGGAGGCAAGCAAAGAAGAACAGAGAGGTGTGGTTCGTTTCTTGGTGGCTGAGGGTGCTGGAACACGCGAAATTCATCGTCGCATGTCTGCAGTGTATGGCGAACACTGCATGTCCCTGACAAGTGTGCACGAGTGATTGCGAGGATCGATGGTCTGATCCGGGAAGACCGACGAATCACGGAGGAAGAAATTCGTGTTCAGGTTGGCATTAGGAATAGCTCTGTGCATGACATCAAAGATCACCTGCAGTTCCGAAAAATTTGCGCTCAATGGGTTCTGCATCAACTGACGGAGGGACAGAAGATTGACAGAATGACTGCATGTCTGAGTCATTTGCAGCGGTACCACGAGGAAGAGTATGCGTTTCTGTCACGTATCGTCATAGGGGACGAAACGTGGTGCCACCATTTTGAGCCCGAGAGCAAGCGGCAAAGCCAACAATGAACACACGTCGATTCTCCCCCGCCAAAGAAATCCAAAGCTGTCTATACGAGTTCCTGTAAGGTCATGATGAGCTTCTTCTTCGACTGCAAGGGCCCTCGGCTTGTCGACTTCCTAGAGTGTGGAGCCACAATCAATGCGCAGCGCTATGCAGACACGTTGCAGAAACTGCGACGCGCCATAAAGTCAAAACGCCCTGGAATGCTGTCGGGCGGAATCATCCTTTTGCATGATAATACCTGTCCCCATACTGCCAATCTGGTGAGGGATAAGCTTCAGACATTTGGCTGGGAAATGCTTGAACATCCTCCGTACAGCCCCGATCTTTCCCCTTGTGACTTCCACATTTTTGGTAACCTGAAGAAAGACATTCGTGGACCTCGGTTTCATTCGGACGAGGAAGTGCAACAGTGGGTGAGGTTGTGAATCCGTCAGCGACCTACCTCTTTCTACAAGACTGGAAATGATCGTCTCGTCTCCCAGTGGGATAAATGTCTTAACACTTGTGGCAATTACTTTTCAATAAAACAGACTCCATTGTCACTTTGTAGCGGGTGTTTGTTTTCATTTGACTGCCCCTCATATATGAAATTAGTCACGTTTTACTTTATATTTACAGCATTTACGCATTTTTTACATTTTAAATCAGGGAACGCTGGGCGTATGGGTGTACTATAGCGCTACGTCACTGTTTTCCACCCATCTGCCTGAGAACTGAGTCCATTGTCGAACTTTCTCCTCCATTAGTAAACTTGCTGGTGTGGTAAGCATGCACAGATATATTGAATTTCAAATTGCTGAGAAATATCTGTAAGTTTTAGGCTGACAGAGGACAAGAAACCACTCCTCATCACTGGTACAAGTGTGGTGTGGAAGGTGCCATTTTTAAAATAACAAAAATGGTGTTTTGAAGCTCACTTAATTAGTGTTGCAGGTCGTTTTGTAAATAACAGTTGATACCTCATGTAAATTTGAGCTGTATCCAGTCTGCCCTACAATTTTTATTGGACTAAGGTCTTCATTTGACTCTAGTAATATAATCATATTACTATTATTGTTGTATTCTCCTTGGATTATTGCAGGCTGGTCAACTTTCGATTCAGCCACCGAAGTTTTCACCAGGACAATGGTGCTCTCAGTGAGTGACCCTTCATCAATTTCAGCTAACCATGACTCATCCTTATCGACGTGATTAGACAGAACTGACAAAAAACTACAAAAAATACAAACACTTTATTGCATTATCCTTGCATATTAACGTCATCGCTAGATTCTTATTAGATTATTTTGCACGTAAAAACTGACTGCGGAAAGTTATAAAATTCGATTTATAATCTTCGATTCCTTATTCTGTTGTGCAGGGTACCCCTAAAGCAAATATTACCGCCACTGGATATCTGAGTATTTTGTGCTAATTTTGGCTAATTTGCGAAGATGAGGATGAGTGACGACATGATGAAATTGATGAATGGACTCTCACAAACATCCATGCCCTGGCCGGGATTCGAACCCCGGACCCGAAGCGTCGTAGAGCGATGCGCTAACCACACCGCCACGGCTTTGTATATCTATTGTCCGAAATCTTGCTCATATATCTATTTCTTTAATAAAAACCTTATGACAGGAATACGAGTTTTTATGTGGCCTGTAAAATGTCCTTGTTCGAATTAACTAATTAATTAAGTAAACTCTTGAGTTGGCCCATATGGCATTTTGCACTCTTCAAAGTGTACGAGGCAAATCCCCTTCATTAAAACCCTTACCTTAAAGTAAAAAGAAGGGGGCGTAAGGAGCCTCTTCACAAAGGTTAAAGGTTATGTTAAAGGTGCAATGTTGTAATGGGGTCTGCACAGGACGTACACAACACATTAAGAAGGCAAGTATAGAGTAATATAGAAACTTCCTCAGAATCAGCGTAAGAGGCCTGCTAGTCTTAAAATGCTAAAACACATTTCTTACAACATTGTCATCATATTCCAACGTGGACGATAACAGCTGGGAGAAAAAAGAATACAGATGAGATAAATTGGGAAAATTTCAAGGAGCTTATCCGAGGAACAAGATTTTTAGCATGAGCTGAACCCTACGGATGTACAAGGAAAACTTGGTAGAGTTCTCCAGAGACACATGGCACAATACGTGGGCGGTTGTGCACCAGTAATGGAGCTCAACTGGATCACCATGGATACGTCAATGGTCCTGAAAATTATTGCACGAGGAAGGTGGAATTAAAGTAAATTAGATATATCAGAATCGCGAAAAAAATCTCAGATTATGGAAAGCTCATCTAGCAAGATATTCTGCATTCCAGCAGCACTGCGGGTAGCTAATTAGCAATAGACCTGCGTTCCTTTGAACTCTAATTGGAGGAAATCTGGAAAGAAGGATGCGTTTCTCTATTGGTTCAGAAGAGATGATTGGCGCTCTCTCAGATCGACGCTCTTCCAGCATTAGCATTGATGATGCGATTGGAATTCACCTCGGAACAATGACTGTTATCTGCATGAGACTTAGTGCAGTGAATAAATAGCCTGCAGCTTTTATGTTCGTTACCATCACTCCCAGCCTCGGACCTGATAGGGACAGGATGTCCCAGACTTCGTTGCCCGGACCAATGGCAAAACGCCGCAGGGAGACTACGTCATGGAGTGAAGCTCCAGAAGGTCATTGTTCGTCAACACCGTATGGTTTTCAACGATACGATGAGGCACCATTCTGCACAGACAAATGCGTCCGACCAATTTTCGTCAGAACTTCTCACTGTGCACGTTACGCTGCTTGTGAGGTCACATCAACGTCTACAACATTCGTCGTGCTATATAACCAACTTAAGGTTATGTGCAAAACCGCTTCCGACTTCAATAAGGTATGGCAGTATCTACAAGACCTGGGAGCTAAGAAGTGTATATTCATGGCCGCAGGATGAGCAGCAAAAAACTACCGCAAGGTGGTGATTCCGCATGTTCCTTTAGATTATACAGGGGAACAACTTTACAATGCCTAAGGGACCTTGGCTTTCACGTGGAAAATGTTCGTCGTCTTCATGAAAGACAATCCACCGACTTCGTAGAAGCTTCGTCGGTTCCCGACTCCAGGAAATCCAAATTACCATTAGTCGTCGTCACAATACGACGAGCAGAACTCGACTCCGATACGGCACGACCCTCATCGGACATATTTCACCTCGTCTCCGTCTGTGATTTTCAAATCACAGTCGAAAAACTCCGACCACAAAAACTTCTTCAATGCCATCGTTGCCAACGCTTCGGCCACGATCAAAGTTTTTGCCACATGAACCCCAGGTTTGTAAAATGCTCCGAGGTTCACTGGATTACCGAATGCCCACAGCGCACACCAGACATACCACCAAAGTGCGTAAACTGTTCAGGAGCACACACATCCAATTATAAGGGATGTCCTGTGTACCAACGTCTACTACAAGCTTCCAGTGGTAAGGGCCCAACGAAATCAATTCGGGACACCAACAAGGAGAAGAAGAAAATATCCAAGCCTCAGGATAACACCGTCCCAATTCAAGCAGCTACGACTTCAATGCAGAGCGCCATTCAACCACGGAAGCCAGAACATAGACCAACTCCAGCTGCGCCTTCTCCCAGCCACTCACCGGCCTCCACATCGAGACCGCAATCCCAGGGAGCCGACAACTAGGAGGTACTACGTCGGCTGTTAAACATACTGCTGATCCAGACATTACTCCAGCCACTACGCGTGTTGGTGGAAGGACTACAGGCCATCCGCCGCGATGAAGACTCAGATGTCAGACTTCAGAACCTCCAGGAACTGTTAGCTGCCATCTGATTTGGTTATATGTTTCTTGTTTGTGTTCGTTTTTGTGCCGTCTTGGGAACAACACAGATTTTTCCTCCCTGCGAAAGTTGCGGGAGGTATAACAAAATTATGTAATGCCACAGAAAATCATGTAATTATTTGTAATAATGAATAAAGAGATGTCAGTTTAAAGAATAAAGGCAACTGATGTAAAACCCGCCATGAAGACGAACCCCCCCCCCCCCCAAAAAAAAAGAAAACGTTCGTTACCGGTTTTCGAAATTATGAGGTTTCCAAAAGTCGAAGCTTGCGTGTGATTTGGTTGGGTTTATTTAACTTCGCTTTTCTGACACTTTTGGCTAATCGCGAAGATGAGGACGAGTAATGATATGATGAACGAGCGCTCACAACGAACACCCTTGCCCAGGCCGGGATTCGAACCCGGGACGCCTGGCGTCTTAGCGCGCTGTGGTAACCACTGCGCTCGAGGTTTACAAGAATGAAGGAAATGTCTCTTCATATACATGTTGGATTGATTGATCGACTGATTTGGTCATTTTACGTCGCTTTTCTTCCACCTTTTGGCTAATCGCGTCGGTGAGGATGAGTGATGATATTATGAAATTGATGATGAAACACTGACAGAGAACACCAATTCCTAGGTCGGGATTCAAACGATGGACCCTGGCATCGTAGCGCGCTGTGCTAACCACTCCGCTACATATATGCATGTTGGAGTTTCGTTTATGGTGAGTAACGAAGATATGCTGTATGGGTGCTTCTTTAAGCCAATGAGTGCATTGATATCACAGAGCCGCAAATTAAATTTAATTTAATGTTGTTTTTTGTTTAATAGGTGAACTTTATTATTTGTGCCATGCTGATCACGAATATGAAATTCGTTTTTCTCTATCACGCAAGGTTTTCTTACAAATCAAATTTCAAAATTTGGGCTTTGTCCAATATTGCATACTGTTTTATTATAATTTTTCTTTTCTTCGAACAGAATAAGTAGCTTATCACACTAAACGCATCAACATGTTTATTTTAAAATGAATATAGACAGACACAAGGACCCATATAATATAGAAAACGACATATAGCAGTATATAATATACACACAAGAAAATCATTACACAATACATATTTTTTAGTTCTGTTTAGCACGCTTTCTTCTGTAAGCTTTCCTAACTTTCTTGTGATTTTCTTCTGGCGTTTCTCTGTACAATGCCCAACAGTAGAGTCCAGCGCAGATAATTCTGCCGTGCAATGCGCGACAGAACTAAAGAAGCAGTGTTGCTAATGGAGCAGATAGAAAAATCGCTGCGGTGCGCCGATGCACAGCTGTTACGTACAACAATAAAATTAGAGAATTCAGGTCTATCTAACGTTGAGTTTTAAACGTCATGCATTATACCAGGACTAGGATTAATATGTACTAACAAGTGACTATGTATGTAGCTACATACATATGGACTAAAAATTCGCAAAATATGAACTAACACATAAGTAAAATTACCAAAAATGCTGCAAAGAAGACTTCTTCATACGATTCCTTATTTGAGTGATTTCAAACAAAATAAAAAAATATATATATTATTTTTCATTGCATTAATGCACTGGTGGCGTTCTAACTTTTCACTCCCAAAACCCGTATACACTGGTATGGAACTGCAACGGCAGATAATAACATGCCAACGTGTTAAACCGCTACAATTGCACCATAACACTCCTCCTGAAGCAGTATTATTATTTCCTCTCTGAGATCGGCGACAGTCGGTTGCCTTTGTTGTACATTTACAAAGGATGCCGGCTTCCACAACAATAACAAGTACATATACTGCCACTAGACGATAAGCTGCGGGGCTTTTTCTTTTGTTATGAACCAGGGCCCGCGCTAGTCATTTTGCCTCCCTGGGAGGTGGCGGCAGATGCCGCTCTATTTCGACCCCCCCCCCCCCGGTCATTACGCAGCAACGGAAAATTGAAAATCAATATATTCCTAACTAAAACATCAAAATATAAAATAAATAATGAGACTTCTTATGCTATTTCAATACTATTCAGCGCAAAAGAATATCTCGCTCGATCACAGTTTTCAATAGGCTTATTTTTTTCTTCTCTTCAAATTTTGCCGCTCTGGGCGATTGGACGGTTCGCCCTCCCCTTCCGCCGGCCCTGCTATGAACTTGGTCACCCATCAAAGCATGGCAATTTTAACACAGAAAACAATATGTATCGCATTAAGCAGCAAAAATGACAGCCTCCTCTATGCAATTTCTACAAGAACACGTGCCGGAGCCAGAGTTGAAATGATGTTGGAGCCACATAATTTATTTATTTTGAATAATTCCAAAATTATGAAATATGAACAATTTGTTGCTGCTGTTCGCTGCTCTCTTGCCAAAATGCCTTATTGGGATGCTAACACCATGACTGGCTTCCTCCTTCATGAACTCGTGCACGTTGCTTAGAATTTCCCGAGCTTGGCTATGCAAGGTTTTTGATTTCAACTTCGACAGAACTGGAGGCATTATGGAATTTAACGTTCATTAGCAAACACACACTTTTACATAAACACACGCAATACACGCACACAACGTCAAACCGGTCAAATACTTAGTATAAAATAAAAATATGGTGCTTCCAATCCAACAAAACTCACCGCCACTTTTCCCCTTCCGTGACAGAAATAGTGCTTCATTATTACAGTTGGCAACACTAGTTACTAGCTAGCCAATGAACATGCACTGCATAAAAGAAGCAAGCACTACGCCGTGCTATATTGCCACATTAGCGTCCCTACCGAACGGTGGGAACAGCTAGCTGGAGCGCTATTCAATTGTTTTCAATGATGTTTGCGCGAGTGTGTCCAGGAATGGAATGACAATGTGGCAACAATAGCGAAGGTTTTCGAGCAGGGTAGAACACATAATGCTAAGAGAGAGGGAGACGAAACGAAAATTCGTTTCTACGCAACGGCAAATTTACGTGTGTGGCACTCTAGTCAGCCATCATGCTAACACTCCAATGTCCTTCATACCTTTTCTCCATATCCCGCATGTCCTGATGGGACCGTTAGCCTTGTTCCTCACTTAATTCACCGAGATTTTGTGGAAAGCTATCAAGGTGTGAATGCAAAAAATGTAATTTGAGATTCATGTTACAACCCAGCTCTTGAAATTTAAGTAACATATTCTCAACAACTTCTCTGTAATCAGGACTTTTGTGGTTCCCCAAGAAGTTCAACACTACACTTTTAAATGCTATCATTGTTTCCTCGAAGTCTTTATCATTCATTAATTTCCTAATGTCTGGTCCAACAAAAACAGCTTCTTTCACTTTGCCGTACGACAGGGATGGAAATTTGTTGCATATGAACTGGAAACATTATCCTTCCTTGTTAAGTGCCTTCACAAATTGTTTAATCAGCCCTAATTTGATATGAAGAGGGGGAAGTACAGCTTTCTCAGGACTGACTAAATGTTGTTGTACGATGTTCTTTGAACCCGGGTTCAACGTTTTCCGTATTGTCCATTCTTTTCTTTCCCAGTAGTAATATTGTGCCCTACTATCCCACTCACAGATGTAACATGGAATTTTTGTATATCCACATTGTAGTCCAAGTAAAATGCTCAAAACTTTAAGATCACCACACACCAACCAAGCATGGTCCTCATATTTGATTTTATTAAGAACAAGTTTCATATTGCTTTAGGTTTCTTCTAGTGACACAGAATGAGCAATAGGAACTGAGGGGAACTTATTTCCTTTATGTAACAGAACAAATTTTAAACTTGTTTTATTCGAGTCAATGAATAGCCTCCAATCAGTTGAAAGACAAGGAAAATTTTAAGTTAGCCAGCAAACCGTACACATCACAACAAAACACGAGAGAATCTTGTTTTAAGAAATAAGGCACAAACTCTTTTTCTCGGTGTCTGTACCAGGAAAATGTTGTTCCACAAGCCAGCAAGTTCTTTTTGTTAAGTCTGGAACCAAGGAGCTCAGCTGATTCTTTAGATAAATTTAGGTCTTTAACTAAATCATTGAGTTCGCTTTGAACGGTATAGTGTCACGAGATCCGTGAGGGTTGGAGGTCATAAATGTCATCTTCCATTCACTTCCTTCCACGAAATCACTTAGTGAACCATGACCACTTACACACTCAAGACTTGATGGAGGTGTCGGTACAGGCAAGTCTGGACCGTGCAACGCAGGTCTCATTGCAGAGGGAATATTGGGATACACTATCCTCTTCTTGTTTCTAATATTTCGACCTACAATTTCACAGGAACAGAAGTAACAATCATTGCTGTGATCCTGAGGCTCCCTCCACACCATGGGTATTGCAAATGGCATACATGGCCGCTTTCCCGTGCTGCAGTGTCGTAAAGATTCCACACATGATCTACAAACCTTGTGTGGGGTCCACGATTTATCTTGATCTCCTAGTTTAATTTTAAAGTATGCGTAATATGCTCTTCTTACAAAATCTGTAATTTCCTGTCTCTGTACCCGGGGAACAAATTCACCGCAGATGTAGCAAAACATATCTGGGCTATTCAGACAACCACGAGAGGCCATGGCCACACCACAGTAATGTACCACACTGAACAACGAAATGTTAATGTAGTTGAAGTTGAATTTTCTTGAAGTTTTCTTGTAGAAGTACCGTTTCCTTGACTCCCATCTGTTTTAAAGATGTGGTAATGGCGTAGTGCGATAAGTTGGCTTCTTTTACCTCTGCAACTGTCGCTCGAGGTTCGGTCTGTGGGAGATCAACGTATCTTACATAGAGTGCCACACACGTAAATTTGCCGTTGCGTAGAAACGAATTTTCGTTTCGTCTCCCTCTCTCTTAGCATCACGTGTTCTACCCTGCTCGAAAACCTTCGCTATTGTTGCCATATTGTCATTCCATTCCTGGACACACTCGCGCAAACTTCATTGAAAACAATTGAACAGCGCTCCAGCTCGCGGTTCCCACCGGTCAGCAGGGACGGCAATGTGGCAATATAGCACGGCGTAGTCGTTGCTTCTTTTATGCAGTGCATGTTCATTGGCTAGCTAGTAACTAGTGTTGCCAACTGTAATAATGAAGCACTATTTCTGTCACGGAAGGGGAAAGCAGGTAAAGTGGCGGTGAGTTTTGTTGGATTGGAAGCACCATATTTTTATTTTATACTAAGTATTTGACCGGTTTGACGTTGTGTGCGTGTATTGCGTGTGTGTATGTAAAAGTGTGTGTTTGCTAATGAACGTTAAATTCCATAATGCCTCCAGTTCTGTCGAAGTTGAAATCAAAAACCTTGCATAGCCAAGCTCGGGAAATTCTAAGCAATTCAACTCTGGCTCCGGCAGGTGTTCTTGTAGAAATTGCATAGAGGAGGCTGTCATTTTTGCTGCTTAATGCGATACATATTGTTTTCTGTGTTAAAATTGCCATGCTTTGATGGGTGACCAAGTTCATAGCAGGGCCGGCGGAAGGGGAGGGCGAACCGAGCGGCAAAATTTGAAGAGAAGAAAAAAATAAGCCTATTGAAAACTGTGATCGAGCGAGATATTCTTTTGCGCTGAATAGTATTGAAATAGCATAAGAAGTCTCATTATTTATTTTATATTTGATGTTTTAGTTAGGAATATATTGATTTTCAATTTTCCGTTGCTGCGTAATGACCGGGGGGGGGGGGGTCGAAATAGAGCGGCATCTACTGCCACCTCCCAGGGAGGCAAAATGACTAGCGCCGGCCCTGGTTCATAACAAAAGAAAAAGCCGCGCAGCTTATCATCTAGTGGCAGTATATGTACTTGTTATTGTTGTCGAAGCCGGCATCCTTTGTAAATGTACAACAAAGGCAACCGACTGTCACAGATCTCAGAGAGGAAATAATAATACTGTTTGAGGAGGAGTGTTATGGTGCAATTGTAGCGGTTTAACACGTTGGCATGTTATTATCTGCCGTTGCAGTTCCATACCAGTGTATACGGGTTTTGGGAGTGAAAAGTTAGAACGCCACCAGTGCATTAATGCAATGAAAAATAATATATACGTATATATTTTTTTTATTTTGTTTGAAATCACTCAAATAAGGAATCGTATGAAGAAGTCTTCTTTGCAGAATTTTTGGTAATTGTACTTATGTGTTAGTTCATATTTTGCGAATTTTTAGTCCATATGTATGTAGCTACATACAAAGCCACTTGTTAGTACATATTAATCCTAGTCCTGGTATAATGCATGACGTTTAAAACTCAACGTTAGATAGACCTGAATTCTCTAATTTTATTGTTGTACGTAACAGCTGTGCATCGGCGCACCGCAGCGATTTTTCTATCTGCTCCATTAGCAACACTGCTTCTTTAGTTCTGTCGCGCATTGCACGGCAGAATTATCTGCGCTGGACTCTACCATGGAAGCAAATTAGGACTTTTGACAGTTACATATGAAATTAATTTCAAATGATATATCAATGATTTACATAGTATTATTTTCAGCATTTAGGCAAGAAACATATTAATTAATTTAAATGAAACAAAACTTCTCTGTATTTGAAGCTTATTTGTCTTTATTAATTGTTGAATAATTTTCAAACGTACCAGTGACATCTAGCGACAATCACTTCAATTGTACTGAAACGTGCATACCGTATCAATCCATAGGATTGTATGTTTATTTTATTAAGTCTCTCTGAACGCTTCATGTTGACCAGGGCATTCATTTGTTTTTTCTCTCAGCTGTCTCAAGCCTCTTAGGCATGTTTACAATGCATTGTGTTGTGCCATGCAAACCTCCTGAGCTTTCAGGAAACAGGTAACACTTCTGGTTTTAGAGTCAGCGGTTTGCATGGTAGCAATTATGATAATAAACACGATTCGGCGATTCGGCATCGAGGAAGAGCTCGATGGCCAGGGAATATAGAGGTGAGACAAGCTGGGAAGGGACTGGACTTTGGGAATGGAGTTGGTAGAGAGAGGAGGTCAGCAAGACAGGAGGTCGATAGTGGAAGCACGCTTTGGTCAACACTTAGAGAGAAGCTTACAGAGGACTTCGCTATTTTCGATTCAGCTCAGAGACTTCAGTTAGACAGGTAATTATCCTACACCCAGCCATGATACAGGTTCAATGGTTCACAAAATCCAACGAGTTGCCATTGTCTTTTCTTTAAAATTAAATTAAATTGTCTCATCAAAAAATAAAATATGATTAAAATAAATTGATAAAATAATTGCCATAACTCTTTGAAAATAAATAAGGAAAATTTAAATAAAATATCCAACTGTAATTAAAAATATTAATGTCCATGATTAATGTGTTGCCTTAACCTATTAATTATTACTGCGCTGCTCTGAATTAATCTGTTGAGAAAGCTGATAGTGTTTATACAAATAATATCCTAGGGTTGCGGTTAATAAAACATTCCAAATAACAAAAACTAATATCGACATGGGCAAAGGGTTTAGAACTAATTCTTGAAATGAAATGTTCTTACTAATTGATTGATTAAGTTGTTTTAAAGCAAGTTCAAGCGGAGTCCATTGGGGAATAGTGAAATCAGATAAATTCTTGGGAATATTAGGTAGTAACTCAATTTCCTTCATATTGACTTGTTCGAAAGCTAACATTCTTGTGTGTAAAATTTGCTGATCCACAATAATTTGCGAAAAATCCTGATAATTAAAAAATAAAGATTGGCCTTCGTTAAGCTGAACTGATCTGTGCGTGTTCAAATTATTATTCAAATTCTGAATGACAATAAATTGACCTGAACCTGATATTAAAATACCATTGCGTGTTCTGATAAACTGAAATAATTTATTGTCAGTAATAGACTTCACTTCAAAATTACAAAATGTAAAATTAATAAACAAAGGTAAGTGTTGCAAGCGTGTTCTAGATTCTGTTGAAAATTATAAAATAAATTATTATGTTGTAAACCCTTAAAATAAATAAAATTTGTGTTGCGCAAAGCAAGCTGTTAGTATCTAAAAGGTTGCTTCGGCAAGCCTCTAATGGCCTCCTAATAAATGATAGGCCGGTGCAATTTGCCGTGGTTGAATATAATGCAATGTAAGACAAAATTATAAATATATAAATCGTGAATTGTAAAAAAATTCTTGCGTGATGTGAGAAAACTAATGCCACTTGCAGCATCAGCAAGTTCAAATACATGTAAAACACCCAAAATTATAAAAACAACAGAACCCATGCGGCCCTGTGTATTCGGTCTGTGGAGCTATTAGATACCAGTGAGCTAAGATTCCACGATTTGGATAGTTCTCCTTCGTATCCTCTCTATTTCTCTCTCCTATCTTTCTTCTCTCTATTTCTCTCTCCTATCTTTCTTCTCTCTATTTCTATCTCTCATTGTTCTCCCGACGCCTTCTCTCCCTCTCTCCTCTCTCAGTGCGTATGTACTTAAGTGTGTCAATCCAACGGAAGTTGCATTTTAAAATCTAAGAGTACAAATCCGTTATTTCCTTTACCAGTTATTCGGAGATCTTCAATCCGTGGTCTGTTGCGAGTATGTATATTGTTCGGAAACATGTCTTTAATCTTGTTCAATGATATTATCTCTGAAATGTCGCGAAAAGAGTATAGAGAATCGAGATTTCTGTCTAGCTGTTTTAATTGTTTAATATTTACTCTTTAGTCCAGATAAATGCAAATAAATCACCAAATATGATTGAGAAATGGGAATCCCTCGGGAAAAAAATCTACCAACACACTTGATTTCACGAAATGTCAACCTCACTTCCACGTAATATACCCTATACTGCATTTTGCAGACTAACAAAGTTCTAACGACCTGTGTCTGCTATTGTCCTTTCATCAGTTTCAATTTATCACAATTCATCTTCATCTTCATTAGCCGAAACTGGTCCAAGAACAAAGTAAAATAAAGTAAATCAATCCATCCAAAGAACAATATACGAGATCTGCTAAAAATGGCAAAGTGTGAAAATAGAAGGCTTTTAAATCCACCAAATCGCCAAATCTATATTTCCTTCAATTCAAACTCTGCTTTTAAGGTAATTTCCCCCTCCTCCGTTTTCCGCACCATCTCTACGTGTGATATACAATTGGTTAGTCCGAATACGTGCAGGTTATGATGTGTATATTTCCACAGCACGAAAATCATTTTGCAATAAAAGGTTCAATGGCCAGTTTCCGTACTTTGAACACAGCAGTTTTATAATATTGAAAAAGCAATTAATCATTGGGTGATTCACACGGGGAAAAAACATAGAGACAAAAAACAGTGTCGTGGGTAGAATCGTTAATTAAAAATAACAAAGGGGAATCATATTGCATGTCAGTTGAAGGCCTTTGTGTGTAGTCAGCAGTGTGGCCGTTTGTTGTGTTGGAGCATTGGAGAATAAAAAGAGTAGGATGACGTGACCTACAGCTCGGGCAGTCATGGGGTCATATCCACACGATATTCTTCCCAAGAACGCCCATGTTGGTCGTTCTATACCCAAACAACAAAGGTACGTTTGTAACAAAGTGTATCCACTGCTAGCAACGTTGTCATGTTAGTGTGAAATACTTTCTTGATAGTAATCACCGTGTTAATGTGACGATATGTCACGATATGTTAAGATAATACAAGTATTTATGAAGCAGTACTTCTTTGTGAGCCTCCCAAGGGGGTAGTGATAACGTCGTCGCCTTGTAATCAAGAGGCCCACAGTTCGATACCAGTTACCTAATGGTTCGAATCCAACTTCAAACTATATATCAAGTCTTTCTATCCATACTTTTTCATGCGTCTTAAATCCCGGGACCTGCGTAGATGTAAGTGGCGAGGTCCAACCTCAGCAAGGAATTTTTTTCACAAGGTCTGAAACATACTTATGGTCAATACTAGGGCGCGGGGGATGCAATTCGTTGAATCGTCTAGCAGTGGCATGATAGTTTCTGCCACACTCACCGAAAATAAAAGATAATTTCCACTTTGTCTGCACCAGAACGCGCCCTTCCGACAGCATTCCTTTTTCTCGTCGTTGCAAACACTTTAACCACCAATCCACACACACAAAAAGAACCACGGTAACCGAAGATACAGGAAACACGTTAGTAGAACACAGTGTGTACGACACTACAACTCTTCCATGTGCAGTATTTCAAAGTCACTTCGAACTTTTGATGCCCGGTCTGTTTGCTTACGAGAACACAAGCAGAATGGTCCTGTTGAATCTTCATCGCGGTAGTAACACTGATTACTTGGTCTGGTTCGATACTCCGTCTGCAATCTCCTTCAAACAAGTTAATGGGGCTCATTTCGAACATCTTCTGTAAATAGTAGGTAAGCTCAATTTGACTTTTAGTGGTGTACGTGTTGTAACATCTTGTACCCCCCTTCATTTGCCTTCAGTTGACATTGTACATGTAACTACGTGCCTCCTTCACCATTTGCCTTGAGTTGGGATTGTGCATGTCGGTCCGTGTCCTCCTGGTAGCAATCTCAGGGGGCGCGATGATATGCGGTTTTGTGTACGGACGCTTGCCATCTCTGGGGGGGGGGGGAGGTACGTATTTGTAGACACTGCTAGGATATCTCCGAATCATGCTTCAGTATAGGAACATTTTTCCAGCTCCCACTGTTGTCTAGGATTACTACTGTAGGAGTTGGAGTCCTGTCTAGTGCTGGTCATGTTACACATTTGATTTCACGCCATTGTCAATTGGAGCTACGTAGAGACCCCGGATTTGCTGTATTATTGTTGTTATGATAAAACCTTTAAAACGACATATTCTTCGACCCCCCTTTGCTATTTGAAAAAATTGAGTCGACCCCAGACTACCCCCTTGTGGAGGGCCCGAGTAGGGAATGGTTGGCCTCAAAACATTTCCCCCTGAACATCATGGAATACGTGTTTCGCCATTTCTTCCTATTTACAGCCGTTGTCACAATACCCAGGGTGGGGGTGAGACTTTATGGACACCCTGTATATTTGGTATCGTGTTTCATGGTGGAATCAGTAAATAACAACTTTCTTTAGAAAAATATATAAGGATACATTATTGGTGTGCATTAATTTCATGATATATGGAAGGGCGGATTCATGAGATTCTTTGTGACCTTATAACTCAAGTGTTTGAGCCCACCAAACCTTTTTCAAAAGTTGGCGCCCTTGTACACACACATGCACGTTTGAGAAACTTGGATTAAACAGGAACGATCTTAGGGAAATCTAGCATTGAATTTCGAGATTTGCGGGTACTTTTGGTGCGGAAAACAGGACGTTTTTGGGAGATGAGGCGACTTCGGGAAGCTTTTCTTCAATAGCTAAAGTCTCTGATGAAATGAAGCTCTTGACTACAAAAGGGGTGGGGAGGTGAAAGGATGGATAAACAAACCAACTGCACCAAAAGCCCTGAAAAGGACCAGTAGGCTCCAAGTAACATCTCGTCTAAGTAATCGAACCGAACACTGCACGAATTTCCTTGGAACAACGCTCGTCCATTTACGTTATTGGCTCCAACCTCGCAAAGAAATTGAAAATAGATTCGGTTCCGGGATAGAATCGTGACATAAAGCAATTGGGTAGATCCGGAAACTGGGGAACGTTTTGTGGCCATAATCTGCCTCCCCTTGCAACCAAAGGATCTGCTCGATCGAAGGCAGTTCGCTCTGCTGAGGCCCCATTCACATATGAATGACTAATGCCGGGATTTCGGATAGGAAATTAGGGTTAAGAGGTTTATTCAGGGTCCAGTGTACGTTCCGTTTCAGTGGCATGATAATGCACCAAGAAAAAATGATTGTTTATTTCTGTTAGCATGGGACCGACTGTGAGCGACAGATTTGAAAAGTTTATTGTTTCTTTCTTTTATTCGCCTTAACATGGCAATGATGGTTGAGCTCCCTTGTCCTGCAACCCCTTTATTAAATTTGTCCACATTTTTAACAGATTCTTGTACTTAAATGTTGTTAGCAGGAACTGCTATGAAACATTACCTGATGAATTACATTGAATTATTAAATTCTACGTTTAACAAATTCATACTTTACGGACTTGCTCAACTTTTTTTTCAGTAACGGCAGTAGGAAGGTCGAACAGGTTTGTATGTATGTGTGTGTGTTGTGCGCTTGTATACGCGTACACACATGGATGCACACACATATGGCAAATATGATTGTCGAAACAATAGCCTGATTTGATACATCATGTGACACCATTCCCATTTTAAAAACTTGATCTTAATCCAAGATGGCGGCTATATAGCTGTTATACTCTGAAAGATAGGCCCCTCACACTTTGATCTGTACACAGATATTTCGTATTTCATTCCGTAAAAGTCTGTCCTGTAGGTTTTGCCTTACCCTGCACAACACACACACAAAAACACACACAATATATACATTTACAGAGAGAGAGAGAGAGAGAGAGAGAGAGAGAGAGAGAGAGAGAGAGAAAGGCGTTGATGCAGTCAGTAGGGTTCGATTCCCGGAGTGGGTGATATATCAGTAGGGACATTGAATTTTCGCGATGCGCGAAATCGCGAAATGTAAAAAAAAGATGCAATTTTGAACATTATGCACGTAACTACACCCCCAATGATGAAATATGCATGAGTTTTATTCGCGAAATAATGCGAAAAGTGTGCTTTTTCGCAAAATAACCGTGAAATATCATGAAATTAAGTAGAAAACACGCAAAAACTGGCAATCGAGGTTGTGCGCGCAAACTGTCGATTTGTAACGATACGTTTGCGTAGTTTTCTACCACTTCCAGCTGAAGAACGTTTTATCTTCGATCACATCAGGAAGACGCTGCAAATTTGGATTTCCCATGCACATAATCTCAGTTCGAAAACTTCGCTCCCTGTCAAGCTGCATTCCTTTCTTCCCCCGAATGTCAACTCAACTTCCAGTTTCATTGAACTTGCTAGCTGTAGCAGCGATAAGAATAGTCTGTTTCCGTACATCAAGGGAAACAATGGTGTCATTTGTGTTCAGTCATGAATGAATTTTGTTTATCATCATGTGATTTTCAACATGTGTTTGTGTATGTTCAGTAGTGATTATTTTATTTGTTGGACAGCAAGGATATCCTTTAAATACATACAATGAATAAATCACTTGAGATATGCAATTTAGAAATGAAGTAATTTTGTGTTGATGTTTTCTTTTGGTTAGACAGCTAAGTACTTGTGTATGTGTACAGTATATAAAAATCTCATAATGAAAAAGTGTGTGCCAATTTTTTTTTTTTCCACCGCTGCTATATACCGCTGATCTAACATTTTATTTACCGCTCTCCTCAGTTTTTATTTACTATAAATTTGTCTCCCTATACATATATCAGGTTGTGATTTTTCAAGCAAGTCTCTACTTGGAGCGATGATTATGTAATGATTATACAATTCAATGTATGCATTCAAACCTAAAGGAAGAGATTGTAACCGATCTTGGACACGCACCCCTACAACAGTTGAATCGCCCTCGCTGGGAAAAAGGCGGTTAAAGCTCTTAACGTTTTTTCTTGCGACGGCTGAAGTTCGTTGGTCATTAAACAGTCCGGGTCGAACGCTGATACGGATAAGATCCGTGTGATCATGGATCTTAGTTTTCGGGTTTGTGTGTGTGTGTGTGTGTGGGGGGGGGGGGTTATAAATCTTGATGATGACGAGCTGAACGTCTTCAATCTAACTCTAATCCCGTCGATCCTTCGTAATAATATGCTGTCTCTCTTCTTTAGATATATATTTTTTTATGTTCTGATAGGGATCCTGTACAGGCTGTTGTTATTTCACACACAGTTCGCGATAACCCGAATTTTTAGTCCATATGTATGTAGCTACATACATAGTCACTTGTTAGTACATATTAATCCTAGTCCTGGTATAATGCATGACGTTTAAAACGTTAGATAGACCTGAATTCTCTAATTTTATTGTTGTACGTAACAGCTGTGCATCGGCGCACCGCAGCGATTTTTCTATCTGCTCCATTAGCAACACTGCTTCTTTAGTTCTGTCGCGCATTGCACGGCAGAATTATCTGCTAACACCATGACTGGCTTCCTCCTTCATGAACTCGTGCACGTTGCTTAGAATTTCCCGAGCTTGGCTATGCAAGGTTTTTGATTTCAACTTCGACAGAACTGGAGGCATTATGGAATTTAACGTTCATCAGCAAACACACACTTTACATAAACACACGCAATACACGCACACAACGTCAAACCGGTCAAATACTTAGTATAAAACAGTGGTGGCTGTGACTGGGGGAGAGGAAGGCCATAAATTATTGATCTGCCGCCCGTTGTTTCTTTCACCTGGGCATGCCAGAAGATCGACTGCAGTTCATTATACACCCACAGCATTTAACATTGACAGGAGAAGAGGAAATTTGGGATCGTG
Source organism: Lepisma saccharinum (assembly GCF_977018435.1). Lineage (NCBI taxonomy): Eukaryota > Metazoa > Arthropoda > Insecta > Zygentoma > Lepismatidae > Lepisma > Lepisma saccharinum. The sequence continues at coordinate 53,345,907 of NC_139242.1, forward strand.
ACAGAATACGTAATGACGGTCTTCACGTGAGAGGATGAATTGCACGCTTTCCTTCAGTCGTGAGTAGCCACGCTCTATACACTGGCACAGTTTCTGAAGCCAAAGAGAAGATATCGATCCTCTCTCTCCCTGTCATGTGCTCTGTTCCTTTTCCTCCTAACTGTTCGATACAGGAATAATTAGTCATTGCGTAATGATGATCTTGTTACATCGAAATCGAAGCCAATTTCAAATCTTTCGTAAGACTTGATTCCACTGGCCTACTAAGTACGCAATGACAAGAAAAAAGGGGATAATCGATGAGAAAATAGGTCTGAAAGTGAAATAATAAAAGCTCCATGGAACGGAAAAGGACACCATGTTCCTTGGCGAAGTGGTAAACGTAATGGGCTATTAAGCCAGAGACCTCAGGTTCGAACACTGGGTATATCGTGTTCAGTGATGAATTCAGAGGGGCAGTCCCGATTAGCCTTCTTGTGCATAAAGTGGACTTAAAATCAAATCCAAAACTAAAATTCAGAGGTGGAAGTATCCTCCGGAAATAGACCCCCCTTGAAAAGTTTAATAACCTGATAGAACATTCGGACAGTAGCTAAGATATTTGGCAACAATGTTCAGTTTGGGTTGTTTTCACTTACTTTAATTTAAAGTAGAACGTCCTTTTTCTGGCTTCTTCGTAATATTAAGCACCCTGATTCAGTCTTATTTAAAATTAAAAGTCAAAATAATTAACGAATTTATATCATCGTCCGTCATTGAAACTCAACATTGTACACAGAGCGGCAGGGCTGTAACAATGGAAGCTTCTATTGTTGTAACGAATTTCAATCTCTTGTAGCTATGTTAAAGGTTAGTCAGTTCGCTGTGGAATTGTGATAACGTACTTGTGCAGTCTTATCGAAATTTACACTTAATTTAATTTAATTACATATCAGAGGTAATGGACAATTTAATAATATTAGTATTGTTTTTATTAATATTATAAATTGGTGCCTATGAAATTTCCCCGGGAGGAAAGTGCCTGGATTCAACAATGATCGTGTTTGTCTCATCATGCATTTTATGTTAATCGTCCATCCTCATTTCCTGAAAAAATATCACTCATTTGAGCCTTGAGTTCATTTGTAGAATTTCACTCATAGAGTGGCAACCAACAGTATTTGGAAGCATCTCAATCCTGAAACCCCGGTGTTAATAATAGGTTTTTCGAGGGCTTGGATTATCATGGAGGCAAAACATGCAAAATAGGCTATGCACACTAAAAAAAATACTAAAAGATTTAAGTATAATAAAATATGTAATTATATTTTTCGTAGTTTTTTCCTTTCATTACATTTTTTAAGGCTTGAGTATATTTCTTTGAAATTTCATCGGGAATTATCTGCTTTAGATAATCATAAAATGACTGCAAAAGATTTGTTATATCAATATATATTTAATCACATAATAATTATTATGTAAGATATTTTAGAAATTATATTATATATATAACATTAGGATTGTCACTTGTTACTAAATTTAAACTCTTTAGACCAATTGCCACCTGAGCTAATGGCCTGCAGCACTGTTCACAGAATCAGTAGATGGCAGTAGTGAAAAAAAAAAGTATTCAGGAAGCTTTGGATCTGTTACAATCGCATAAAAATTAATTAATTTGTTGAGAAATTGTATTTTGAATGTTTGTCCCCTAAATATATCTTCAATGTCCAATGGAAACTAGAGAAATGGCACAAGTACTACATTTTATTAAAAACAACATGCACTTTAAACAAAAAAATATGTAATATACTTCAAAATATGAAACATGAAATGAGTATATATCGATCTAGAGATGGTTGACAATTGCTACTTTTGATAGCTACCGTAAAGTTTACAAAATTCTATAGTCTGCCTGTTAATTTACACAAACGGAACGGAACCGTTTTTTTCTAAATTTTAAAATTTTGTCGTGCGTAAAGATAGATAGTGATTACAAAGTACAGTCGCATGCACTATAAATACATTCTAAAACTAAACCATTAAAATTTCAGTAGAATAATGGACAGTCAAAATGGAGAGCGTCATTTTTTTTACGGTAGGTGGTTGTCAGCGTAAATTGACGGTCTTAGGGAGTAATTTCTACAGTCAACTTTATACAGTGACTGAGAAAAACTAAGGAAAACGTATGTAATTATCAGGGTACGGATTTGCATGTAGTAAAAATGTGCTAAATATGTAAATACATATTTAGTTATTTTCACCAAAATATGAAGTTAAATAGGACTTAAAATTGTAAACATTACCTCTTTAATAATATAAGACATTACACGAACTATGTACATAGAGTACTATAGTCCAGGCATTCGTGATTATCTTGAAGGGAAACCAGAAGCGAATCCCGTACGTGTATCACAAAGGCGCCTGCTGTCGGGTGCGCAACTAGTAGCAAGGGTGCGGGGTTAGCGATGGCCTGCTTGACTTAGCACTCTCTTCCAACGTTGCTAAAATAATGTTAGTAACAACCAGGACCCGATGCTTGAGCCCCCATTCCCTATCGTTGACAACAATTCAAAATAAACAGGAATTTCAAGTGTTTTACAAAGCAAAACAGTTGGAGGAGAGTGTATAATTTAAAAAGAAAACATAAAAACATTATTCTTTCCTTTGGATGACAGAAAGGTTATAATTAACGCAGAGGGAGGGTACAAAGCAAGTCTTAAACTTTCGTTTGTATAACTTCGGTTCGGACTTCATCAATCATTTGCAAGAAATTTACCTAACTCTTTCGGTCACATTGGGACATGGAGTTATTTCCTGAATATGGAGTATATGTTGTTAAATGTTCTGTAATATGGAAATAATATGTAAAAGTAACTACATAAATATGTAACATATGAGCTAAAACCTAATATACTGTATGTACACATATAGAAAATAAAAACTGAATCTTTCAAGTCTGCATGCCATGATGCGCAAAGATAATACAGAATATAAGTGATTTCAGCTTCATATATAAGCCGGCCCCCGTGGCGGAGTGGTTAGCACATCGCGCTGCAACGCCAGGAGTCCCGGGTTCGAATCCTGGCTTGAGCGTGGAAGTTTGTTATGTCTATTCATCAATTTCATTATATCATCACTCATCCCCATCTTCACAAATTAGCCAAAAATGGCACAAGAAACGAAGTAAAATAAATCAATTCAATTTAACAAAATCAAAGCTTCATACATAAATATGTATTTACATATAAATCCGTTCCCTGGTAATATAAAATAATAAAATAAAAATTAAATTAAATTAAATAATAAATAAAAAATCCCAGTTCTGAGCAATCAGAATTAGAGTTGAGAGACTTTACACGCTTTGAGATACTTTTACGTGCGAATTGTTACATAAGTGTTAACCTAAAGCTATTTATATTCAGGCACAATTTACTCTCAAAATTAGAGTTTACATGCTAAAATATTTAACCATGGTGCATTGCTCGTACATAACGTAAAGTTGATGATCATTTCAATGTTCAATTTGAAGACGTGTGTGGTAAACAAAATTTGAATAATTTAGAAAATCCATGCCCACTTCCGTGTCGGAGTGCTTAGCACAGCGCGCTACGACGCCAGGGGTTCCTGATTCGAATCCTGCCCTAGGCAAGGTTTCCTTAGGAGTGTCCATGTCAATTTCATCATATCATCATCGTCGCGATTAACCAAAAGTTGCAAAAATGCGACGCAAAATAACAAAAATGTAATCAAATGTAGAAAATTGAAGATTTCCATGTTATACGTGTTCTACTCGCATTCATTCCTTGTTTCTGATTACTGCGTCATCTAATCCTTTTTGACCACGTGCCCAGTTCTCCTTCTACACATTCCCTTATCTTGGGATTCCTGGCGGCCATGTGAAGCGTCCTTGTTCGTTATAATGTATGTGACGCTCGCCTTTTGGAAGAGGAAGAACCGCCTCACTGGGAGCTAACTCCCCTCGTTGAGTTGCGCCTCAGGTCTCTGAGCGTCTGCAGCTAAATAGAAGAAAATTTCCCGCTGCGAAGAGATACAAGGGAAGACGCCAGATTGTCCACGCCCGGGGGGAAACCTTGGCAGAAAGATTAGGCCCTTACACACCATGGGAGAACTGACCTATGTTGGCGAAAGGTCAGGAGTAAAAACTAACTTCTCGGTTTTTAGGAGCGAGGAAGGGAAATTTTCCTACTTTAAATCTAGAAATGTATCGAGACATTTTATTGCCTACTTGAGTATCTTTTCGTGTCACACTATCGGTAACGGTCATTCAGATACAAACAGCTCTTGCTGGAGAGATCTCCAATGTAGGATACTCCCTTCACTTTCTTCTCTGTGTGTGTGTGTGTGTGAATATTTCTATTCTCTTACCCTCTTCTGTGTGCTCTCCTTCCTTTATTTTGTTATTTCTATCTTTCCTTCTCTCTCTCGCTCTTTCCTTTCCGTGTGTGTGAACATTTCTATTCTTGTCCTCTTTCTATGTTTTTCCCCTTTCTCTTTCTGTCGTTCAGGCTGGCAAACTTTTCACCTCTCTCTCTATATATATACGTGTGTGTGTGTTCAACATTTCTATCCTTTTCCCCTTTCTATGTGTTTCCCCTCCTTTCTCTTTCCCTCGTTCACACAAGATTTCCCTGCACCTCTCTCTCTCTCTCTCTCTCTCTCTCTCTCTCTCTCTCTCTGTCTGTGTGTGTGTGTGTGTGTGTGTGTGTTCCTCCACCTCTTCCTCCCTTTTTTCACTTTATATTCTTATAATATCCTAACACAGTGGTTCCCAAAGTGTGCGCCGCGACGCCCTGGATTTGCAGGGCCGCCATGAAATGTTCCAATATTTTCAGTTGAATGATATGATTGTTCCAAATATGTGCTTTTTTGGTCCTTTTTACACACAAAATGTTTCTGAATTTGAAATATATGTTTATTTTTTAAGTTCAGACAAGCAACCTAACATCACTAACTGAGCGTTGCAAGTGTTAGATAGGCCAACATTCCGACTTGGGCGCCGTGGAAATATCTTGAAGCACTAAGAACGCCGTGAAACGAAAAAGTTTGGGAACCTCTGTCCTAACGTATTTCTTTCCTTCTTTTCAATCCCTCAATTGAAGAAGGGTAACTATGACCGAGCTCGTTGGTTGTTGAATTCACGTTCTCGCCAAGTTCGAATCGTGGCGTGACCATGTTACTTGTGAATGTCCTCTCATTAGTTTCGTCTAACCAGCATTCATCCTCATCGTCGCCATTAGCCAAAAATCGGCATAAAAGAGACGCCTAGGAAGGGAACCACAAAATACTAAGAGTGATTTAACAACATTAACTACTTTACAGTATATGCTATAAAGTAGAATTCATGTTCTGAGATCACTCTTAGCACTCAGCATGTGATGAAAAGTATGCACATTTTCGGTTGGTATAAAGATATTTTATTTTTCTCAGATGCTTTTCATGTTCTACTTTTCAGGTCTATTCAAGTGCCATGATTGGTAGTATCATTTTATCGGACCAATATGTACTGTTGAATACGTACTTTCTGCCATTGTATACGTGGACGTTTTCTCTTAATTTAGTGCATTTACCACTTTAACTTACTCCATTCTTTCAACTACGAACTATCCATTTTACCATTTAGAATTTAGAATTGAATTACTCCATACAAACCACATGCATTGTTATTTTGAGAGTTAATTACAAGACAAGCAACACAACTAATCATAAAATATTTATACAATCTAGAAATTCACTTATGCTATAATATAGAATCCGGCAACTATACCTGACATTTTTAATTACAAATAAATACAAAATACTTTCATACAACGAAGTCAATTTATTACATGTTCTACTACATCTAAAAGCATTGTAAGATCCGCCCTGGATCGTTACTTGGTTGATGGGTCTATTGAGCCTCTGCTTCACGCTCAGTAACTCTTCGGGGTTTGAGTCTCCTCGGCTCAAGGTTCGGGTTAATCCGACTGCTTCAGTGTCTTCGATGTAAGGTCCCTCGTAATTCTGGGTCAAAGGTTCACAATCTACTTATAGATCTTGACCAAGATCCTACAAGCAGTCAACAATCCTTCTTCCCACTAGGTTCTGTTAAGTATCCAGTTAAGTATCCAACTTCCTTTTCTCTCCCCAGCCTCTGACCAGAGAACCGAAGAATCTTCCGTGACCACATAATAAGAAAAGGTGTACCCTGACCAGGGTTACAAACGTTGACTACCAACAGTTTATCGGCCGATCCCGAATTCCGGCATATCTCAAGACAGTCACTACTCTCTCAATTGTATCTCCTGACCAGGAGCATAGAACAGAGAGAATAGAACAGAGAGCTAAGTAACTGTCCTAAGGTAATCCCAGAATGAACTAATTTCTAAGATCGAAGTCGATGTAAAAGCAGAAGTTCGAGCTTTGAAAGAAAGACGGTTATACGAGTTCCGCATTTATCAGATGTTTGAATACAAAAGGCTACGGGCCACCGAGCTCCGCTGCTTATATAGGATTTCTCGGTGCCGTGATGGATTTACAAACTTTTATCTTAACACCAATATTACATCACAATAAAATACAAATTAATTAAGTATCAATGAGAAACATCATTAGTTACATGTGAAAATTATTATTTTTATCTTTTTGTGATTAATAAAAATGCAATAGAATTTTAAATGTTATACTCAGTATTTTTGACCAGGGAGTATGGCTTCTTTCAACTCCCCTCTCTCCCCGCAACGGCCACGCGATATGCCAACAAAGAAAGAAAAAATATATACAACGTGAAAATGTTAAGCAAAAATATTTATATACAGGTTTTGTTTTGCGCGGGCATAACTTCCCTTTGCGTTAACGTAACTAAATTCTGAAAATACTGTCTTGCAGCTAAAGAATCAGGGATTATTATGACATAAGTCTATGTCCGCCAAAGGACACGACAGTTCGTCTTTTCCCTGTGACAAAGTTTTCATAAGATAGTGTCTGCCTGGCTTTTACACAATAGAGTTAGCTTTCCTGTATTGTTGTCACCGATAATAAACTTCCAGCTCAGCTTCATGGCAGAAAGAAACAAACTCTTGGAACTTATAACTAACACCAGGATGTATAGTTTATATACGAGGTGTGTTCCACATTACTAGGTAATTAACCATTAACATATAGAATTATAGTTACAAAAAAAATATTAAGTTTATATATTTTTGTAACGTGGACACTGCAACACGTTACAGCATTTTAGGAAAATACGAGGGCTATTCAGAAATCAAAATCCGATTAGCTCGTAAAAAGCAATACATAAACGCAGCGATATGGCGTATGCGCAGTAGCAGCAGGAATGTGTAATCGCACTCTACAAACAATGGCTTCAACAGTGCGCGAATAGCAACTGACGAAGATAGACGCTCGTATTACTGCTCCCGCCAGTTGTGAGGTGCATGGTCTGATTCGATTCTTTCAAGCAGGAGTCAACGCAGCCGAAATTCTTCGTCGATTGCGTCCTGGAAATTTGAGGAAATTCCTTGCTGGCACAATTTCTTCAATTTGTCGGACGAGTTCATCAGTCACAATTAATGGTCTTTCTTGACCTCCCTCCTGCACCAGTCTCTCACACGCCATTGTCATAAACACGACATAATCGACGATGAATTTCGGCTGTGTTGACTTCTGCTTGAAGGAATGGAATCACACCACACACCTCACAACTGCGAGGGAGCAATAATACAAGACTTCATGTCCGTCAGTTCCTACTGGCGCACTGGTGAAGAAAATGGACTGTCGTTGTGTGTGGAGTGCGATTACACATTACTGCTGCTACTGCGCATGCGCCATGGCGCTGCGGTTATGTATGCTTTTTACGAGCTAATCGGAAGTTCCTTTCTGAATAGCCCTCGTAACATAAGTGGCAGTTTCATGCAGTTTCTTGACAAGGACTGTTCATTTTTTGAATGGCTCATCAAAATAGAGACCCGAACTCGTTAGATGTTCTCAGGAGTGCGAACCTTACGGTGTCCACCAGGTGTTCTTGTCGTTGCTGATGCCGTGTTCTTGAAGTTCCTTACTCACACTAAAATAATATTCCGACTGGGAACATGTAGATTACGGCGAATGGTAAAGTGTCGACAGAAGACACCCTGCGTTGCCACCACACATTCATTAATGAAACATGTCTCAACCACAAAAGTACGGTGTTGTGCCGACCACTGCTCCATGCTGAATGACAGGCTTTGAGATAAGGAACAGCTGAATGTCGTTACTTCGTACAACTTGCGTTCAGTATTGCCAGCATATTCATTAAAAAACCATCAGATTTATTTGCAACACCTCACAGGACTGCGACTCATGTTGTTTTCCTAAAATTCTTTAAGATGTATTGCATCATGTATTAAATTGACTTCCTTGCATGAAAGAGTTTTGTTTTTATTTGTAATTAAAAACAGTCAGGTTTAGTTGCAAAACCCTGTATTACTAATTTGATAATACTTGTAGTATTTTTCCTCACAGGACTGCGACTCATGTTGTTTTCCTAAAATGCTTTGAGATGTAGTGCAACATGTATTAAATTGACTTCCTTGCATGAAAGAGTTTTGCTTTTATTTGTAATTAAAAACAGTCAGGTTTAGTTGCAAAACCCTGTATTACTAATTTGATAATACTCGTAGTATTTTTCAACTTGTTTTTCAACCATGTCATGTCCTTTCTGCTTTTATTGCATTTTGTAGATGGTTGAATATTTTCTATTTTACATTTTTTGTTTTAGAAGCTGTTTATTTCGGATGACATATGTGTATGTCAGAGGCGTAAGCTGAGTCCAAGATTTGAACTATCATACTATGAGACGTGGTCTTTGGCTATGGAGGAATAGGGGAGACTAGTCGGTCGTAAACGCCGTGTGTAAGTGATTAGACACTCATTTTGCTCGTTACCGGCGTCTTCACAGAAGCCAGGTTGCCAACTTCGAGGAAATCAGGTTGCCAACTCCAGAATAACCATCATCTTATTGAAATGAACTATTCTATTTACAATTGGAGTTCTTGTTGATGTTCTTCAGTATTTTAGTTTCTGGGTTTCAGGATTTGCAGGCAGTCTAGCTAGCCTAGAATATACGCTCCTGACGTATGTCTGTGTTCTATTGAGCTTCGTGTCTCAATATGTTTTTCGCATGTAATGCCGTTTCATAAATGTGTACTGAAGGCTCGTTGAACCAGAACTTAAACAGAACACAGAAGTTGCAGCAAGCTTGCATACTAATAGTACATCACTTAAAGCACACGTTGACCTGTGCTCTTGTGTGATTGACGTGTGCATGTGCCATCTGGAGACAGGTGGACTGCTCCAAGCCGTACCAGACGGTGACGATGAATGCGAATGAAAATGTCACCGTTCCAAGCGACCACACCTCCAAGCGGAACACGGAGCCTGCCAACTGCACGAAGACGGAAGTGGTTAGGCAAAGAGCCATATAAATGTCGTCATTGTTTTTCGGAACTGCCAACAAAATCTATGGAAATATTTCGGTGCATTGCCGAAATGAAGGCAACATACATATTAATTAACTTACCTTTCACTTTTAGCTGTATTTTCACCAATATTTTTAGCATTCTTTCTCCCCTATCTGTCTCTCACTCTCTCTCTTATATTTCTCTAACTTTTCAATTAAATACATCTGTCTTCAGCGTCTCCCAGTGATGTGCCGTACAAGTAGTGTATATTAGTTGTTTCAACGCAGTACTTAGTAGGTATCCTCTTTTTTTATCAATTGAATATCACTTTTTGACATATTTTGACAATTTTTTGTCGATGTTTTAGCGTTTAGCGATGTTTTAGTACAAATTTTCACTATACTCATTTTTTTTCCACTCGTACTTGGTAGGTATATTATGATCTTACGTGATACAACTTAACCTATCCTTTTTTTACGATTATTTAATTTTTTTACGATCCTAAGTGATATAACTTAACCTATCATTTTTTTTATTTATGCACTGTTTGAACGTCATCATTTGAGGATCATATTTTGTAGGTATTTTTTTTTTATCAATCGAATATAAGTTTTTGACATATTTTGACAATTTTTTGTCGATGTTATAGCGTTTAGCGATGTTTTAGTACAAATTTTCACTGCACTCATTTTTTCCATTTATACTTGGTAGGTATATCACGATCTTACGTGATACAACTTAACCTATCCTTTTTTTTACGATTTTTTAATTTTTTTTACGATCCTAAGTGATATAACTTAACCTATCATTTTTTTTATTTACGCACCGAACTAACCTACAAGGGACTCTGTTTGTTTTAATATTTCAGTATTATAAGGTTTTCACAAATTTTATATAACCTAAAATGTGTTGGATGTTGATTTTTAGTATGTGGCAATTTTTTATGAATTTTAAAACTGCTCTGTGACCCTCTCGTTCTTCACGTCGTAGGCGAAGGACTTCTCTGCAATCAGGATGACACTGCATAGAGTATCCTCGGGCAAGGCGTCGTGGAACTCGCAGACGACCTTGATGTTGGTTCGATCGTTGACCACAACCTTCTTCCTCTTAGATGTGTTGATGACGGTCATGGGTCTCCGTGCTTTGAATTCGCTGGGCGTGTAATACATGTCCACGCTTCCCTCGGTCACGCGTTTGTAAGCCGTGTAAGCTTCGTAAAGTTTGAGGTAATCGTTTTTGGTCACGTCGAGGTTGTAATTCTCGCGCGGGAACACTTCGTTGCGTCCATTCTTCAGATAAACGTTCTTGATTTTGCAGTCGTCGAACTTGCTGGAATCTTTCTCCTGGCATGTCGAACTGTATGTTGTTGAACTGCGTCGTCACGTCGAATTCCATGTGACTTCCCGACGCCATCTTCTGCACGCACTGGTAACCGTGAAAGTGAATCAACACCTGCGGATTTTTCAAGATCTCCGCTTTGTACTTGAGGGCGTAGTTCGTTTCGTATTCCACCACCGGCATTCTCAATTCCATGCTCCGGATGACGCATTTCGCCGCTTCGGGTAAAGTGTTGGCTATCGGCGTGGTGCCGTCCGGACCCAAAGTAGCGTATCGCATCAGTGCGTCGTTGTCGTTGGCCGCTCTTCGAAACGTGACCCTCAGTCCTCCCTTCCACATGATCTCCTTGTAGTCCGAGAAGAAACCAGGCAGCAGACGCATGGGAAAGAGCACCGTGTGACTTTTCGTCGATATTTTGGTCCCGGCTTCGAATCCCCCGGCCTGGTAGTACGCTGCGTCCGTTTTGGATAATTTCAACGTTCCCACTGCCGTCGACGTGATGCCTGGATAATCTATTCTGTCGATGACGGTGTTGTGTTTCCTCACCTCCACCTGCGAGAACAGGTAAGGCACGAAGTTGTCCACGAGTATCAAGTTTGCTGCTGCAGGAAACGCGTCTCCATTTTCTTTCTTCACCACGTCGAATTGAAGGTAGAGGTCCGCTCTGTGAGGATGAATGAACCCATCGCCTACGTCCACGTCGTATTCGATCTCCCTGTTCGCCTCGTTCAGATTGGCAAACGTGCGACGGTTGGGAGGGAAAGATTGCAATTCGTAACTTTCGATTTGCTCCATTTTACATGTATGGTTATTTATTATACGTTGATCTCCACGATGGCCGTCGTAGTGGCACCTGCGAAATCCACCACGTCTCCTTTCTCGTTCGTCACCACCAACTCTATGTCGTCTATGCGGTTGCGACATACTGGAAAATAGATCGGCGAAGAGGGCGTGTAGATGATCGGTTCCATGAACTCGGAACTTGGTTTGAAAGTGGCTATGATTCCCGTCTGCTTGTGACTTCCTAACAATCCGTCCGAAGATTTCGTGATCATACCTTCCGCCACGTTGCAGTGTACGTTCAGAGTCTCTATGGCCAAAAATTTAGGAATGTTGGTTGCTACGTGCTTGATGCCAGCTTCGAGTTTGGTGTCGTTCTCGAAACCTAAAAGTTCTCCCATGGTGCCCAGGTCCACGGTCTCCGTCGCGGATAGGATTTCCACCCTGTGCGTGACCGAATTTTGAGAAAGGTATGTGCCTTTGGGTAATTGAGCTTGCAAAGTGGAAAGATTGTATTGGCCTGGCGTGACGACGATGTGTTCGCTTCCAACGCTAATTTTGTTGTTGTGCTGGGTGACGTTAGGTATGAGGTACATGCTGTAGAATGCACGCAGAGCCACGGATTTAGGATAGACGATGTCGTCGTGCAGCGTGAGTTTCAAGATTGAAGATTCGCTCGTGAGATGGAACACGCCCATCTTAGTGATGCTGTTTGAGGTTCCACAGTGCTTTCTGGAAACCCTCGATCGTAGGGTTATTTATTTTAGAGAGAAACGCGAGCACGGAGAGGCAGAGATGACCGCAGTTCACGTCTCCGAAATCTTGAATGCGTTCGTCGTTGTAGTATATGGAGGTTTTGTTCGTTTTCAGATAATAGACTAAATTTGTAGGTGGAACACCTCCGAAAGAATCGAAAACGAATGCTTTATCATCATTTTTGTGGTAACATATCCAATGCGTGCCTGGATTTTCTTGACCGTCCAAGTTGACTACTCCGCATTCTCTTCTTTTGACGGTTGAAGGTAACGAGTCGGACATGAAAACTCCTCTGAAGTGTTTGATTTGTAACGGTTCGATCAGAGATTCAATGTCTCGGTTGGTGAGTGCTTCTGTTTCTTTTTTTTAAACTTTCTCATCACGCCCTTCCCCTTTTTCTTCTCCATGGCCAGGTTGTGACGTTTCTGTTCTTCCAATTCCGCCTTGTTCTTCTTCGAGTCGATGACGGTTTTCGCGATGGCGGCACTTCCGCCGGCCAAACTTCCAACGGCCCCCAATGCTGCCAGGATGGCCGGGATGCTGAATATGAAACCTCCGATTTTTTGCTGTTTTCGCGAACGCTGCAATCTTTTCAATTGAGGTGTGCTGAGCAGCAATTTCATTCCATGTCCTTTCGACAAGCAAGAACGTTTCTTCTCGCGTTGTTTCTTGGTGAGTAACCCATCGAGGGCACCTAGATTTTTAAGATTGGAGTATGGTATCTGGTACACGACACCCTTGGGCTTCATGTTGATGCTCTATGTGTTATTTTCACGGTATGTTATTTATATATATATTCTGAGATTTTTTTTGTGTAGTTTTTTTACGGTATGTTATTTATATATTTTCAAGGCCTCGCAGTCGTTACACAAATTCTATTACGTGCTTCGTTTTCTTGCCAAGAAGTTCCTTTGTCCCCTTGTACACGATTCGAGTTTTGTTCTCGATTAAAATAGATAGCTTCTCGTCGGATAACATGTTAGCGTATCGATCTGGTAAAAATAGACTGTATTGTGCGTTGAGCAACAGGCGTACCTTGGGACCATACTGGGTAGAAACGATTGAACCGGAAGTTATCGTGTAAGGTTTGTCGACTTCCAATTCCTGAATTTTTACATACTCGACTGACAAATTTAGCATTTGTTTTAATGCTTGGAGATCGCTCATTTTTTCAGTTGTCAGAGTGTTAGAGAGAAATTTAATTGCTTTTTTTTTCACGATGTGTGTTATTTATATATACCGAAGATTATTTTTTTACGATGTGTGTTATTTATATATCAAGTTTTTTTTTGGCACGTATATATATTATTATTTTTTTAACAGAGGAAGAAAGTTCGTGCTTCGGAAAACGCGAGGATGTGCGTAGTGATATCTTCCTTCTCCTGCATAGACTTGTACCAATCATCAGTATACTGTCTTCTTCCCTGCATCGCCTCGTACAGTTCGTCCGACCTATCGTTTAATTTTTCCCCTGCAGCCGAAAGCAGAATGTTGAGATCACCGCACCTCAGGCCGCTGATCTCCCGAAGAAGGTCCTTGAGAACCATTTCACAAGGGATGCGAAATTCCGGCATCGTTCTTGCCATGATGACAAGTTTATTAACATCTCCGTTAACTACCTTTTTGAATATTTTAGATAGTAGCTCGGGTGGCAAATCAGTTATGCAAGCCATGTTGTTTTTTTTACTGTATGTTATTTATATACCCCACCCCAATTTTTGTTTCGTGTTCATGGCGATGGTGGTACCCAGTGCGGCGACCCGTTCACCCAGCGATGCGTCTCTGCTCACGAACCTTTCGAAAGCTGCGTGCTCTAACTTTCTGTCTGCTTCGTGACGTGCGTCCAGATCCGTCTGCGTAGTGTTGTAGGCGATGTCGTGATCTTTGCATGCGGCGTCCAACGGATTCACACCCTTGTCTCCTCTCTCCAATCTTTTCTCGAGTTTGGTACCCGGTCCGCAGTACTGGTAGCCAGGTAGATGCATCTCGAAAGGTAACTTGTTGATGATGTCGTTCACGAGTCCCTTTCCTTCGGCCACGTTCCAAAATTTCGGAGGCAGCGTGTTGATGATTTTGATGAGGTAACCTATGCCCTTGTCGTCGTTCACGATGAAGTTGGAAAGTTTCGTGCTGATCATGTCCACGATGCCAACCTTCTCGTTGTAGAAATTACGGTTGCCTGCATTCTCTTCGCCGGCTATCACCAACAATCGGTCCACGAGTTTCCTAACGTCGTCCACCCAAACGAATTCTTTGGGTAACGTGTTGTAGCGTTTGACGCCGCTGCCTGTTTTGACCTGGTTCCAAATCGGTTTGATGAGATTCCTGTACTTCTCGCCGCTGCTCGATTTCACCCTATTCTGCGAGGCGTCGTTGTTCTGGTACAAGGCATCCGTCATGATCAGAATTTCCTTGTAACTTTGGTAATCTTCGTCGGTGTAATCTTTCGGCTGCTTTTTGGCGACGAGTTCCCACAGTCCCACCGTACCCGGATACCTGTTCCAACTATCCTTGTCGCCTAAATTGACTTTAATGTCGTTGCCTTCGAAGGTCACCTTCGATTTCCCAATCTTCCACACCACACCGCCGCCTTCGCTGGTTTCCATGCTGGGATACAATCCGAACACTTCATCCTTGTCGAATTTCCCCGTGCTCAGGTAGTCTCGTGCCAAAGGCCCCAACTCGATTTTATCCGAAGACGTGCTGCCTATGGCTCGACGTCGTGCCGGTGCATCCTTCAGTTCGAACGGCGTCGAAGGAATGCTCGAAATGGGTGTGGGTACGGCGTAACTTTTAGCTGCGAGCGGTACGAGTTCATTAATCAAATTTTTATTTTGTTCCGTGACACTTTTAATTTCTTTACCTAGACTGCTGATGGCATCGATCACGGGTTGATCCTGACGTTTCTTCTCTTCGTAGAATCCGCGATTCTCGGATTTCCAACCTTTGAAGCGTTTCGCGAGGCAATCGCGAAGCTTGAGATTTTCGTCCTCGATTTTCCGTTTCGTCATGACGTTATTTATATACGTCGTTTCTCACAACGTTGCAACGTTTAGAAAGTCGTTGATTTTGTTTCTGTATTTTCCGTCGTTGGGTTTCCTCGTCATGTCGATCGTCACAAATCCGAAATCGTCACCGTTCCAGCAAGTAGAGCAGCCTTCCGAAAATTGATTGTAGTTCATGTCTCCGCCTACGTAGTCATCGTGCGCGTGCTTGAGGTTGGTGTGATCTTGACGAAACAAACATATGAAATTGGCGTTGTCGCGCACTAACTGTTTTGGAATTTTGGAAAACGTTTGAGCTAGGTAAAAACAATCCATTCCTTTGTGACGACCTTGCGTGAAAAAGTTGCGAATTTCATTTTGATTTTCCAGGATGGCGTCGTCGAACACAACGACTGAATTTTCACGACAATCGTCGAGTGGTTTTATTTCCGAGGCGAATGTTGCAATGTCCAGACCATCGTACAGTTTCATCAGTTGCTGGTATTTGGATTGCTCCAAACTTTTCGAGAACACGTACAGGTGCCTGTTCTTCCAATTTAACCAATTCGGTGCGAGGAGAAAATTGTCCACGAGCAGTGTCGTTTTCCCACACCCCGAAGGACCTACGATCAGACAGCGGATGCTGTCGGGAAGCAACTCGCCGTTCTTTTTCTTCGTTTGACTTTCCGGATCCGGTAGACGCTTCACCACGTTCCACGTACTCACAAGATCACTTCGTCCGCGTCGATCCAACTCTTTTCCGGAAGTCCCAGCCATTTGACAAACAGTTTGTCACCTTTCCTACGCAATACTTTCTCGATGAGGTAGGTGTCGGGGTGTTTTGTTTTAGAGAGTTCCTTTTCGTAAAATCTTCCTTTCAAAATCTCGCCGCTACTATCTTTTATTATATACGTGTGTTGGTTTCCAGGTAGAACTCGAACCACCGTAAAAAGTTCCGTGCTCCAATTTTTTGTGAATCCCTTCTCGAAGGTGCGTTTGAATTTGCTGATCCTCACCTGGTCTCCAATTTTGTATTTAGCTTTTTTTGTCGTGGGAGTGTACTTTGGACAGTAAACGGTAGAAATTAAACGCTGCTCGTCAGATTTGGTAACGTCAGCTGGCTTCATGCCTATTGTTCTGTGTACTGTATCATTATAGGTGTCGACGAGTTCCGGCAGGATGTCGACCCATTTGTAATTTCCCCGAAGCGTGAATCGTTTCCACATGTGTGTTTTCAAGGTTCGATTGAATCTTTCCACGATGCTGGCTTTGATGTGACTGAAGCTCGAATAATGTCGAATGCCATGTTTTTGAATAAATTTTTGGAATACGGCGTTGTAAAATTCTTTACCGTTGTCCGTTTGCAGAAACCGTGGTCGTCTGCCACCGCTTTCGCGAAAAATTAATTTGAATGCTTCCGTGACGCACGTTCCTGTTTTCGCCTTCAAAGGTAGAGCCCATGCGAATTTCGAAAACGTGTCTATGACGGTGAGGAGGTACTTGTTGCCCTTGTTCAATTTATGCACGTTTTTCAAATTGCCGCTACTCATCTCCACGAGGTCACTTTGCCAGAGGTCGTCGATGCCCTTGGTTACCACAGCCAAACGTTCGTAGTTGCGGCGTGCAGGTTTATGTAATTCTTCGACGATGGCCTGCCTAGACATTTTTTTGTTTAGAGATTACGTTTTAAGAGAAGCACCAGCGTGATGGGATTCAAAGAGGGTGGTACTTCACTCGTGTTTTGAATGATCAGCTTATCGCCGGCACTCACGTCGAAAACGGTGAGATCTTCGTCTTCGTGTATTTCATATATGTTGCGCGTTTCGTTCCAACGTGCCAGAGGAATGTTTCCTGCTTTCTGGACACCACGATTCGATATCAAAGTCATGGTGGGAACGCTAGCTTTTCTACCGTGAGACCAGTACGAAAATTCGTTTATCTGAATCGTGCCATCGAGGAGAAACTTGTAGTACGGATGATAAGGATGCAACATGTACAGTTTGTTACCTTCGACGAACGTGGAGATTCTCTGTTGATTGGGTATGCTGTTGATTTCGATGGCTTGCAGAAAATGCAGTTTAGCGAATTTAGTGTCGACGCCGAGCAGATTACTGTGAACTTGTCCGAGTTTATTTTCGATGGGCAGCAAATGCTCGACTATGGTATCCGTTACGGTAGAAAACGACGGTTTGATTTTCACTTCCACGTTCAACTGCTTGTAGTTTTCGTTGAGTTCTTGCAACTTGGCACCGAAAGAGGCCAGCGTCGATTCCTGCGTGGATTCCAGCACTCCAACTTGATCTCTGATGTTGACGACGATGTTCTGAAGGTTCTCGACTTGATTCAATTTCGAGCTCTTCTCGGTAAGATCGTTCACGATGCTTCGCATCTCTGTAAACTGCGTGTGAAGGTCGACGACGCTCTGCGAAGTGGGCAGCGTCGACACCAGCGAACTGATTTCGTCTCGAATCTGTTCCACGTTCGCCGTTTCCGTTTCTAGTCGTTTCAGCATTCGAGATATGTTTCTTTTCAAAACGTGCAATTCTTTGGAGGTGGGGAGATTGGCCACTTTACTCTCGAGATCGCTCAATGAACTTTTGATGTCGCTCGAATCGGATAGTGCCGTCACCGCCGTTTTCAATTTTTCCAAATCTTCGCTCGAAGGTACGCTCGTCCGTAACGATTCCAAGTCACCCTGTATGTTGTCGAGTACGTGATGAAAATGAGCGAGATTCGTTTCGACGTTCAAATTTTCTAAATATTCGATCTTCTGCTGAACCGTGCTTAACGTGTCTTGAATGCTCGTCAACGCTCTCGCTTCAGCGTGAATATTTTTAATTTCTTCGTTGATCAATTCCAAGGACGCCTGAAGCGTGGCGATGGTGGTTTGAATGTGTTCGAAATCTTGATAGGCCTCCAATTGAATTTTTATGTTCGCGACGCTTTTACCGATGACCTGCAGTTCGTCCGACGATGGTAGGTTCGTCATTGTATCTTCCAAAGTCTGCAACTTGGATTTAATTTCTTCCAACGTGCTGGTGAATTCTTCTTGTAATTTGGAAACAACAACATGCAAGCGTTCTGCGTCTATATCGTTCACGACGGTTTGAAGTTCAGAGAAATTCTTTTCTATTGCGGAAGTTCGTTCTTCGATTTCGAGTTTCAGTTTTTCCAAATCTTCATTTTTCGATTGAAATTGCTGTAATTTGGCCAAATCATTTTGAAGCGAATCCACGCTCAACTGTATATTTTGAACGCTGTCGTAAGAAGGTACGTCTACATAATTTTTTATGAGCGTTTTCAGTTCGGAATCGATTTTCAGAATGGGGTCGAGACATTGCGTTTGGAGCGTGGCGATTTCCGACTCTAAACTTTTGTTTAAGGTCTCCTGCAAAGCAATCAAATCGGTCCTCAACTTCTTAACTCGAATGTCCAACATGAGAATCTCTTCTGCGTGGTCTACACGCTTGGTGTTGCCGAAAATGTCGTTAGGCATTTTTGGTTAACGGTTATTTATAATAGGATAGACGATTCGTAATTCTACAAAAAGAGGAATGAGTTTGTCGTAATCTCCGAGAAGTTCCATGTAAAGATAATCTCCAGCAGAAACATCGTACGTAATGTTAGAAAGCATCTTGTCGTGCTTGATTCGAAAAATATTCTTGCCGGTAGAAATTTTGATTTCGCCTGCGTTTTCCGGATTCACGGTGATTTGAAGTTTCCCGTCGATCGGAATTTCGTAGAAATATAAATTGTTATTAAAAACATAAAACATCTTGCCCACATCGTCATTCAGTTTCGTCCAAATGCTGTTGAGGTGAATGATCAACAGACCGTTGAGTTTAGGTAACACGGAAGGTAAGACTTCATGATCTGGTATGGTTTCCATAATGATCTGTTTTTTGAAACCGAACAAATTCATAGGCATGCTGGTTATTTATTCTCACAACGTTGCAACGTTTAGAAAGTCGTTGATTTTGTTTCTGTATTTTCCGTCGTTGGGTTTCCCCGTCACGTCGATCGTCGCGAATCCGAAATCGTCACTGTTCCAGCAAGAAGAGCAGCGTTCCAAAAATTGATTGATCAACAGACCGTTGAGTTTAGATAACATGGAAGGTAGAAATTCATGATCTGCCGTGCGGTGTACAGTCTCCATTGTTTGCTTTCGGAAACCAAAGTGATTCATTGTCCTTGCTAGTTATTTATTGTGTATGTGAGATAGTTAATTTTTTTTATTTTAGTTATAGTTATTTAAGTTCATTTTTTTTCATTTGCATTGCCTACAATTTTTACTAATTTCTAAACGATAGTGTCCCCAAGGCAACGTGTGGATTCCACAAGACAAAATACATCTTTTATCGTCATGCGGATCTAATGCTACTTTCCTAACTTTGTTTGTTGTAATCACGTGGTCTACACTTTGGATTCTTTGTTCTATGCTTAGTATCATCGATTGTGAGTAAAGGCAATCGATGTAATCGTGGAAGGTGAGTTTGTTCTCCACCGTATTTTTGCCCACACCTTTTGCTTTCTTCGTGACGCTACTCTCTGTTCTCATGGCATACATCTTCGAACGCAAACCCGCGAACTCGACAATAATATCACCGTTACATTCATCTTTCAGTTTACCTAGGACTTTTTTGTTGAGGGATGGAATTCCAAATCTGTTGGGTTGAGGGTACGCAGAAGTATCGAAATACTCAAGCATGGAAGGATTTTTTATGTCTTCGTATAGGTTAGGTGTTTGTATGCTGTAAATGAAGCTGTCGGTGTCCGTGTACAAAAGTGATATTTTATCATTGTAGAAGGGTTTCATCACGTCATAATGAAATTCGAACATGTAAAGTTTCGACAAGTCGAGAACCGTTGCGCCAACGTAAATTGGTTTTCTGAATTTCATCAATTTTATATGTAGATTGAAAAGTGCTAAATTCTCGTTGTAAATTTTTCTCGACTTGAATCTAGGATCGGCTATCCACTTCCGACATTTATTCTTATCGGAAATTAATTTCACGTCTACGTGCTTTCTAACATTCTCCATGGTCTTTCCGTACACCGCATTGTTCATTAATTTAAAAAAATCCTTGTCTAAATCGGAAGTGGCAGCTGTTCTATGTTGTGTGTTAGTTTCTATGTAAGGTCTTAACCACGTGGAATGTTTAAACTTTAGTATTCTTCTAACATTTACTATCTGAACACCCTTCCCAATCAAAAACCGGAGATTCTTGTAGTGGACGACGTATCTCTGTTTAGGGTCCAATGTTAACAAAAGCTTGTCTTGAACCGAGTCGGGTGGACATTTGATTTCGGGAGTCGGAGGCAAATCCGAAAACGTGTCGTGCAGGGGGTCGGAGAATTGGAGATCTACCTCTGCGAAGAAACCACACTCGCTATCGTCGAAATGAATAATGTCTATCGAAGTGGGATCTAACCATTCGAATCCCCCGTAAGGAAGTTTCTGAACCATGGCATGTCCGTAGAGATTATTAACGTCGGCGTAGAAGATGTAATTCGATGCTCGATTTGAATCGTAATCTTCTTTCATGTGTACGTTATTAGCTTTTGCATGTCTCTGTACGCATTGCACCATTCCACCTCGTATCCCTCTTTCGATAAATAGCAACATGTCAACGTCCGATATCAGTTCCAGCTTGACCTTTGTCTGGAATAACATTGCCGACCACGCTAATCCCGGTAGACTGTAGAAATACGCTGGATCTAATTTATAAATATTCGTTGCCGTTTTCCTGAACGCTTGAAAAACATCCGCGAGTATCGTCACGTCTAATTTTAAGTAGGCATCGTGGTAGTCTCCGAGTGTCCTACATTCTAATTTCTCCCACATGAGTTGCGCGTGTTGGTATTCTTCGTCCGTGATTCCTTTCTCTCTGAGTCTGCTGTAAAATTCTCTTGGAAGTGGAAGAGCGTCGTCGTTAAATTTAGAACCATCACTGACATATTCGTAAGGATAAATCCCTTTACGTCTAACGAGTTCTACGTCTACGTTGGGAAAACTAGCTCTAGTTATTTTAAATTGATCGTCGGTGAGTTTGTTCGCTAAAGCATCCAGACTTGCAGAGAGAAATCTATACGAATCCAGGAAGCGCATCTCGATTGTATTTTTCGTTCCCGGAATCGACACTTGCTTGCTGAGACTAATATAGCGTTCTTCATTCTCGGCCAAGACACCTATACGTTTCGGATCGTAGCCAAGATGTCTCACAAGGTGGTGAAAATCATATCCGCTTCCGTTGTGAAAGAATATGGGGATGAATTTAGGTTTCTGGATTTTAAGATTGCACGTGTTGCAAATTCCACCTATGTAGTTTCCGCTGAAATGATCGTGGTGGAATATTTTTTTGTTCTCATCAGTGAAACTTTGATCACATACCGGACACACCTCAGTGGAATTGTAATTTTGAAGTTCATTTTCAGTTAAAGGTGCCATCGGTTTTGATGTAAGCAGTACGCTACCAATTACCTCAACCTCCTTCATTATTTTTTCCAGGAAGTGTTCAATTGCATTTGGCCCGCGGTATATATATGCTTCATTTATTTTATCACGTCGCACAACAACATAGCCGAAACTATTAGGTTGATGAAGCTGGTACGGCGTTGTGGAGGAAAGTTCGGGATCCGGTTCGCAGTAGGAGAGTGGTTTGAGGAACGCCTCGAAATCTGCGACAATAATTGCAGGATGTTCCAACAATGCCTTGTGCATTTTGAATTCTTCGACTTCGTTCGTTTCGGGCATCAACATTCTAGCCGGTCTGTTGTCGCCGCAGTAAATTTTATGTTCGGCAAGTTTCTCGATAGCAATTTGACGTCCGCTGTATTTTCGATAATCGAGTTGTTTTTGATCGTCGAACGTGGTTAGGCATCTCGGACAAACTTCGATGTTGTTTGCATGCTTGGTTGATTGACTTCTGACCAAACGTGATAGTGAACGAATTAGCGTGTAGTGATGAACATCCTCGTTTGAAATGAGAAGGAGATTAATCACACGAGCATCATCATCGTCGATATCGCTTATCCTGACGGGATGCACAAGATATTTATCTGACGTGAAGGAATACACATTAATAGCGATGCGTTTTCCTGCACGATTTTCGAACTTTGTTATATCCGACAATGTCACCGGGTATTCAATGTCAGACATTACACTTTGAAAGTCGGTCTCGTATTGTTTGTAATTAGAAAGCTGTTCTGGATGATTTGACCAATGAACAGGATGCAGTGCAGCCAATATACACCAAAGGAAACACTTTTTATCGCTGTTCTGTATATTTAACACAGCCCTCTTGTGTTGAATGTTCGGTGGAAGAGGAACGTAGCTGGAAGCGCGAAGAGGCGAGAATTGGTTCACGTAAACAGTTAACGTGTGAGGACTTCCACATAGAGACCATCCCGACCCTTTAGCCTCGAAATCGTCATGTTTCTTAACCAGCTCGTTGGAAACTTTATAATAGAAGTTGTCCAAATTTTCGACGTCCGCCAAATAAAGAGTCTGGTTTTTTGTACGATGATAAAAAATACTCGTTGTGCCATCAACTTTCTCGTATTCAGAAAACAGAACAACGTATATTTTTATAGAGTTGTTTTCAAGTTTATCTTTTAAAATATTTAGTACAGATGTTTTCGTTTCATCCAAGAAACTAAGAATGTCACGACCTGATTCTGACTTAATTGAAAAATCCTGGAGTTGGTCGTTAAATGCAGATCTAATTGGTTTGCGTTTATTAGATAATTTAATTTGCTTGGAAGTGGAAGCTTCCGTTTCTGAATTATCGATTTTCCTTTTCGATGCTTGTCCGGTCGATGGTTTGCAAATTTTGAGATGTTTACTTAAATTTGTAATGCTAATCATCTTTCCGCATCGAGCACAAGGCTTAGAAGGTAACGAACGATTTAAACTCGAAGCTGTTTCGCTACATCTTGCCCTGTGTACCGATAAATTGTTCCTTGAGATTAGCTTCCCACAAGTAACACATTCAGTTTTATCATTTTTACGATTGAAACTGGTGGTGGATGCCATTGCTTTTTCGAAAATCACAGAAATCAAAAAGTCTAGTATATAGCGATACAATTTTCAGGTATGTTATTTTATATAGAATTTCTTGGAGTGATTACAAAACTCAAAAATTCAATCTACTGTAAATAGAATTTCAGGTATGTTATTTATATAGAATTTCTTGTGTGCGAATACAAAAACTCAAGAATTCAATCTACTGTAAATACAATTTTCAGGTATGTTATTTTATATAGAATTTCTTGGGGTAATTACAAAACTCAAAAAATAAATCTACTGTGAATATAATTTTCAGGTATGTTATTTTATATAGAATTTTCTCGGGGGCGAATACAAAACTCAAAATCCGAGACAGTCCAGTTTAACGTGTTCATATTTGAAAAAAAATTGCAAAATACCCCGACAACGTTTCAGCTACTAGGACCTCATTACCATGAGCCTAATCCTAGTAAGCCACATACACACCTGTTCTTCGTATCGCATATGCTAGTAAGTCAGATGACATATTGGGAGAATCACATTTCCCCCAATGATCCCACCACAACAAACGTCGCACATGCTAGAAGCGTCACATCAAGCTTCAGGTATGCATCGTGGTAATCACCGAAAGTTCGGCAACCCAACTCGACCCACATAGACTGAGCATGCTTGTACTCCTCGTCGGTAATACCTGAACCTCTCAACTGGCTGTAGAACTTATCCTGGGGAGGCAGCAACTCTTCTTCGAACTTGGAAGGGTCTGTGACGTATTCGTAGGGGTAGACCCCTTTACGTCTGATGAGTGCGACATCTAAGTTCGGGAAACTTGATGTAGTAATGGCTAGTTGGTCGTCTCTGAGCTTCCCAGCAAGAGCATCGATGCTTGCCTGGAGGAACCTCAGAGAGTCGAGGAACCGAAGCTCGATGCTGTTGCTTGAGTTGGAGATCGGCACCCACTTGCTGATGCTAATATAACGCTCCTCGTTCTGCGCCAGGACATTGATTCTCGCATTGTCGTACCCTAGATGTGTAACCAAGTGATGGAAATCATATCCCGAGCTATTGTGAAAAAAGACCGGTATTTCATCAGACGGTTTCTTATACTTGCAGCATAGCACGGCATAGAATTTAGTGAAGTATGTAGCCAATGCATCGTTGAGGATGGATATTATCTTAGCTCGCTCGCTCTCCAGAAAACTACGCACATCGCAGAAGCTGTCTGATGTTATGTTAAAGTCTTCTAATAAATGCTCAAACGCAATTCGGTCTGCTTTCTTCGTCAGCTTGACGCATTTGGTAGGTGGCGATGCATCGAGGGAGGTTACTTCTACCTTTCGCTTGGAAGGTTGCGGTAGAGATGTTCCAGTGCTCTTGCAAGTAAGCTGGTGTCGCTTGAAGTAGTCAATAGAAAAATTGTTTCCACACTTAGAGCACAGTTTGGTCGCACATATTCGCTTTCCCGGCACACAAGTACGACAGTGCCTTTGAAAATTTTTACTTGACACAGTAATTTGGCACGTAGGGCAATTTTTTTCAGAACGCATAATGCAGAGATTTTTTGGGGGTATGTTATTTAATACCAAATGCTGTGCAATGCAAAATATAATTGCTCACTTTTTTTAACTATTTTCTATGACCTTACTTTGGGTTTTTTTTTTCGCCAAATTATATGCTTCTAGTCTCCTATACAATACAATATACGTACAATATATTGTCAACAGTATTATATTTGAGCGGGCCGCTTGTCACCTAAACACTACAGCTCACAGGTCGGGAAAATCTGACATGAAAGCAGATAATACGCTTATGCCTTATTTATATGTAATTTTCACGGGGCGTTCAATATTGTCAACGGTATTATATTTGAGCGCGTCGCTTGTCACCTAAACACTACAGCTCACAGGTCGGGAAAATCTGACATGAAAGCAGATAATACGCTTATGCCTTATTTATATGTAATTTTCACGGGGCGTTCAATATTGTCAACGGTATTATATTTGAGCGCGTCGCTTGTCACCTAAACACTACAGCTCACAGGTCGGGAAAATCTGACATGAAAGCAGATAATACGTTTATGCCTTATTTATATATAATTTTCACGGGGCGTTCAATATTGTCAACGGTATTATATTTGAGCGCGTCACTTGTCACCTAAACACTACAGCTCACAGGTCGGGAAAATCTGACATGAAAGCAGATAATACGTTTATACCTTATTTATATATAATTTTCACGGGGCGTTCAATATTGTCAACGGTATTATATTTGAGCGCGTCGCTTGTCACCTAAACACTACAGCTCACAGGTCGGGAAAATCTGACATGAAAGCAGATAATACGTTTATGCCTTATTTATATATAATTTTCACGGGGCGTTCAATATTGTCAACGGTATTATATTTGAGCGCGTCGCTTGTCACCTAAACACTACAGCTCACAGGTCGGGAAAATCTGACATGAAAGCAGATAATACGTTTATGTCTTATTTATATGTAATTTTCACGGGGCGTACAATATTGTCAACGGTATTATATTTGAGCGCGTCGCTTGTCACCTAAACACTACAGCTCACAGGTCGGGAAAATCTGACATGAAAGCAGATAATACCTTTATGCCTTATTTATATATAATTTTCACGGGGCGTTCAATATTGTCAACGGTATTATATTTGAGCGCGTCGCTTGTCACCTAAACACTACAACTCACAGGTCGGGAAAATCTGACATGAAAGCAGATAATACGCTTATGCCTTATTTATATATAATTTTCACGGGGCGTTCAATATTGTCAACGGTATTATATTTGAGCGCGTCGCTTGTCACCTAAACACTACAGCTCACAGGTCGGGAAAATCTGACATGAAAGCAGATAATACGTTTATGCCTTATTTATATATAATTTTCACGGGGCGTTCAATATTGTTAAGAGCGTTAGTTTTTGTAGAGCTCTCTTTTTCCATCTTTCCTCTATACAGTAAAGTTGTAGAAGACACAATTAGCTAACCTAGCATACAACATACCTTCCTAATTAATATGGATATTGTCACACATTCCTCTTATTTTATACTGTTGTAAATGGAAAAGATTATGTACGGTAAATGTTTTGTACATTATAGGGAAAAAATGCAAAATATCCCCCAATTTTAATTCGATCCACCTCTGAATCGAATTTTTACATATTCTCACGCCACCACATATTGTCCTATTTGCTTCTTTTACTTGCCTTGCTTAATTAACTCTCGCTAATTAGCATTTTTTTGGAAGAAGTCAACTAGAACAACATATGGCGGTATGAGAAATATGCAAATCAAAGAACATTTTAGCAATATATGGGCCCTAGCAATTAGCTTCGTCGACTAAGAGTACTCCTTCAAACATCTTCAGCTAGATCGTATTACTACGCGAGGACGTTTAAAATTTTTGGGTGTTGAAAAAGTTTGACGCTACTTTTTATTTCTATTGTTTGCTAATAGATGGCGCTAATAGTACCCCCTCCCCTGCCCTCTCCCCTCTTCTCCTCTGCTGTATGACAAATAGCACAAACATAAAAATCAAGATTTTGGAGAGCAAAACATAAAATTTGCATGCATCTGATATCGAACCGGGAACTTTTATCTTTCGGGGAGTCAACATTATTTTTTTACTCAGTCGTCATATAACATAAACACACGCAAAAATTCACATGTGCTTTTATTATTTTGTGTTCGGTAAGTACAAGTATATTCTTACATAAATTATTGTTTAATTTAATAAATTGTAAACTCGGAGCCTGCTATACTAACACTCCTTCTGTATTTCATTAAACTATTGAAAGCGAATGTTGCGTGCATGCGGAAATAACACAGAAAAAAAAGCGGATGGAAGCAATTTAAAATCACTGGGGACAAGGTCAGTATTACGAGAGCGTAAAAACACGTGCTTCCATTCAACTTCGAAAAATAAGAATGAATGTGTGCATACAGAACACATATGCTTTCTTTTCACAGTTGTAAAATCATATAAATTGTACATGAGGTAAGTTACGGGAAGGCTCTCTCTTTTATGCCTGTGTATATGTTGTACAATTAGGTACAAGTATTGTACAATTAGGTACAAATTGTTGTACAATTATTTTCCCCAGTTGTCCAGTTGGAGTTGGGGGGGGGGCATAACACTGGTATTATTTGTAATCACAGTGCTTACTCATGTATTTTGTTTAATATTTTATTTCAAATTCACTGTCAGAAACTAGTGTTGTTAGTTTCTGCATGTAGGTTTATTTACTCTGTTGGTTGTCACTGTCAAGTTTTTAGTATTCGTACAGCATAAAAAGCTATAACCCCCCTCTCAAAATATATACATTGTATACGCCAAGATGCCCAATAGCCTGGCAACACATCATGAAAAAACATGCCAAGAAGACCCAGTGGGTTTATAAGTCAGTGCTGCCAATTCCTATTTGTAGGTTAGCTTAGCCAGTGAAAGATCATATAGTAGAATTTTTGTAGAGTGGGTGTTTGCGAGTTCCACGACGCCTTGCCCGAGGATACTCTATGCAGTGTCATCCTGATTGCAGAGAAGTCCTTCGCCTACGACGTGAAGAACGAGAGGGTCACAGAGCAGTTTTAAAATTCATAAAAAATTGCCACATACTAAAAATCAACATCCAACACATTTTAGGTTATATAAAATTTGTGAAAACCTTATAATACTGAAATATTAAAACAAACAGAGTCCCTTGTAGGTTAGTTCGGTGCGTAAATAAAAAAATGATAGGTTAAGTTATATCACTTAGGATCGTAAAAAAAATTAAAAAATCGTAAAAAAAAGGATAGGTTAAGTTGTATCACGTAAGATCGTGATATACCTACCAAGTATAAATGGAAAAAATGAGTGCAGTGAAAATTTGTACTAAAACATCGCTAAACGCTATAACATCGACAAAAAATTGTCAAAATATGTCAAAAACTTATATTCGATTGATAAAAAAAAAATACCTACAAAATATGATCCTCAAATGATGACGTTCAAACAGTGCATAAATAAAAAAAATGATAGGTTAAGTTATATCACTTAGGATCGTAAAAAAATTAAATAATCGTAAAAAAAGGATAGGTTAAGTTGTATCACGTAAGATCATAATATACCTACCAAGTACGAGTGGAAAAAAAATGAGTATAGTGAAAATTTGTACTAAAACATCGCTAAACGCTAAAACATCGACAAAAAATTGTCAAAATATGTCAAAAAGTGATATTCAATTGATAAAAAAAGAGGATACCTACTAAGTACTGCGTTGAAACAACTAATATACACTACTCGTACACTATAAGTTTACGTCTACATGCGTTGTCTACACGTAATCTACGCGTAGATTACATTGGGTTGTAGTTTACATAGACTACGTAGACAATCTAAAGTGCATTAAAATTAAGTTTCAAGGGTTACATGAAAGGAAAGTGACATTTTCAACTGCATTGGTTCCTAACGAAATAAAAAGAATCCAATTTAAAACAAAATTTCTCTTCTCTTCTACGTATTATCAACTATGGAGGAAGATAAATAGTATGCAGAAAACAACAACAGATGGCAGTCGTGAGGCAAGAGTAGTTTTTTTCCCATAAAACACGAGAATATTTCCTATATTAGGTTTCTTCCTAGGTGAGAAATTGTTCGAATTTGGAAGAAAGAGTATGAAAAGTTCTCCTCACACATCAGCAACTGATACGCAGTATAATTTTATTTTAATTCCACGGCGCCCTTTGCTAAGTTATCACCTTTCGCCATCCCCGCGACAGGTTAACCTTGCAGCAACTTTTCGCATTTATAGACCCAAACGTGCGCGCAGGAAATAGTTCCGCTGCAATACTGCGGATTTTCTCACTGTCTGTGATATGAACAGCTCAGCGGTTAAGGTGAGACTGCCATGGGGATGCTGAGTGCTGCTCTAGAGTGGATTGATACATAAAACCTGCTGCAAACTTAACCTGTCGCGGGGTACGTCATCTACGCGTATAAAATAGTCTACATGTAGAATGTAGACTATCGTTGTTTACGCGTAGACGCACATCACTGGCGTCCCCCCACACAACTCTCGTTTCTGTTTCATCCTAGTTTTTCTTTTCATTCTATATGTATCTCTCCCTCGCTCGCTATTCTCTCTTTTTCCTAATATTCCTTTTACTATCTTTCCCCCGATCATCAGCTCTCTCTTTTTCTCGCTCGCTCTTCTATTTCTCCTGCTCCTTCTGCTTCTTTCTTTTTCTGTCTATATTTACCCTATTCTTAGACTTATCGCTTGCTTTTGCTCTCTCTCTCCCTTTCTCTTCCTTTCTTATATTTCTATGTTTTATTTTTTCAATTAACTACTTCCCTCTCGATCTGCCTCTCTGTCACTAGCTCTTCTGTTTCAATTTGTTTTCTTTACTTCTCTATCTCTCTCTCTCTCTCTCCCACTCTCCCTCCTCCTCCTCTTTATCTCTCAACTTTCTCCTCTACCCATTTCAGTTATCCTTAACTTTATACATGTAACAATGTACAAACATATTGCATAAAATTTCGTAAAACCGATAAGTGCAAATTTGAATACTGCTTCAACTTTCTTAGCGAATGTCTCAGATAACAAATCACTTATGCGACATTTCTTACATTTACACATTTCTTCAACTATATCTTGTTTTCCGTTAGGTTGAATCAGCCCGTATTAATAAAAAAAAAGTTCGCATTGCATTACTTAGGGAATGAAGTTCATTTTTGTTTCAAAGCAAATCAAGAAGATTTGATTGTCTTTGAGTGTCTACTTTTTGGTATGTAGATATCTGCAATTGTAGAAGGTTGCATTCTATTTGTAAAAATTATATATATCTAGTTAAGGGCAAAATAATTATTACCGATTGTAATAAGTGATTAATCTACATATTTATATATGTTTCTTTTACGTCGCTTTTTGCTACTTTTGGCTAATCGCAACGACGAGGATCAGTGACGATTAGATGAAATTGATAAATGTTCAGGTTAAGTAAGGTAAAGTTCCGCGTGCACGTTGCACCGTGGCTAGGGCTCCATATATTCTCAATCTCGGCCATTTTTGTAGGTGTCTTGATCAACACCTCGCTCCGGCCGCCTTTTTTCCATGGATTGCCCCCCAAATATTCATTTATTTGAGACTCAGTGGACCCGAGAGCAGCTTTATGCAGGGACACAGTCGGAAAAATACCGATCTTAGATCATCCATCCTGGGAATCGAACCCGGTTTCCCGTGTGGTAGTAAGACGCCTTAACGACTAGACAATCGCGGCTCAAATTGCTGAAGGGACACTCATGAATAACATTCATGCCCTGCCCAGTATTCGAACCCGGGAACTTCGGTGGCGCGATCGAAAGCCGCTCTCGATTACCGATATGCCATATCAATGGATATTACGGGCATATTCGTGGGGAGTTGATGGGGCTATAGCCCCTCCGGAAATTTCTCGTAAAATCAAAATTTTCAAATGAGACAAGTAAATAACTCGAGAAAAACCAAAGTGATAAATGCAAGCTCTCCTTAAAATGTCCCCCGGTTACCGTCTGCTTATGTCTTTGAACAACTTCTAAAATGGTAATTATGAAATATTTTATAGCCAGTGGCGTGCCCAAGGAGGGGTTGGTGGGGGTCATATCCCCCTCCTTTGGTCCAGTATTCCTACAAAAAAAAAGAACGTCAAAGGCACAAAAAATGGAAAAATCAAGGCTGGCTACTAAAAAAAAGTGTACGCAACCCCTACCTTTCCAAAATGCTGGGTATGCCACTGTTTATAGCACACTCCGCCCAACCGAGAACGCAGCTATGTGACATTTTCTTATACAAATTCAGCCCATCCGAAAAACTTCTTCGTACGCTAGTGGATATTATCAATCCTGACTAATCGGCTCCATCTACACAATACGAGTAGTGTAATGTGCATTTCAAGTGTGTTCAAAATTGGGCTCACATTGAAAAAAAAAATCATAGGACATAGAATGGGGGGAAGCCAGAGTGCTTTTGTCGTGTTCCAAGTCAAGCAGCAGTGAAGTATGACCTTTGTCCCGACATCTCCGGAGACATTCCTGCCGGTTGTACGGAGATTAGCACCACGAGATGGAGTTAATCCTCTTGGTTAACTTTCTCAGCCCGTCGCTTCTTCATGAAAGCACTTGTGTCTCTGCTCGACGGGAAGAAAATGAGGTGGCTTTACGGTTAGGAGTTGCCATAAGGTTTACAGTAATGTACCGTTAAAATTTAACAGTTTGCCTGTTAATTTTAAAAAATCGGACGCAAAACGCTTTTTATTAATATTTGAGTTTTTAAACATGCATAAAAACAGGGACTGATTATAAATTGTAGTTGCGTGCATCATAAATGTATTCTTTTAAAACATTACACAGTTTCTTGCAAACATGTTCTTAAATACGTATCAGTGTTCGGAAAGTTACATTTTAAAAGATAACTAGTTAGTTACAGTTACTTGCTTAACAAAGTAACAGAGTCACAGTTACAGTTACTCATTTTAAAAAGTAACTCAGTTAAAGTTACAGCTACTTTTACAGTAACTTTCTACTGGAAATTTTCTTGCAAAGAAATTACACAAATCGATCATTAATTGTAATAAAATAATTTGTGAAGACTTACATGTGTTTTACTCAGGGTTTCGGAGCGGAGCGGATCAACGCTCCGACTGTTGCCAACGCTCCGGAGCGAGGAGCGAGATTCTAAGAAATGGTTCGCTCCGCTCCGGAGCG
The DNA here is from genome assembly GCF_977018435.1 of Lepisma saccharinum. Lineage (NCBI taxonomy): Eukaryota > Metazoa > Arthropoda > Insecta > Zygentoma > Lepismatidae > Lepisma > Lepisma saccharinum. The sequence continues at coordinate 53,377,926 of NC_139242.1, forward strand.
GAGCGATGTCTTATCCCGCTCCGCTCCGGAGCGGAGCAGCGGGAATCGGAAAATTTCTCGCTCCGCTCCGGAGCGAGGAGCGAAATTTTAGAAAATTGTTCACTCCGCTCCGGAGCGGAGCGCTACCTTGACACGCTCCGCTCCGGATCGGAGCAGAGGAAGTTGGAAAATTTCTCGCTCCGCTCCGGAGCGAGGAGCGAAATTTTAGGAAACGGTTCACTCCGCTCCGGAGCGGAGCAGCGGGATTCGGAAAATTTCTCGCTCCGCTCCGGAGCGAGGAGCGAAATTTTAGAAAATTGTTCACTCCGCTCCGGAGCGGAGCGCTACCTTGACACGCTCCGCTCCGGATCGGAGCAGAGGAAGTTGGAAAATTTCTCGCTCCGCTCCGGAGCGAGGAGCGAAATTTTAGGAAACGGTTCACTCCGCTCCGGAGCGGAGCGATACCTTGTGACGCTCCGCTCCGGAGCGAGGAGCGATACTCTAAGAACTTGCCCACTCCGCTCCGGAGCGACTCCGGAGCGCTCCAAGGTTGGATAATACGAGTGTATACAGAAAACTAATGATTAAAGGTTCCGAGTACATTAGTAATTTTGTTTGTGAAATTTGTACGGCATTTGAAAATCGCCCGTTATTGTTGTTATAAAACTGATTATTACTAAAGCTAACGCCACGGAAACAGTCCCGAAAAGATTACGTCACTCACCTACAGTGTTGCCAATAAGCAAGGAATAATCCTTACACAATACACCAGGGAAGGCACAATCAACCGCTTACGTACTGTCCGTGACTGTACAACGCGCAATGTGTCAACTGTGAAGCGTAGAAGAAGTGTGGCAAACCTGGAGGGCCAGGAGTGTGGAGGAGGCAAGGGGAAGCTTCGATCTTCACTGGACTGTTTTCGTGAAGAGAGCGATATTATTATTATTATTATTACATTTTCATTATCACTTTTACTACTCTACTACTACTTCTGGGGACAATATATTTCAATAGCAGGTGTGCCACCTGTGGTTTTATAAGTTGAGAGAATGGAACCACTCTCATTTCCTGCCACCAGGGATCGCGACTGAAACTCATTTCGGTTCAACTTCTGGTTCGGGCTAAGCACTTCGGTATATCGGCCCGACGTTACAGTCCACTCCGCGGGAGAAGTGAGTTATTCCGGAATATTGGTTCGAGTAACACTGGCGAAATTACTGCAGAGAATCCATTCGACCTTCTAAAAGGCCAGAGGAAAGGCGAAGCAACTTGTACGGAGGAAGATAAAGGCAGACGGGTGTTCATGCAAAACACTCGCTGGTGCATGATTGTCATATCTAACTTTCTTTTACGCTGGTTATGTATGATACTTTGAATGTAGCGAAAGGGAAAAGTTTAAAGTAATTGGAAATTCAGGTTGCTAATTTAGCTTTTCGATTTTTGAATGTATGAAGTTGAAAATCGGAATCATGCTTATTAATGTTACCGTCGGCCAATAAGGAAACGTTTTAATTTGAAATACAGAGTTTTCATATCTAACTTTTTAAAAATTCTGACACTAGAAAGTTGAAAACCGGCTTAACCAAAAATGTAAATTGCCACATTTGGTTTACTTTTATGAAGGTATAAAGTCGAAAATCGGAATGCTGTTTGTATACAGCAGAACAGGGGAATTTAAATAGTATGAAATACAGGGTTGTCATATCGATTATTTTTCCCAATTTTAAAGGCAGGAAGTTGAAATAGGTATTTAATGGTTACATACGTATACTACTGCAAAAATTACAAAATGTCTGGTTGCCATATCTAACATTTCAAGTTTGTAAGCAGTAACCTGGAAATAGGCATGGTGGTTATAAGAAAATTGAAAAATTTTGGAAAGACGACGAATGGAATGTTGCTATATTTAACTTTCTGAGTCTAGAAAGCCAGAAAACCTATACGTATAAAATTAATATTTTTTGTATTGAGTACGTTGTACACAGCAAACTGAAAGCAAGTTTTCAGTAATGAACAATGTGTAGTCATCAGATAAGTCGAAACAAGATGTATAAACCTTAATAACCGTGATAAACACAAAATGTAATATTATCTACTTGGATAGGGGCATGTCCTGAATTTTATGGTTTCATTTTGAAAAACAGGGCTGCGAGCAATACGTGCCTTCCTCAGTGATGGCATTTCATTTGATTTTTGTTACTTAGCTTTGAATTTTGGCTAATCGCGACGATGATAATGGGAGAATTGATAAATGTGTACTGAAAAAAGAGTAGCGCGCTGTACCCCGATAACATAGTGGTAACAACGTCGCCTTGTAATGAAGGGGCACTGGATCGATACCCGGTGGAGGGACATAGTGGCTCGAATCCCACTTTAGGTAGGATTTAAACTGTAGGTCTATTCTCGATAGCGTATTGTTGAGTCTTAAATCCACCAAAAGTCCATAACAAAAGGCATTGTTTCAACGTATGTTGAATGTATAATTGCAATGTATATTGTGATAAATTAATCCTTAAGCAAATATACATTTGTAATTCTGTTTAACAATAAGAGATGTCACTTTCCTTTAAATCTATTCACAAAATCATAAAAATACAACTCGGAAATTCATTTCCAAATGAACAACCTCTTATGCATATCTTTTACGTATGTGTGTGTGTGTGTTTTTTTTCTGAAATCTGGCAAAGTTCTAATAATGTATTCACTTCATAAATGTCTATTACATAACAGAAAGCATCATTGGGTATTCAATATCAGACGAATAATCAATTCCATGGTAATATTTCAGCGAGTTCATGGATTTGAGTTCAGCTCTCAACGACAAATGGTGTTGGTTTGACCCGCGTTAATGTCATTGGTGTTTCCTTTGTGTTTGTTTCTCTATCACAGTATAATTCTTTTCCATAGTTTCTGGGTCCTATTTTTTTACCGACTTATCTAGGATTTGTTTAAAATTACGGATCATGAGAAATGTACGATTAAAGGCAAGGTAAAGTCCGGAAAAAACAAATTGAAACTTATACTTAGTTGAAAGGACAATTGGTTATTGTTGATTACAATTATAGAAATAACTTTATCGAAATACTTGGTTTTCTTTTATATACATACTGTATTTGTAATTCTTTTTGTGCACCATTCCATTCCTACTTGAATATGTAGACTATAAATAAAAACTCGGCATGGTTTCCTTCAATTCATTATTACAGTATAGATCTTCCATGATTCTCTTGGCTTATGATGCATAGAATTAACAATTACGGATTTTTTTCGTTCTTTTTTGTTCTTTTATATTGATTTAACAAATCTAGTCACCTTATTATTCTATTAAACGATACTGGTTGGAATGATTTCTCCAATCGCATGGACGTCCGGAAATGGAGGGGACCACGCCACCCAGAAATTAAAGGTAATCAAGAAGTACATATTTCACGCATATAATTTCATTTCAGTCACTGTAATATATGTTAATTATTGCAAGGGCGTTGCAGGAACATGATAACTTCAAACTGTAGAATATTTTTAATGGGAGTAATACTATTTTGGGGAAATTCTGCCTCATTCTGCCCCCCTCCCTTGGACAAATATCTTGCTTGTCCCTTCCTGGAAAAAATCCTGAAGACGTCCATGTATCAGCGGCGTTAAAAATTTCATTAAATGTCCATACATCACCGTTGACAAGCACACATAATATGCATGTAATGATACAAGAGAACACAGCTTTTAAAGGCTTCTTTTTATGACAGTGAAGAGAAGAACAACACGCGCAAGTAATACTTTTAAAAGAGAACAATCTAGCCAGAATTGGTGTAGCATAATTCTAATACAACTGGCAACACTTGATCTGTCTGGCAAAGGCGATGTCTCTACCATGTACGGATAAGTCGAACGCAACGTACAGCGCAGCGAACGAAGTTCTCAACCCCGAAAGCACACACAAACAAGCTATGTACCAGTTTCACCCTCCTCCCCTCTTGAAACGGGCACAAGACCAATGAGCTAGCCGATTGCACTGAGTCACCTGCAAGGAACACGGAATACGGCACAAAACGAAGCTGTCTGTTGTATGGGGGAGGTGGGTCGGAAAAATCCGTAAAGCAGAAAAAATTGATTGCTCGAAATTATTCGTAACCCATTCAACACATAACATTCAAACTCTTATATCTAAGAGTCACAATACAAAATTTGAAATACCCCACGGATCCCTGACGTCATAGGGTGCTGTGCTGTAGAGCGACCACAAACAAAAAAGCTTCGGTCAAAAGTCCCCGCGCACCTTCTCCTTCACCCGTTCGACTAGGGCCATAAGGAAGCATGATTCACTCTGTCCCTCCCCTCCAAGCGGGGGCGATCATACAGACAAACAACTAGAGTACGTAGAAACAGGACTGCAGGCTCTTTTCCATGTGGTCCCATTATAACCACTCCGGCACGGAAGTCGGCTTTAACGCGCCCATTCCATTATTCATAGTTGCATTACAGCATTCGTGTAAAAAAAACTCCTAAACGGATCGGAGCGTGCTGTCACAAGCACCACGCTCCGGGGCGGAGTGCTGTTGCCTCACGCTCCGCTCCGGATCGGAGCGTGCGTCTAAAAAATCTGAACCACTTCGCTCCGGAGCGGAGTACTGCTGTATCACGCTCCGCTCCGGATCGGAGCGTACGTCTCAAAAAGCTGAACCACTCCGCTCCGGAGCGGAGTGCTGTTGTATCACGCTCCGCTCCGGATCGGAGCGTGCGACTCAAAAAGTCGAACCACTCCGCTCCGGAGCGGAGCGTGTCTCTCAAAAAGCTGAACCACTCCGCTCCGGAGCGGAGTGCTGTTGCATCACGCTCCGCTCCGGATGGGAGCGTGCGATTCAAAAAGTCGAACCACTCCGCTCCGGATCGGAGTGCTGTCGTACCACGCTCCGCTCCGGAGCGAGGAGCGGAGTAGAAATGACGCTTCGAAGTCGCTCCGGAGCGCTCCTTTAGTACGCTCCGCACTCCGCTCCGAAACCCTGGTTTTACTTATGTTACTGGTACATAATATAAGTCTACATATAGAGTGGAGTCCTCAAAATCGGATCACTTTCAAACGAAAAACACATAAAATCGAAAGTAGTAATTTTTTTCGACACGAACTGAACAGCATCCGACAGGTACATCATTGCTACATATGTTCCAGAAACGCTGTTTTTTTTACATTTGCATATTAATATAGTTACATATTGAAAACTAAAGGAACCACAAAATATTTTTTGGGGGGAATATGTCCTGCAAACCGGGTCACGTGTCCTTGAAAGCGGATCATAGGGTAGTAGCTGGAATATAACTGCAGTGACAAACATATTTGTCCAAAATTTCACTAACACCTTTTACTACACAAAACACCTTGCACTACTGAATACACTATTCACTACACAAAACACTTTCCCCTACACAACACACTTCCCACAAATTAATGTATTGTTTACCTTGTGCTCCTACACATTGTTCATGATACCACGCTGAGCACCGCATGCAAGAAATCCAATCGTCGATAAAAAAGTAATTTAAATCTGAGTATAACCGCTCACAAAATCCACACTTGTCGTTACCTTGACTTTCCTCTAACGATTCGTCATCAGAACTGGTGGAGCTATCGGTTGAAGAAATGCCATCTCTCTTTTTCTATAATGCGATGTTCTGTCGCCGCTTAGATTTTAGCAGAACTTCTAAACTTTTAGATGTTGCTGCAAGGTCTCGTAATAATCTCACATTATTGGGCTATCTGACATGGTCGTCTTTCTTCTCTTGTTTTCTCTTTCGTACTGGTGTTGGTGCGTTTTTGGTGAGGGTACGATGTTTATATATATATATATATATATATATATATATATATATATATATATATATATGTGTGTGTGTGTAGGGGGAGGTGTGGGGGTGTTATATATCCGTGTTTTCCTTTTTTTATATTTAATCAAACATTCTGTATATTGTGCTATTTTGTGGTGATCCGACTTGCACTACTTTTTATGTTCCGATTTAAAGGATTGGTATACGAACTGCAAAGTACCGTCTACACGAGCAACAGCAACAATTACCATGAAAAATCGATGATATCGTATTTTTGTAGTATTCCTACCATTTATAACACACAAACATCAACACCTATTACACCAATGCTTACCTTATGAGCTTAACCAAGTACTGAAGAAATATTTCACAGCAGTAAACACACGCAATGACTCACGTCAACGGTATGTTTCGAATCGCTTTGTCACTATGAATACAGAGTGAACACTGTACCCGTCCGCTACTGTCTGCACGAGGCATGGGGTTACTCAGTGAGAATAGTAAAATACATCACCACGCCATATGTTCAGCGCTGGAGACAGTAAACCTTAGGGCGATTAGGTTTGCAGGCCGATCCGATTTTGATGACTCCACTCTACTACCTATATATTTGAATATTTTGATTTGATGTTTTAAGTCCACTTTATGCACAGTAAGGCTAATCGGGACTGGACCTACAGTTTAAAGTGGGATCCGAACCACTATGTGCCTCCACCAGGTATCGAACCCGGGACCCCTTGATTACAAGGCAACGACGCTACCACTGCGCCATCGGGGAGGCCCTACCTATATAACACGTATTTATATTTATTGTCGTTGTAACAAAGGATGAACATTTTTATCTCAGCAGAAACTAGAAGTTTATCGATGGTTCCGATTCACTTTAAGTCCTAAATTGCCAATAATTTACAACACTTATATAGCAACTTAAGTGTCATGAAGTAACTGTAAAAGTAACTGTTGAAACGTTACTTCCATTCGAAAAAAGTAACTCTGTTACAATTACAGCTACTTGATTTTAAATGTAACTAATTACAGTTACATTTCTTCAAAAAAAAAGTAACTGTTAATTGTAACTTGTTACTTCCAAACACTGATACGTACAGTATATATTTTTATGTTGTGTTTTCGCTTCCTGAGTCTTCCACAATTTGTTAGTTATTATAGATAAACCAATAAAGCTAGAAAGGCCTTATTTACTAATCTCATTGAGTATTGCAGGTCCTATTTTCCTGCAATATTCAACTTATCTTAATGTCAAAACCATGAAAACAAATCGCCTTTTAAGGTGGTATTGTCAGCTCTCTTTCTGTCATCATTTCCTTTTCTTCTTCTTTTTACCATCCTCGCGAATACCAAGTTACAAATGTTCAATGTTCCATCTCGGTCAGTTCCCACATGAGTAACTTCAGGCGGCAATTTTCCATTCTCTGTCCCAGTCTAGGGAGGAAGGGGACAGTAAAGACAGCCTGTACTATGTTCAGTGGAATGCACAAGTATTGTTCTGCAAAATGTCTATGGAAATTTTCATTGATTTTCTCTTGCACCCTACATGTTTGTAAGGTCTCGTATACAAGGCGCGTACCGAAAGTTGTGAGCCTTGTTCGATTACTCTCAGGCCTTGACCATTTCGGTTGAAACCACACGTATTTATTTATTTATTTATTTATCGAACTCAACAGGTACATACCTAATTACAGAGCCCATATGAAGGATACATAATGAATACAATTACATATATTTCTGTAATATAGAGATAGATATTATATATATATTATATACACATATCTACATAAAAATACATTTAAAATTATTTCCTATATATATACACACACACTTGATCACATCATTTCATTAGGAATTTTATGTGTTGAAGCTTAGGTCATTGTGTCAATAGTGGCTTTACTGAGGTCCCTTAGGTTCATAGAAAATATGTCAATGGTGTTATTCTTGATTAACAAGTTATTGTAACTGGTGCATATTCTCCACAATTAGTGTTGCTCACGGGACGGAACATGTCCCGTCTCGTCTCGTGTCTCGTCTCGAAAACGAGACGAGACACGAGACGGGACAAACCTTTTAAAATTCGAGACGGGACGAGACGGAATGCCTGTCTCGTCTCGTTTTCGAGACGAGACACGAGACGGGACGGGACGGCTTTTGAAAAGTCTCGTCTCGTCTCGAATGTCTCGGAAAAATAAAAGCAAAATATTTAATTAGTTGCAAATACTTGTTTGCTTGGAATAAAGTATTTCAATTAGAAACGTTGATAAGCGTGTATTAAGTCAAAAGAAGACTATTCTAGAGAGAGGAATGAATGAATACCTAAACTTATTTTCAATACTCTTTCGAAACTCAGCGCTACTCCCCATTTTTTCTTTCAATTTATTCCAGGTTAATAATTTTATGTTACGATAGTACTCCAGATACTAATACAATTCTGAATAACATCAAGTAAAAGGGCAGGTAGAGAAGGTGGAAGGAGGGGCCAAAACATCGTGGAGTATCTGAGTCCGAGATTTATCTTGTAAACATAGCCTCAGCTCTATAGGTTGGAAAGATAAACGGACCGACGGATAGGGTTTATTATTATTATTATTATTATTTAATTTTTACATCAAAGGGTGTACAGAAGTGAATTTTATTAGGAAGTAGGAAAAACATTGTATAAGTATTTATTGCTCATCTCGTGTGTGAGCCACCGGCTGTGCACCCTACAAAAAAAGGTAAAGTGCTCCCCTGTGCTTAGTACCACGCCATGAAGGCGTATAGGGGGTGTGGGGGTAACGCGCCCTACATCTATTCTTATTACATAACTATGATTGCCTACAGATTACACTATCCGTTACATTCCGTATAGATGTTAACATAGCAGTTCTGGTAAATTAGCACTTATTCCTCTTCCTTATCCAGTCTCTTTACAGCACTTCTTCTCCCCCTAAATGTTTGTAAATACACCCCCACTTTCTCCAATAGTTCCATGCTCCTATGCACTACAATTGATTCGAACGCTCTTTCCAAGCTTATGTTGTTTAGCTTCTCCTCCTGCAGAACGCGCGATATTAATGTCGCCCAGTATTTAACCCTTCTCAACATACCCCACGTATTCTCCCTGACCAGTTCAAGTTCCCGTAGTACGCCGCAGTTTGCAGTGCCCATGCTGATATGCAAAGCTCTCTTGTAAAATGTGCATTGGATTCTGTTTAGTACATGGCCCCCCCCTTTGCTCCCCATATCTCCCTCCCGTACCCTATTGACCCTATTAATAATGTACGATACAGATTTTCCACAAAATGTATATCGTATTTCTCCAATTTCCATACTGTCCGCATTATTTCATTTGTTATTGCCTCAACCTTTCCTTGTACCGTTTGCATATGTCTTGTCCATGTCCCTGCCATAGTGAGAACTAATCCCAAGTATTTTATTCTTTTTACCCTTTCCAATTCTTGCCCTCTGAAAGTCCACATTTCGCCTCTTCCATAAACATATCCGTTTTTAAACACCATAACTTTGCTTTTGTGAGATTTACTTGCAGATTGGATTCTCTGCTGTATCTTTCCAACCCGTCCAGAGCCCTTTGTAGGCCGGCATTTGTCTCTGAGATCAGAACCATGTCATCTGCGAACAGGAGCGCCGGTACCCTTGTCGTCCCCACCTTGGGGGTGTCTGCTTGTTCACTCTCTATATACGCCACTATATAATATATATAGAGAGTGAAGAGCAGGGGTGACATCCTTACTTTACCTCCGCTTCCGATTTTCGTTTCTCTGTCACGGTATCCACTTGACACCGTACACAAAATTCTACCTTCCGAGTATTGTAGGAAACATGGCAGTACAAATTGATGAGGAGTTGTTGGGAAAGTTATTAGGGAGTCCAAGATATTGGCAAGACTAAGAGAAGGAGATAATTAGGGACAAATAATCTTGCATTATCCCACTCCTAGCAGCTGAGAGCTAAAGAGGAGGAGAAAATACGGGAAATTTGGAAAGAACTAATTTGGTGATTTTAGTGTTTACAGGGAACGATGACAAGATTTTAACACATGATTATTTGCGCGGGTTGCAAAATTATTAGAATGTTATGGAAATTTCGTAAATGTCTTTGTTGAGAAAATTCTTGTTCTTTCCCTCAGGCATTCCACAGGTGGTTCGATTCGATTTTATTACGTCCGTTCGAAGATTATTTCCAATGCTTTTATTCCTTGGATTGTAATAACGAAATACTGAGGCTGAAATAGAATAGATTTGAAGTGAACGAAGATAACTAAGTTCTGTATAATTGTCGTAGGAGGAAACTTTGTTCTATGAGGGGACTCCCCGATGGTACAGTGATATCGTCGTCGCCTTGTAATCAAGGGGTCCGGGTATGATACCCGGTGAAGGCATATAGTGATTTGGATCCCACTTTAAACTGTGGGTCGAGTCCCGATTAGCCTTTCTGTAAATCAGATGAACGAATGTTGTATCTGTTCTTTTTATTCTGTCAATTTAGCCAAGTTTTTGAGCAAAAGACATGTAGTATCTACTCTCTACATTTTCACTCGTTACCAAACAAATTTCACAAAATAGTTTTTATAAAACTCCAGAGGGAAGCTGATAGCAATGCCGGGGGGGGGGGCTCAGCGCACCCCCTGCCTGGTTACTGCCAGGGTGTATTCCGAGACTATTTTTCGCCGCTCACCACTGACAGAGGTTTCGCTTTGAACAATGGTCACCGTTGCTTCAGGGGCGAGGTTGACCTGCAGTAGCGGGTAAGTGCTATAAATCCAGACCTAGAAATGAAGGTTGATGCAAGGGAGGGGCAATAAAAATTCTGTAATTTGCTTTGCTTGCCGACAGGAAGTTTTGCAGGAACAATAATACGAGGGACACTTAGGTTTCGTTTCAGCTGCCAGGAAAAGCTGAGAGAAATGGAAAACGGCAGACTTTGAATAAAAGAAGGAGTGAACCCCTTGTAAGATGAACAAGTCCTTTGTATTATTCGCGGACACGCAAGCTTCCATTTCGAAGCTGAGGCTATCAACAGCGAAGCAATGACGACGCCAAAGGAGGGCAGGGGGCGCCCCAAGTCAGACACTTCGCCCACCCGTGCCCCCCAACTGAAGTTAATTAAATATCGAATAATAAGAGTGTTCATTTATAAGAGTATGACGATTTTCACCTTTTCAAAGTGGTGTATTCTGCATGATATCACTTTCCTGCTTGACTAAATTTATTTTAGTATATATACAAATGTGTGTGTGTGTGACTTTCGTTCAAGATTCCAACACTGACCTGGGCATAGGTGATTTCTCATTCATGTATGCCCTGTAATCGTCGAGATTAATTTAAGTTTTAACCAGTTTTAAGAACTGGGAGAAAGCGTTGAATGCGGATCGTTTTAAAACATCACTAACATTCTGAGGACCACAAAACATCATCTGTAGTGCGGGCAATTTATTCTAATCGTGGGTCGTTAGTGACAACGCTAATTAGTAAAAGTCATTCAAAGTTGATTCAAGATTTTGTTGGTTGATTGATTTGGTGTTTTAAGTACACTTTATGCACAGTATGGCTAATCGGGACTGGACCTATAGTTTAAAGTGCCTCCACTGGGTATCGAACCCGGGACTAAAGGTGATGGGAGAAAATCCTATACTACATGTCAGTTGTTGTGGATTCATCGCGGTTTCTTACTATTCAGGGACTTGAATTTCGAGATGATGAGCCTGAGGCAAACCTTAACAAAGGGAATTTCTTCGATACTCTTGAAGTTAATTTCAAAATGAGGGGATATTATTCGGAAGTGTATTGGACTTGAAACTTAAAATTTGATTCAAAACACATCGCGGGCAGGTTCGCTCTTTCTCGTACATATCAAAATCGAAGAACTTCTTCCCACGAACTCCATAGGTGCCTGTAATTGTGTAGCACAGACATACGTTGGAGTGGTAGAGTAAGAGTTGACCAGGGTCAGAATATTTCTTTTTCAGATTTTTTATCCTGTGATAACATTTCCCTGAAATGCGAAACACAAATTTTGCCCAAAACTCTTCTGCGTTACTAAGATGGCACTGAAGTACTCCACTTAATGGATTTCTTTGAAATCCTAGGAAAATATAAATTGGCATTTCACAAGGTACACACTCTAGTTGTATTCTCTGTAACAATTCCAGTTTACAATGCAGCGTGTGAATGTGAAAGAACCGTTTCGTCCTTAAAATCTTTGAAAAGGCTTTCTCGAAGCAGGATGCTGGATGCAAACTGCCTCATATGGCTGTCCTTCATATTGAGAAGAAATATCAAGTCCTGGACGTACCAAAGGTGGGCAATGTGTTCTCCAAAACACGTAGAGCAGAATTCTCCTATAGAAGAATTGCACTTCACTAAGTGACTTTCATTGTTTCTAATACTTAAGAAGATTAATTTCTTCCAACGTCACGTTCATTTTGCAAGAAAATTAAACTCTTCGAAGCACATTTTTTTGTCATTTATATTCTTATCTTAAAACTTGAATATTTATATCAGTAGTTTTATCTCAAGAAAGACGATCAATTATAAAATTATAAATGTCTTCCAATACTGAAATAGGCCACACGAGACAACGCAACTTACGAATAAAAAAGAATTAATGCCTTTATTAAATAGAATCATATGGAGATAAACTCGTAATCAAGAAGTAAATTTAGGCAGTAAACGTCTACTCTAAACAAGGGACAAACACAGAACATCATACATGAATATAATAATAATAATTATTATTATAACTATTATTATATATGTATATACATATATATATGTTATATATGTAGTGTTTTCGGGCGTTTTTAATGTGACTGCCCCCCTAACAATATTTTGTTGCCACCATCCGCCCCCTCCCCCCCGTCACATTTCCCTGGCGCCGTCACTGGTTGGAAGTAAATTTATTAGGACGAGTAAAGTAACATTAGCTGCTGTTGACAGTGTTGCACCAAACGACGTGATATGTGCTACTGTTTGTATAAATGATGGGAAATTTAAGTATAAATTTATAATTGTTGAGACTTGAGAGTTGTTTCCGCCATTTGATCGTAGGAAGAGGTTTTCTGAGACAGAGTGGGATTATTTTACACATACGTGACAAAGGGTGGTTGTTTAAAGATAGAGAAGTATTTTGCACGTTTTTTAAAAGTTCAGATAAAACGAGAATTTAGCCTTACTGTTATAAAAAGAGACAACGCAGTACAGGGAAAGAATAAGTCTTCACATTCCTCGCACCTGGTGGGATGCAATACACATGCACAAGAGTATTGCAGGAAGTCTATGAACGAGGATGAAGAGCAATATGTGAAATTTGACTTACCTGCGGTTTAATTAGTGGATTCTAATATTCTTAACGTTGATATTGTATTTTTTTTTAGTCCACTTGATTTACAAATAGGCTAAATTGCGAAGCGACCTTCAGTTTAAAGTGCGATCCGGTTCACTTTGTGCCTCCATTGGGTATGGAACGCGAGGACCCTTGATTACAAGACCTCGGCGTTATTACTACGCCATCGGGGAGGCATCCAATTTACACAAATAGGTTGATTCCAATAACACGTTATATGCATAATCTGATAATGATGCACTTTTGGTGCATCTAAACATATATTTTTCAACTATAGCATGTCTAAAAAAGTCATTGCAGTTTCGATTTTTATAACTTCAGGAGACACGGGTCTGAAAATGTGCGATATAAAATAAATGCAGGTTTGCCTTCCATACGTGGTGGTTTTGTCACGTTTCTTCGCTTCGTGAAACAGACACTTTTGCAGGACGGCTTCTTGCATCCGCCTGGGGTCTTGCTCTAGCTTAACAAAAAATATATTTGTTTAGCATAATCGAGGGTTACTTATTCCTGCCGAACAAGGATTCTATTGCGACCATACGGCTTTGCATGACAGTATCAATGAAGATTTATGTACAGAAATATTAATTAAGAACTATTTTTTTCGTCAACTGGATTTAACATCGTTTTACAAATATTCAATTCATCACCTTTTTTGTCATTAATTTCCTTGCCAGGACAGCTGTTTTTATGCAAATTTTGGCGTACTTAACTACACGTAAGCTAGATATTAGCTAATATTCGTGCTGTTATATTACTATTCTTGTACCGTCTTTGTAACATTTCATGTAATAATAATAATAATAATATAATTAATTAATTTGCATATTCAAGTGAATAGACCTATGAATTATATTGATATATTAATTTAAACATTTTCTTGATTGTTGTCGTTAATGTTATTATCATTTTTTCTGAAACACTTGGCTCGGACACCCTCCCCCGACATATATTTCTAGATGTGTGCCTACCGAAGGATAAATTTTTTCAAGCGGTGGTGGTATCGGGCTTAGAGGCTAAAGGAAAAGCAAACAAGTATGTGCGTCGTAAGCTGAAAATAAGAAACAGCACAATATTATAAAGAAACACTTAATGAAACTTATGTCATAGAAGGAGATGTTAACAATATTAAGAACAATAAATGCTTTCTGTTTGTAATATACTAAGTAACTTATTGCAATTTTGAATAGTATTTTGTGTTCGTACTACACATTTAAAATATTTTTTGTTGCTCCCAGCGCCAAGATTAGAATTTAAAGAAAATAGGTAAATTTTCATAATGCACGGAAGTTCGACATTCAGATAGAAAGAAGGTCCAGGGGAAAACATTTCAAAAGGATAGATAGTTGTATGGAAGCGAAAAAAAACACAAGGTAGATTTCATAAGATACCTAGCAATCAGTAACCAAAAACTGCATTTTTAATATTAATGTCCTCATGATTAACGAACCTTATTTATTCTCACCGCGCAATGGGTAAAATATTTGGAGCTTTATCCCACTTTCCGGAAAAATATTGTGTTCCTGCTACTTTTGACTTTTGTTGGCATGATATCCCGGATCACTTTTACGAGACGAGACGAGACAAAACGAGACGGGACAGAACCCTTCGAGACGGGACAGAACCCTTCGAGACGGGACAGAACCCTTCGAGACGGGACACGAGACGGGACAAACGAATATTTTCGAGACGAGACACGAGACGAGACAGCATTTTCACGAGACGGGACGAGACAGACCAAAGTCTCGTCTCGTCTCGTCTCGTGGGCAACACTATCCACAATGGAGATTTCTCTTTAATATCCGATCTAACGTTAGCCTTCTTTATAAGAGAAACTTCGTTCTTGAGTCTAGTTTTCGACGACGGGATTCGAAAATTTATCTGGCAGAGTAGATGTTCAGCATCTACTTCGTTATTTAACAACTTCCACAAGAACACTATTTCCTGTAACGTTCTTCTATGACACAGCTTCGTAAACCGACTTTCATATATTAGGTTGTCGTAGTGTTCAAATGTGGGGTAAACTTTCTGAAATTTGTATTTTAAAAATCTAAGAAATCGTGATTGGACTCTTTCAATTGCTTCACTGTACTTTGCTGTGTCTGTATTCCATATAACAGATGCATATTCGAGTTTTGGTCTTACATACGAATAATAAAAAACTTTTAGTGTCTCTATACTCTTGAAATCCCTTCCCATTCTAAGAATGAACCCAAGGCTCTTGAACGCTTCACTAATTATTTGTTCTACGTGTTTATTTAAAGTAAGATTTGAATAAAAAATAACCCCTAAATCCTTGACTAAAAAATTTCTTGCTAGAGTATGGTTGTATATTTGATACTGAAATTCAACTGGGTTTTTCTTTCGAGTATATGTTACAAAATGGCATTTATTGATATTTAGTGTTAAATCATTGTTTATTGTCCACGTTTCTAAATTTGTAATATCATTTTGAAGTTGAACACTATCATCTTGTTTGCTTATTTTCCTGTAGAATTTCAGGTCATCTGCAAAAAGCAATTTGTGTGAATTTTCAAATGAATCAGGCAAATTGTTAATAAGTAATGTGAAAAGAAGTGGCCCAAGGTTAGACCCCTGAGGTACTCCAGAGGTGACTCTTATCTCTGAAGATGTGTGGCCTTTATACGTCACGTACTGCTTACGGTTCTGCAAATAGAAAGCGAACAATTGACGCAGTGATTCAGAAATATTGTAGCATGCTAATTTACTTAATAGGATACCGTGCTTAACCAAGTCGAATGCTTTGCAGAAGTCTGTATATATTGCGTCAACTTGACCTCCTTCGTCCAAGGTTGAACTTATAAAATTGGTAATATCGGAGAGATTTATTGTCCACTGCTTACACCACATGCTGTCGTGTGCTCATATTCACTGTAAGTGCTGTCAGTAGGAGAAAAATGGCGTCCACAGACAGTTCCTTTCGTCAACGAGATGTCATGGAATTTCCTCTTAGTGAAAACGATGGAGCTGCAGAATTGCATCAGCGTTTACAGTTGGTTGATTGGTTGGTTAATTTGGTGTTTTAAGTCCACTTTATGCACAGTAAGGCTAATCGGGACTGGACCTACAGTTTAAAGTGGGGTCTGAACCACTATGACCCTCCACATGAGCGTTTATAGAACTTCTATGGAGATGCCTGCACGGGCTACAGTACAGTGAAAAGGTGGGTGTACCATTTTAGAGATGGTATCGCAGATATTGTTGATAATCCTCGTAGTGGCAGACCGAAAACAGCTTCCACGCGCAACAACACAGACTGGATTGACAAATGTATCCAAAGTGACAGGAGGATAACTGTTAAGAGAAATTGCACATTATCTGAACATGGGACACAGTGCTATATATGACATTATAAAGACACTTGTTTATAGCAAGCACAATGCCATTTAGCAACGTAATCACGCCCATCCCCATAAAGCTGGGTGCACAGTACAGGAAATTGAAAAGATGGGATGCGAACTAACGCCCCACTCTCCCTACATCCCAGAACTAGCACCGTCCGACTTTCATTTGTTTGCTCCGTTGAAAAAAAGCATTCGGGGAACCAAGTTTGACAACGATGACAAGGTGAAGGATGAGGTGCGCGAGTGGTTACGTCACGTCGAAACTGACTTCTACAAAAGTGACATTTTCCAACTGCCGTTACGGTGGCGTAAATGGGTTGATCGATCTGGATGTTACGTGGAAAAGTAACAACAAGGTCCAAATTATGTATTAACATAGGTAGAATAAAAGAAAGTGGTATCCGACTTTGAGTAATATAACTTGGCTCATTACTTTCAGTACATACCTTGTACAGGGTGACCCAAAAAAGATAACCGAACACATAACTGTTGTATTATATGTTCGGTTACCTTTTTTAGGCCACCCTGTATTTACGCGTATGCTGGTGCAATGGTTTTCAGTAGCTTGTTTGCCGCTTTGTTTCAATTCTGGAAGCTCTCATTGCGTAAAACAAAGAGAACAAACATGATTATGGGCAATTGACTTAGTAATACTTATGCATTCCACTGTACCTTCATGAGAAGGTGCAATAACCAGAAGGGATAAATTTACTTTTACTACACATACCTAAGTCTGTATCTGATCTATTGGAATACCGGTGCTCTTGGAATATCAACCTTGCATATTTCCTCAGTTGTTGCAATACATTTCAACAAATTTATTCGAGACTGTCGAATTGTAATTATGCCCTGAACACTATTCAGAAAATCCTGTACAATCCACACACATATCACCAGAATACAAGTTCCAGGATGATCAATTTATTTATTTTTCAAACTAACTTTCATCAATTCTGTCTGTAACCCTCGTCAATCACTCTCGTGCTGTATCCGCTGACGTTAAACAGCATTCTCCTGCTTTAATACCTTTAAAATCATTCCCGAAGTTATTACTAATTCTCTGCCGTAACTTCCTTTCATCAGGCTAAGTGAATTTGCCTCTTGGCAACGTTCAACCCTTTTCTCTTCCGTCAGGTCCTAGCTTGTGGCTGTAATTAGAAGCTAATGGATTAAACGATTCATAGGAATTGAAGTCGCTCTCTGTCTTTTGGAACGCTCCGAACTAATTTATCACGCGGTTCCAAATCTGTTTGTTCTTTTTTTCGCCTTTGCACTAAATTTTCCTTGTTCTTTCGAACCTGCGGCAGCATAGAGTTTGACGATATTGTACACAGGAAATCGAAAGACACGCCCTCCCGGAACCCTGAATTTTACTGGAGGCCTTAGAAAGAGCGTTTCGCGGGCTAACAGGAGACGTCGCTCGCACACTATTGCCGATACTCTCCTGTCGTCTGCTCCTCAGCCGAACAAACAAACAAAAGTCGATGTAAATTTTCAAACTGCACAAACTACTCCAATAACAGCTTTAACTAGAAACCATGTTAAGAGAAAGAAGAAATTTGTTTCTTTTAAAGGCAAAAATACAAACGCAACTTCATCCGATACAGATGTAACAGATTTTGGGAGTGAAGTTTCGAATACTACGCATGTAAAGCAAATGTAAAAGGGCAAGAGAACGAAGAGAAGCAGATTAGTTAGGGAGCGTTATCAGGCCATCAATAATGTTAATTCTAAACACTGTGCAAATGCTTCTTTCACTAATTCATATGTCACACGAGATATATGCGCTTGTGATAATTCGTTACAAGGGCAATTTACACCGGTTCTGTTCACAACTCACCTGACAATTGTACTAGCAATGTCCATGATTGTTTCCCGAGCTGTTCAAGAAATGCTATGACTACGAATTCTATTAACTCTAGCATTCATACCAATTCTTGCCAATTAACAGTTTGCAGAAATAGTTATGTGTTAGACAATACTTCTGAACGAATTAATGCTACATATAATCGCGGCACAGGGTTTAGTACTGCCAGAAGTAATGTACACTTCATAAGTCCGAATAATCAGGATAGCACAGTAGTAACTACAGTACCGTTTGACCCAATGACCGCGTGGTAACGTAGACAACGATGCTTATTAGTTGATATTTAAGCGTAGATAGGTCCTTATCTTCGTTTCCACATAGCGAGTGATCTATATCTGAGCGAAACGGACATCTCCGTTGAAGTTGGGAATATATCTGAAGTTCCTATCAAGACGATCATAAAGAACTTTCTCTCTCGACATACATGCAAATTCTCGCCTACACGAATTGAGTGGCTATTTCCGTCCATCGATTTCTCGAAGTTTACTGCCTCAGACATCAACACATCCATCAATAAACGTCTCAGAGAGAGGGGGGGAGAGATAGTGATCTTCACCTTGCACGCAAGCTTATCTTACGTGCCAGGCTCCCTATCACAAACTTCGTTTATTCTCTAGCTTCCTCTCTGTTATCTATTCATTTTACCTACTTTCCAACCTCATCTTCCGCTTCGATTTTCTTCCCTTTCCTTTTCTGCTTTCTTGCTTGCCATAATTAGATTTCCTTCCGTTTCCCAGTTCTCCTGCAGCCACAGTTCTTACTTGCTGCGAAATAATTTCGTCCCTCTGTCATTTTGATGAAGAAGTAGCGTATTCTGTTAGCTTTGTAAAGCTGTCCGTACTCTATTCAATTGTCATTCAAACAGAGCGTTCAAGATCCAACAAAATTGACTATTGAGAGTTGTTGAACAATGATCTCATTGCAAATATTGAAAGTTATGGAACTGAACCTTCATGACCAAACAAAATCGACAATTGAAAGTCGTTGAACAACGTTTTCATTGCAAATATTGAAAGTTATGGAACTGAACCTTCAAGACCAAACAAAATCGACAATTGAGAGTTGTTGAACAACGTTCTCATTGCAAATATTGAAAGTTATGGAACTGAACCTTCAAGATCAAACAAAATCGATAATTGAAAGTCGTTGAACAAACTTCTCAATCCAAATCTTGAAAAGTACGAAACTGAGCCTTCAAGACCCAATAAAATCGACAATTCAGAGTCGTTGCACAACATTCTTAACGCAAATCTTGTAAGGTCTGATGAAATGGCACTCGTAGACGATCATAGCAAAATTTGACAGCAATTTAACATTTTAGTAAAGTGCTCTACCTGTGCTTTGCACCACGCCATGAAGTCATATAGGGGATGTGGGGTTAGGGCCTCACACTTTCTTGATCTCGGCCGAGCTTGGGGTGATGTAATCAGAACCACGCCCCTGGTCGCCTTTACCCCCCAGAGTTGGGTTGGCCCCGGAGCCGCTTGAACCGGTTAAAAAAGTCCCGGTTCTCCTGCGCTGGGGATCGAACCCGGTCTCTCGCATGAAAGTCAGACGCCCTAACGACTCAGCTTTTCAGTGTGTACGACAAGAAAACTAATTAAATGGATTATCTGAAACAAAATAATAATATTATTTCCAAGTAAGATGTATGATAGAAACTCGAAGAAAGTGTGATGTATTTGCTCGGTATTATAAATGTGATCAGAAAAACTGTTGTGTGATCATAATCATGCAATACAGTTTCACAGAATATACACAAAATATTACTGTAAAATATAATTTAAAGATCGATATCAGGGAATATATTACTTTTTCTGATTGAGTCGAATATATTATGACATCACCGTTGTAGAAATATAAATACGAATGAGTATATTTACACCACTCCTCCTATCCTTTCTAACAACCCACACCCACCTGTTAACATATTCGGTATCGCTTTCTCTTCACCATAGAATAGAAATAAATACCGTACTGTGCCTCGACGTTTTCTTTCGATAATCGATGTCAGTGCCACGTGCTCTGATTGGTCTAAAATCCACTCATTCGCTACCATATAACTTGCATACAAATGGGAAGAGACTTTGTATACGCAATTAATATTGTACGTTCGCGGACACTTCTGGGATATAGCAACCCCACTGACTTTCAATGGGATCACTGCAACCCAGAAGTGTCCGTCACTGTACGATATATAAAGGCCTTGAAAATCTAATATAACCTTTCCTTCCGAGAAGGTCTGTATTCATAAATGGTTATATTAGTTAACGCGATTTAGGAAGAAAGAAATTGTGAATATTATTATGCTTTTCTAAATCTAAGCTAATCGGACGATGAAACAGCCAAAGGAGGGGCCGAGAAAAAAAAAGGAAGCTGGAAAAGTGTAAACCCAGCAGCATATTATGGAAATATAGGGGACCTATTAAATTAATGTTATTGTAATCTTGTGATATAAACTATTTCTTGCTCACTTCGCTCGCAATACGACCATTTTTGTAAAATATCTCATAAGGTTTATATTGTTTGATTTAGTATATTTTGCTTGGTTCTTCTGCCACTTTTGGTGATGATATTGACGAAGGGACACTCACGAAGAACATCCATGCCCAGGCCGAGAGTCGAACGCCACTACTGCATGCATTTTTTCAATAATGGTGTGACGTCCAGCGCACCAAGTGATGAAGTATGCGCTGGGGCGTTTGGAAAATCGAAAACGGTAAAAATCGAGAAATACATGTTTGGCGTTTTGATGAAGTGATCATGAATGTATATTCCATAGCTTCATTGAGATTCTTTTTAGAACTGATTAATATCAGTTATAAGGTATAGTTGAAAACCTGATTCAAACGCCAGTTTCGTATCTTTGACAGCTCGAGAGGAAGTCGACCGGAAACGTATCTGGTCTCGAGCCAGTATCTGTTTTTCTGAGAAGCGTCGTTCTCACTTTTACCTACAGTGTTTATACATCCAACATGAATTGTGATGACGTCACATTCCCAAGGTCTCCACACTGCATATATGTAAAACAAAATAGAACAACATAATAAGATAGCAAATATAACCGTAACCTTACGTTATGAAATCTCTAAAGAAACTGAATTGCAACATCTCATTTCCTCCACGTGGACTTGACAAGTACTGTCAGTTCCTGAAACATAAACATTTGGTCGGAAAGGTTTGAGGGGAGGACTTGACATATGGTTGTCAGAGAGAAATTGATCTTTCGGAACTTTCTTTGAAGTAAAGTGGTGTTCGAATCAGGACTTCAACTATAATACTTCGTCGTGGTTGTTTTATTATATTGTAAGCAAATGTACATCATTTATAAAATGTTGCTGTATTTGTACTCAACATACTGCATATGCATTGTCAACTAGGTATATAATGCCACATGTGTATTTCGGACATTCTCTTTTAGTGGGATTGCCCAAGCAGAGCTGAATTCAATGCAGAGAAGACAAAATGTGTTCTCCCGGACGTATAAATCTCGAGCTACGGATGTAGATAGTAATTCATGATAAACTGAAGACATTGGGGAATAAATCCAAAAGAAACTTACCCAGGATTCATGACAAAGATACGAAATGAAGCTATATTATAAACGTTTGTTTTATTTTTTAAGTCCACATTATTCACAGGACTGGGCTGGACCGATAGTTAAACGTGGGATCCTAACCTTGATATTCCCTCATCGGGAATCGAACACGGGACCCGCTGACTACAAGGCGTCAGTGCTATACTATCGGAGAGGTATCGAAGTTTTATGTTTTAATGTGACTGATGTGTAATATGTATGATCTTTAAGATATAAATGTGTTATATTTTACAGGTCGATATATTAAAACAATCTAACAAACTTATCACCCTCTTATATATTCGCAAACTCTGAAATTAATGAATGATGAAATGCATAAATAGTGTTGCGTAAGTGACGTCAAATAATTTCAAGTGCGAACTGTTGAAAATCAAGCAGGAGAGATACGAAAGTAGAAAGTTAATCAATATTAGGTGTGCGGTGATTTCGCTCGAGTTAATACGCGTGTGAAAATACAGACACATCTCCACAGCAGCCCGTCCTCCGAACGCAGGAATAATTGCATTGCTAGCCGTGGTGGGCCTTTCAAAGCAACGAAATCCATTAAGGAGCTTATCAGCGTCCACACCCGTGGTCCCTTTCATAAATTAATCGCGATAAGAAAAACAGAAAGATAAATGTGGCTGAATTATATCTTCTGAAGAACAGAAAAGGAAGTTTCAAATTAATTACATTCAACAGGTTGCCAACTGCTTCAAATTATGGTATATACTTGGAAGTCAAGGTTTAAACGGTGAGAAATTATGGAATGGAAGAATTGATGAATTAAGATATGAGTATGCAAAGAGATGAAGGTATATAGGTAGGTGGGTAGTACAAAGGACTGGAGCAAAGAAGAAAGGCTAGAATGCAGGAAGTTGGGTAGATATGAATGCAGATAGGTAGGATAGAAGCCTGGTAGGCCGTAGGAATGAAGACTGGTAGTTAGATAAGTATGTAGTTAGGAAGGGAGGAAGGTAGGTAAGTACGAATGAAAGGGAAATAGAAAGCTGGTAGGTAGATGGTATGAAGGCTAGTAAGTGCTTTCTCCATGATGCTTGTAGCAACAGGAGATGAGACATCGTTGAAAAAAGGTTACAGGCATAGGGCATAGGCGTAACTTGGTGGGACACTCGCCGTCCCCCAAATTTCCAGGTTTATGAAAATTTACATGTTAAGGGTATCTTTTTATCCTCCTGAAACATAAGGCTCATGTTGTGCCCCCTCAAAGTTAGACCCCAAATTAAACTGCTGGATAGTATAGTAGATAGAGCAGGTATCGCCAGCATTGTGTATGCATTAGAAAGACTGATATCTAAGTCTATGCAAAGCCTGATCTACCTTAAAACGCACATTGGAACACTGAGGTTTCAGCACTGAGGACCTTAATGAACCTTAATGGAAGCCTGATCTCCAGTGGCCAAAGCGGGAGGGAAAGATGTGTTGTTTAGGAGTATATTAATCCGCTGAAACTATTCTCGTACCTCTCTTCTCCGCTTCTCCACTCAATTTTCCTGTTGGAAGCGTCAACATACAAGGACGCTAATGGCCAAACTGTTCAGGCCATCCAAAACAAATCAATCACTCAAATTTGAGCTGAAATTTCATCACATTCTTCCCAAATCCTTTCAGGGTTATCTCAATTCAAGCAGCCTTTCCCTTCCTCCCACTGCATCCCAATAAAACGTCATTTCACATTAATAGTACGCGAGAGCGGGGAACAACATCCAGCTGTTGTAGGTTTGAAGGCCACAGAACCACGAAGCACGTGGGGAATCGTGATTTATTGATATCTCCCAATCGATGATGGATGTGGGAGAACCCCCCCCCCCCTTTCCCCCTTCAATTCTTTCTTCCTGAGCCTTCCAGGGAAAAATTGTTAGCCGCTCCCGTAGTCAGGGTGGTAGGTAAACGGAAATTGTAATCCATTGTCCAAACGATGTGCGTGATAGATCAAAGAACCGAAGTTAAAGCAATGCTTGAGGATTTCAGAAAAAAAAATCGTCTGTGTTCAATAATTGACAAACGACATTAATTATTTTCTCCGATCTAGAGTGTAACGATTCACAAAATCCAACTAGGAGGCTTATATCTTGAAAATTAAAAAAAATTAAGAATAGCAAACTTTCAACATCGCAGCATGAAAATGCATAGAGAGAGTCAAAGAGTGCGATTTATTTACTCTAGGGGGACTTTGAAAATAAGAGGAGTCTGGTAACAACATTCCGATAAGTCTCATAATATTTATTTGCGTGAACAAACGTTTCCGAATGAACACAGGAAAAAAAAATGTCGTTTACACCCGTTTACGCGTTTGCAAACCCCACCCGACACACACACACACACACTTTTTTACTTCTTGCTCGCACACTACAGCCTCTTAATGCTAGTCTACTAAGAAAAAATAAACTTTCCTTCTCCCTCACTGTTTATCAGGTGACAAGTACCTCGTATTCTGTTTATGAACTTGCCCAATACATTAGCCTTGTCACTGTGAAGGACTTTTCATTCCAATGGAAGCATCACGTACTGTAACTGTTCGAGATAACTATCCATAATATTCAACTATTCGGGGTTGTAGCTGATTAAAATCATGTGCAATGGCACGTGAACTCTCACCATAGACGTCAGTATGATCTCGATTTGTTACTGACGTGTTAGAGTAATTTTAATGTATTTTCTGACTCCTCAAGAATGAGAAAATGGTTACAAGCTGTAGTGTTAGCCGGAGCAAGAGATAAGCGAGGTATACAGGTGTGGGTCGGAGGACGTACTGCCCCAGGCACTGGCATAGTGCAGCTTTGATTGCCTAAGTGGCAGCACCTTACACAACACCCCCCTTCTTTATTGAAGCTATGTGTTTTGTTTGCATATGCCACATAAATCTTACATCTTATTACAAAACATTTTAAACAAAGTTTCTGACTCTTAATTCAAATTGAAAAACAGTAATCTTTTAACGAAAACATAAAAATTGCACATTTAACTATTTTATCTATAACCACCATACCCATTAACAAAAGAACAAATAATATCTTAACATACGTAATCCTTCATCCATCCTGGAGGGTTTCTTTCCCTTCGAGGATGCATATACACCAAACTCTCAGCATCTTCTAACTTATTTTCTTTATTAGTATTTCGTCCTGGTGTAGTTGGAGTTACTCTGGGCTGAGTCCTTTCAGGAAATGTAATATCATCCCTGTTCCTTACCTGAGGAGCAGGAATGAGGAGCCATCTGTTTCGACGATAAGTACCTGTATTCGTTTGTATTAAGTATGATCTAGGATATTTTGATTTAGTTTTAACTGTACCATATTGTTTTAAATCCTTGACCCAGATCCTCTCACCTACCTTTAGGTCTCTTAAATGTCTAACTCTGTGCCTTTTGTTGTAATTATCAGCTTGTTTGTTCTTTAAATTCTTATTCTTGTACAAAATTTGGCTACGATTCAACACTTTAGGTAGTAATTTTACAGGTAACATCGGTAAATCTGATCTTAATTTCCTGTTTAGAAATAATTCTGCAGGAGAATAACCATTCGCTAATGGAGTATTCCTATATGCAAGGAAACCTTTGTCATCATTCTTCATTAACAAATGTTTAGCAATTTTAACAATAGCTTCTACTTGTACTTGAGACTGACTATGATATGGCGAACCTGTCTTGTGAATAAAGTTATAATCCTTAGCAAAACAGAGAAATTTGTACTGAAACTGCGGTCCATTATCAGATCTAATTACATTACAAACACCATATCTACCAAACATTTGCTTCATTTTTGTGATTATCACATCTTCAGTCAATTGTTTCAACGGAAATATCTCAAAAAACTTTGAATAGTAATCTGTGACAATAAGGTACCATACACCTTTACATTTAAACAAATCTAGTCCCACCTGTTGCCATGGTCCATCAGGTAAACTTTCCATTAAAAATGGTTCTTTACAGTTACCTCTCATTTCAATACATTCAGAGCAGTTTTTCACTAAAGCATCAAGTTGTGAACTAAGTCCTATCCACCATACTGAAATCTGTGCTCGACGTCTACATTTCGTTATACCCTGATGGCCTTGGTGTATGAATTTTAAAACCCCCTGTTGCAGTAAACCTGGTATTACAATATGAGAACCTTTTACCAATATATTATGTATTATTGAGAAATCTAATTTATATTGATAGTAAGGTCAACCATTCATAGCATAGTACTTACTTAAATTTCTTGCATATGTTATCATTTACTTGACACTGTTTAATTTTGTCGAAGTAATAATCTTCACAGGACAGTGTTGAATAACAAAATTTACAAAAGCATGAACTTCTTCACCTAATTCCCCTCTCTCCCAACTATCAATAGAATTTCTGAACAGAAAATCTGCTAATATAAGTTCACGGACTGGTACATAATTAACTGTATAGTCATACCTCATTAACCTTTTTCTAAATCTTTGCAATCTAGGAGTTAATTCATCAATGATCTTAGAACCTAAAATCTGAATTAATGGTTTATGATGAGTTTCCAAATTCACTTTTAAACCTGAAACATATTCTGAAAATTTTTCCATAGCCCACGTTAAGGCTAAAACTTCCTTTTCAATATGTGCAAACCTTTGTTCTGTACGAGGGGGGGCTGGAAAGTTCGTGAAATCACCCAGAAGGAATACAGCTGGAACAACCATTTTAATACATTTTTCAAGGTATTCCCCCCGAAGCTCAATACACGTTTCACAACAATGTTTCAACATTTGTAACCCTTTCAAATAGAAGGTTTTGTCCTGCCATGCAAAACAGCCCTCCACCTCCTCAACCAGTACCTCTTCGGACGGAAAATGTGTGCCCTTGAGATGTTTTTTGAGGTTTGGAAACAGGTGATAGTCGGATGGGGCGATATCAGGGGAATAGGGTGGGTGGGGTACACAGGTAAAGCCCAGATCCGCCAGCAATTGCATGGTTTGATTGGGCCTTGTGCGAGGGCGCATTGTCCTGGAGAAATTGCACACCACGGCTCAACTTTTCCCCGACGTTTTTCCTTCAGAGCCGCCTTCAATTCAATCAAATATTGGGAATAAACAGCAGCACTGATGTTTTCACCCTGTTTAAGATATTTTATGAGGATGACACAGTCCTTATCCCAAAAGACCGATGCCAGAACCTTCCCTGCTGACCTTTGACTTCGGAACTTTTTCGGTCGAGGATACCCACTGTGGCGCATCTCCATGGGTTGCTTTTTAGTCTGTGGATCATAATGGTGAATACATGTTTCATCTTCAGTCACCAGACAGCGCAAAAAATCATAAGGGTGTTGAAATTTGCGCACGACCTCCCGTGACATCTGCACTCGTGTTCTCTTCTGGTCAGCATTCAGACATTTTGGGTTCCATTTCGCACTGAGCTTCCGCATGTCCAGATACTCTGATATTATGACACCCACACACTCACGCAATATCCCCAGATACGCAGCAATGGTTTTGGTGGATATGCGCTTATCCTCCATGAACATGTCGTGCACTTCGACAATGTTTTCCCTGGTCACTGCACTTGCAGGCCTGCCAGAGCGGGGTTCATCTTCAGTCTCACCATGTCCAGTCCTAAAACGCCTCACCCATTTGGCTACTGTTGTATATCCTGGGGCATGTTCCCCCAAAGTCTCATGCAAAGTTTTATGGATATCCATGGGGGATTTGTCTTGCAACACGAAAAACTTGATGACACTGCGAAGCTCATTCTTCTCAAATTTCCTTAGGTCCTCCGCCATCTCTTCTTACTGAACGTGAAACAAAAAAAATAACAATGACAAAAGGATCATATGCAGGATAAGAGGTTTACAATATATGCTCTTTCTAATGGCTACAACAATTTGTTTCAATTTTTATTTCTTCTGGGTGATTTCATGAACTTTCCAGCCCCTCCTCGTATGTGTTAATTTTCTAGAAACATAAGCAACGATTTCTCTCGTTGTACCTTTCATTTGAAATAACACAGCACCTATGCCATATGAAGATGAATTTGCATTAACAATGCACTGTTTACTAGGATTAAAATATGATAATGTTGGGGTTGTAATTAGAGCTTGCTGTAGCATTTTGTAACTACATTCTTGTTCCGCACCCCAAGTAAATTCTACACCATCTTTAAGCAAACCAGTTAAAGATCCTAAAATATCTGATTTATTTGGAATACATTTCCCTGCATAGTTAACCATACCCAAGTATGTTTGAAGCTCTGAATTGCAAGTAGGCCTTTCCATGTTTACAATAGACTTTACTCTCTCCGGGTCTATTGAAATACCTTTCTCAGACAGGATATGACCTAAATACTTAACTTTAGTTACACCAAAAATACTTTTGCGTTTGTTAATAGTAATACCTACTGCTTTTAGTTTATTTAAGACTTTTTTAAGAGCTTCATCATGTTCATATATAGTACTCCCAAAGCACAATATGTCATCTACATGAAAAATTACATTTTTTTCACCTTGCAATAACATGGAAATTTGTGTTGTAAAACACTGCGGAGCACAAGAAATCTCAAATGGCATGCGCAAAAATTTGAATCTTCCAAATGGACAAATGAAGGTAGTTAACAGTTGACTTTTTTCATCTAATTTGACTTGATAAAATGAAGTATTTAAATCAATTTTACTGAAATACCTTGCTCCCTTTAATTGTGCAAGAGTTGATTCTACTTCTGGCATAGGGAAATTGGGCTCCAACACCCACTCATTTAACTTTGTATAATCACAACATAGTCTAACCTCATTACCTTTCGGCACACACACAATATGACTAACACAGTCTGTTACTTCTTCTACTGGTTCAATTATTTTTAGTTTTTTTCAAACGGTTAATCTCTACTTCTAGTTTTTTGAACATTGGTATGGGTACTACTCTTGGTACAACCTGTACATATGGTTTTGCATTAGGTTTCATAGCAATAGAAACTGTTAAATTCTCCAATGTCTTGAAACAATTTACAATATTCTGGTGAATTAATATCAACTTGTGTGAAAGATCGTTAGTCTTTTTGCTTTTATTTACATTTAGCATTTCTAAAGCAGTGACTGCATTCGACCAAGCAATGGTTTTTGCAACCCTTCCACTACATATAGCTACCCTTGTACAAAATTCCTTGCCTTTAAAGCATAATGTAAAATTCGTAGTACCTAACACCTTTAATTGTGTATCATCGGGTCCTTTAAGGCCCGATTGCTTTGCATATAAATTACACAACATGTTTGGAAGTAACACTCTATCAGGTACCATACACAATCAGCACCTGTATCGATCAAAAAATTAACATTAGCACTAAGTTCCTTAATGAAAATTGAACGATACCAACTGAATTCTGAATTAGAATTAGATCCTTTAATATTTCCTACAAAATTATCTTCCACACTCGATTTTTCGTTAGTGTTTTGTTCATTGACATTACCAAATTCAAAATGATTGATTGTTTTCGTGTTTTTCTTCCTACAAACTCGAACAAAATGTCCTACTTTTTTACAGTACCTGCACGCGACTGTTCTAGTTGGGCAATCCTTCAATTTCGGGTGAAATGGTCCTCCACAGAAGGGACAATACTTCGGTTTTTCTAAGTTTGTGTTGTACTTACACCGAGCTGCTGGTCGAGAATTACCTCCCCTGTTCGTTGCACTTCCGGTCCCGTATCTACTAGCGTATCCTTCCCGGTCGTCTGGTCACTTGTTGTTCCTATCCTTGGTCGGCAATTTCATGTGAATTTTTCTGTTGTTGTTCGTACTGCTTAACCCAATTAACTGCCTCCGCAAGCGTCAATTCTCGCTGCATCTGTAGTTTGTCGGACACACGTTTATCAGCTACGCCATCGACGATCCTGTCCTGAATCATGTCGTGCTTGAGATTACCAAACTCGCAATGTTCAGCCAGTCTATGCAGATCCGCGATAAACATGTCAGCTGGTTCCCCCACATTTTGCACTCTGGTATTAAACTTATATCGTTCAAAACTTACGTTACGATGTGGCAGAAACACAGAATCGAACTTGTTCATCAAGTCACTCAATGGACGTGGTTCCGGGAAACGCAACAAATATTCCTCACTTTGTGAACCCATTCCGTATAGAAGTAGGTTGATTTTTTCGTCCTCAGTTTTGTTAACCAAGCCCGAAACACTTAGATAACGTTCGAACCTTTTCTCCAAAATGGCCACAGTTCTGGTCGAACAAAGTCAAATTGTTCAGGAGGGTTCACATTCACTAGCGAATGCAAAATGTTGCCGGTTACCGACGAATCACTGTTGATAGGCATGTTTAACACTCACGTTCGAATCCCATGTTCGCTATTCCATTCATTCGTTCAACGAACGCGTATCCCATCGCTGCCACCATGTAGTGTTAGCCATGCTAGCCGGAGCAAGAGATAATCGAGGTATACAGGTGTGGGTCGGAGGACGTACTGCCCCAGGCACTGGCATAGTGCAGCTTTGATTGTCTAGGTGGCAGCACCTTACACAACACAAGCATCCATCCATAACTTTTTACTGGTTAAAGATACGTCCAAAAGCAATTACTGTTGCATTTCTCGTAAAATTCTAGCCTGATTTGATATGTCACATCACTCCTTTTCCATTTAAAATTTTGGAGTTGAATTCAATATGGCGGACGTTGGCTTGACACACACAACTATGGTACCCGCTGGTTCTAACCTGTTTCTATCATGACCAACTGTACCCAGCATAACTCCTTTATATTTTTTAGAGGGTGTTAAGGAACTTTTGACTCACCCTGTACTTTGATCTTGATATGTGTTTGCGTTTAGCTCTACAACTACGACCCGCCATATCTTCTATGTTGCAACGTACTCCAGTTGGACACCAGTCGTCAGAAAGTTACTCCGCTACTCCTTTAGTCGGGAACATGAGAATCTTTGCAAATCATCAGGGCTTGCTGGGCAGAAAAGAAACACAACACAATATTCAAAGTTAAACGTAGTTTTATAAGCACTTAT
The DNA here is from genome assembly GCF_977018435.1 of Lepisma saccharinum. Taxonomy (NCBI): domain Eukaryota; kingdom Metazoa; phylum Arthropoda; class Insecta; order Zygentoma; family Lepismatidae; genus Lepisma; species Lepisma saccharinum. The sequence goes on from NC_139242.1 coordinate 53,408,868, forward strand.
ATTTCCTATCGTATGTGTACTTACAAGCAAGGCACAGATTTGCTTACGTTTCTGCCTGAAGAGAAACAATTCTATATCATATTAAATCACATCACAATCACTACAGACACTTGCATATAGAATTAACGTTGGACAAGACAAACATAAATACACGAAAGTTTCTGTACTTAATTATTATTTCGAGTATAGCCAGAATGAAACGAAAATAGTTACCATTACATTTTTCCGGCATTAACTGTTACCCCGTTCTTGTTGATTCTTTACCTTCACCTGTTTTTTTAAACTCAGTCTGTCGTCAGGTGAGAAACATTCAGGTGTGTTCACTTCCTCTGCTGAGATGAGAAAGTGACGTCAACACGAACAGATTATGACGTATTTATAAACATCTACACAAGTTCCAAACACAACTGTATCAATCTAACTATAATTATCTGTGACAACTTGAACATTATTTGAAGTAACAAACATTTTAAAAATCTTTACGTCTTACAAATATAAAACCTTAAACTCTCAGGTTCGTTACAATTGCCCCTCGTCCGGGGAAAATTTTTGAAGAAATTGTAATTTACAAGTTCTGAAAACATTTTGAGTACATAAAGAACATTGAAATATAGAGTTTATCTTGACAATTGAATGACTCAATCTTGGCTTCTCTTCATTTGACAACAGCTCAGAAGGAACGTAGTTTACAGTATCAAAAACAGAATGTAATCGATGGTAGTTAAACAACCAATAAACAGTGAATTCAGGCAATGATTGATTCCATGATGGTTTAATAGAACAGTAGGCTTCCATATATCTACTGTAGTTTCTTCTCCAGAAAGACTTTGTAGAAAACGGTATAGGGTTCGATAAGCAAGAACTCAATCAGTACTTTCCTGTAGCACTTCAAACTCAACACTCTTCTTGCTTCTGTGCTTCTAGAATAATGCCTTTAAATTCCACACCAGCAATATAATAACTCCTGCTTATAGGAATCGATCCAAATATTTACTATATGGACCTTCTCTGAAGGTCTACGGATTTATACATCCCGATTCTATCCTCATCCTGGACCTTTCGGATGTACCGCACTAAATATATATATAAATGGAGAATCCTCCTTGATTTGATCAGGAGTGGTAACAAACAACACATGAACTGCATTTTTCTTAATACTTATTTCTGCCTGGTGCAGTTTTTAGAAAAAGCATTCGCCAGAGGAAGTCAGAACCAAAACTTTCTTAAATGAATACTTTGGTGCTAAAATTCATGCCACTAATATCATGTTCTACTTGTCTACCAACTAGCACTATCTTCTTAAGGCTTCCGGAAAATCTATACCAGTTTTGTATTTGGAACCTTTTGCACTTGACTGCCAGAAAATACATTTTCGGTCAGCAAAAATAATCTACATATTATTCTTGTATTTTTAGTCCCTTCGAGTTTACTTGCCTAAACGAAGAGGAGGCACTTAGAAAAGGTCGACGTTTGTTTGACATGATTGGGATCGCTGGTTGTGCAGACTCTGGTAGTCTCCACTGCTTCTTCCTGCTCTGAGGCAACGTCATGTCTTGGGGAGAAAGAACCACAAATGTCACCTCTACGCGGTGGAGAGTACCTTCTTGGCGAAGTAGGATTACGTCGTTCTTGGTAACGCCATCTGTCTGGAGAACTTTGCCTTTGTTCTGGACGAGGCCTGTAGGAGTTTCTCTGTCTTTCGTTCTGATCTCGGTTGAAGCCTCTCCTGCCTAATCCTCTGTTCAATCTTCGAGGTCGTGAAAAATTTCCTCCTCGACTCTCTGAATCCCTCTGGATATTCCGGATCTTAAAACTTTTATTGCCTGCAGCCTCTTTATTCTTAGGGTCTTCTTTATTCTTCCAGGAATCAGGGTCATCATAAATATCGAAGTCCTTTAAGAAGTGTGTCAATTCAACCACACTTCGTGGAGCATGCGCCAGACAAAGATTCCGAATGCGATACGGCAACTGTCCAATGATCAAATTAAGTACTTCACTCTCATTAAAATTGTCAGCCAGGTTTCTATACGCTGCGTAGACACTCCAGGCAAAACTTTCTAAGTTGTCGTGGACCAGGCGAGAATACCTTCTGTTCCTCACAGCCGCTAGTTGTCTTTGTTTTGCCTTTTCTGATGCAAATTCATCCTTAAAGCGTGCGCAGAAATCAGCATAATTCACAAAGTTGTCCATATTACCAGCTAACCAATGCTCAGCCTTGCCGGTGAAAACCCGAGGTAATAATTCCAATCTATAGTGCTCAGGCACTTGCATTAAGTCAAAACTGACATTTAATTCACGCAGATATCGTTCGGCAGATTGAGCTTCTATATCGCCTTTAAACTTCGGAATGTTCGCGATATCAGCCATTCTGGGCATCTTAAACTCTATTCTGCGTCGAGGAGAAAAACCGTCATTACTATCCTTTTCTCCAGGCCTCTTGCATCTATCAGAAGTTGTGGTATTACCGGGGAAGAATGGGTTTGGAAGTACAACAGGAGGTTCATAGGCAGTAGCTTCTGGATTCAGTCCTCGGATTGGATCAGGCAGTATATCGGAAGAGGTTACTGGTCGAATCTGTAAATTATGGATCTTTTCCTGCAGTTCACTGACCCTACTTATAATTGTAATGGTCTGTTCCTGAATTTCTTGGCGAAGAGATACTTCCATCTTTCTAGCCTTCTCATGGAGAAAATTAACCTTTTCTCCAGCTGCCTTTATTTCAACTTTCTGTTCTTGCACTATATTTTCTATGAGTTCTGTTCGTTCACCAAAGGTTTTTAGTGCTACATTAAATGACTCTACAGAACTCTTTAATTCTTGAACTCTCTCTGGAGGGTCACATTCAGATTCTCTTCCAGACTGGACAATTTCAAGGCAGGTTTCCATATCTTCTTCAATTGCTCCTGTTCCTTCTCTACCCGTCCTTGCCGAACTGTTAAGAACTCTAGCTGCTCTTCCACAATTTCCTTTACCCTTTCGTCCACCTTTTCAGTGACTTTAATACTAAGCTTTTCTATCTCTCCTCTGATGCTCTCTACCTGTTCAAGTTTATGTTGAGAGAATAGAGCCTGTAACTCTGAAATTAGTTTTATATCTTCCTGTATCCTCCTTTCTTCCTGGTTTTCAATCAATGAACGGAAAATATCTAAGTCTTCTTTTCTCTTTCTCTCTTCCTCCTCTTTCTCTTTCCTTCTTCCTCTTCTTTTTCCTTCTTTCTCCTTTCGTCTTCCTCCTCTTTCTCTTTCCTTCTCTTTTCTTCTTCCTCTTCTTTTTCCTTCTTTCTCCTTTCGTCTTCCTCCTCTTTCTCTTTCCTTCTCTTTCCTTCTCTTTTCTACTTCCTCTTCTTTTTCCTTCTTTCTCCTTTCCTCTTCCTCTTCCTTCTCTTTCCTTCTCTTTTCTTCTATAGACTCAACTATGAGTTTAAAATCCATCATCTCCTTCTTTCGAACTTTCTCTATCTGAGCCATCTCTTTCTTACGCTGTTTCTCCTCCTCTATTCTTTCCTTCTGTCTACGCTCCTCATCCTTCTGTCTACGGTCTTCATCCTCCTTTTCTTTCTGTTTTCGCTCTGCTTTATCTTTCATCAACCAATCAAGTAGCCAGTGATCTGATGAGGGTTTGGAAGGAACGCTCGGTTCTGGTTCTGGTGCTGACAAGCATGATGTGCATCGCATCTCTTTATTTGATGCCAACGTTATTTCCTGCCCATCACAACTACTATGAAACCTCTGCAAACATTGGCAACACTGGAAGAATTCCCTGTCATTGGTAAGATCGTCACAGCATCCAAACTTTGTTTCTGCATCCATTGTCGTTCTTCCTCTGCTTCGCAGATTCATTCCTGTAGCGTCTTTCTCCATTCTACAACACCGTCTATGGCTCTTACCAGTTAATACCTTCACTTCACTATCACACTTTTACCTTCGTGAATTCCAAGGACTTTCAATATCACCTTCGTGAATTCTAGGGACGAACAACTTTAAGTATGCACTAAACCGGGTATCACGTCTTAATTGCTAAAATAACTTTGCACTCAAGCCACCACGATTGTACCAAAATAACTATGCACTCGGGCCCCGCGTTGGTATGCCAAAATAACTATGCATTTCGAGCCCCACATTGGTGTGCCAAAATAACTATGCAACGTACTCCAGTTGGACACCAGTCGTCAGAAAGTTACTCCGCTACTCCTTTAGTCGGGAACATGAGAATCTTTGCAAATCATCAGGGCTTGCTGGGCAGAAAAGAAACACAACACAATATTCAAAGTTAAACGTAGTTTTATAAGCACTTATATTTCCTATCGTATGTGTACTTACAAGCAAGGCACAGATTTCCTCTGCTGAGATGAGAAAGTGACGTCAACACGAACAGATTATGACGTATTTATAAACATCTACACAAGTTCCAAACACAACTGTATCAATCTAACTATAATTATCTGTGACAACTTGAACATTATTTGAAGTAACAAACATTTTAAAAATCTTTACGTCTTACAAATATAAAACCTTAAACTCTCAGGTTCGTTACAATTGCCCCTCGTCCGCCTTAATTCTTACAAAACCTCTAATTTTATTATGAGGGATGTTGGAGGTGGTCTTTCCAAGCAATACACCTCTGGAACTGCAGTTTTGCACAGCAGTGACATCCTGGCGTCTGGACCGTATACGGCTAGTATAATCCTCTGTAGGGCCGTGTGTTGTCCTGTGTTTTGTCCATATGTGTGATATATGTGATTAGTGCCCCTTTACAGCCTCAGATTTCAACATGCGTCAAGAGATTTTAGTCCTCAGAGACGGGTGTTGATGTTGATGTTGAAAATGTGACGGGTACAAATAGCCTAAGTACTGTCGGAGGCATTATGTTTAGTACAAAATTAACATGACCCATGACTGATTGCTCACTGCTCGAGAACGCATCTATAAAGAGCCATGTGGTGACGAAGCTTCAAAAGCAGCTGCAGAAGTAAAGCATGTCTTATCTCACGAAGTAATCCGGGCAACTGTCTGCAGATTCTCGAGGTGATAAGTTCAGACAAAGTGGGTAATGAGTTCATTTATTGGCCTGTTGTTGGCGTGAACATCTATATTTCAAGGTTGATGCTCCTCTATTGTTAACAAGAGTCTGAGAACTTTCCAGCTGGTGGAAACTCTGGTGATACAAAGTTTATACCGGTATTCAGACTGTGTCCGAAAACCAGGCTTGTAGTTTGGTCTTGTCGGAAGTGACGTGACCTATTGCAGTTCGAAAGCGCCAATTAAACGAACAAACGAGTCCACAGCATGCAGTACGCGACAATGCACACTCGTTTACTGCGCTCGCTAGGTTGTTGTTCACTTGTTTTAATCATGGAAGTCGAAAGTCAGCCCAGGTGTTGGTTGTAGTTCTTCTGTGTGAAAATGTCAGTATAAGAAATTTGAAAAATGCTATGTGATTTTTATGGTAAAAATTAAGTTTTTATAACGCGGGGAAAACAACGTGTTCTTAGTTTTATCTACTGATCGTATTTGGCGCTGCAGTCGAAATGGAATTCGAAAGATTTCCGCTTCCAGTTCGCTTCAAGACAATTGCGAGACCATTTTCGACTGTATATTCGCTTCAAGTACGGACTTGCACTTTTCTGACATGGCCTCAGACTGTTGATGGGAATTGCCGAGCTTCGTGGCGGAGTAGTTAACACAGCGCGCCACGACGCCAGGGTAGCCGGTTTCGAATCCCGGTCTGGGAATAAGTGTTCTTTGAGAGTGTCCCTTCATAAAATTCATCATATCATCACTCATCCTCATGGAAGAATGAAAGAAATTAGATGTAAAGTAAACCAAATAAATCAGTCAGTGTTAATGGGAATTTCACTTCACAACCTGCTCTCTAGGTTGGCTCATTGTGAATTAAAAGGTTTTGATAAGGTAATTTAGAACTTTTTTTATTATTTGAACAGAAAACGTGCCTCCCAGTAAGCCCTTGGTTTAATTAAAATTAAGGAGATGAAGGGGAAAAGACAACAGAAAAATTGGAGAAAGATCAGCGCCAGGTAATTGAAGAGAACACGCAAAGGAAAAGAGCAATATAGGAGATAAAAGATGAAACATAAAGTTTGGAGATGCATTTGGGGATGAATCGATGGAGAAAAAAAAGCCGAGAGGAAAACTTCCGAAGCAGCTGCCTTCTGTAAATACGCCAGGAGGCAAACAGGGAATGGATTGAGAGGAGGTGAAGAAAGCTTTCTTACTTCGAGGAAGAAGTTCACAAACATTATTAACAAGAACCGACCGATCCCCATCCCACAAGAAATAAAAAAATATAAAAGATACCGCAAAGTTTTCGAACAAGAGACGAAATCTGTCAAAAGTTATCACGGATTTCTTGCTATGGTAGCCACTCCAATGGGAAAAATTTGTTGACAAAGGAGAAAAAGAAATGTTTGCTTTCCACTCTGATAAATTAAGGAAAGACAAAAGCACATGATGTCCCTCACAATTAAAATGTAATGTGGGAAGCACTTACGGTAGTGATTCATAGATCACACCTACATTTTGTCAGAGTAAGGACTCCGAAGTTTGATGACTAAGGTGCAGATCTATAGGCACTAAAAAATTGTGAAATAGAAACGCAAATAGGCACCAAAAATGCTCAAAGTAGGCACTTTAAAAGGCACTATGCAATTTTAAAACGCACCAAAATTGACATTGAGCATGAGCTTATTATTTTTTTTACTCGTAAGCACTATTATTGACTTAATTTTATTGCATTTTCCTCATTATTGTGGCGATTTTCTGTTATGTTTTTACTAATGGCAACGATGGCGATGAAGGATGGCAGATGACATTGATGATGGACACAAAAAACAAGAGATTGTCTTCCACTGCATACTGTTCCCACGCCAAAATATCCAAAGAAATCGAGTATGAGAAAAATTGCCAAAAAAAGGCATTTTAGGTACGGTTATGCACTAAACTTCAAAACATGTATTTGTAGGCAATATAAAAAGCCTAATTGGGCTCGAAACAATATTAAACTAATTTGAAACATTAAGAACCATTTTTCTTAAATTCGAACAAAAAAGGGATATTTGTATTTCTTAATTTGCTTCCTATTTTTATATGTGGAAGTAGGTCATGAGAAATGAATATTGTGCAATCAGTTTTCCCATCATCTAGTTCTGTCAGAAGGGAAAACTGATCACTTTTTGAAGGCTTGTCTGCACCACAATTCAAAGAAAACCAAGCAAATCTGGAATACCCCATTATGCTTGAAAAATGAAGCACCCGAAAATATAAATTTGTGTCTGATGTTTTAAAATTTCTTTAAAGGAATTGTCATGATGATAAAAAAGCACGTTGGTTATTTGCAGTAACAATTTAAAGATGATGGAAATATCCTAAATCTATTTTTCCTAAAGCCTATTTGAGATTGATTGCCTGATATTGGGTTATTTTACGTCGCCTTTCTGTCACTTTTTACTAATCATGGCAAAGAGGGTGAGTGATGATATTATGAAATCGATGAAGTGACACTCACAAAGAACAATCAATCATCCCCAGACCGGGATTCGAACCCGAGACCCCTGGCGTCGTGGATTGCTGTGGTAACCACTCCATCACGAAGGTCCGCTCTTATGCCTACTTGAAAATTGGTTTACTTTGGGAATCTCAAGTTATGTATAACAAGAAAGTTATGTTTCATTTGATACAATAATACAGAATCGTTTACAAATATACTCTTATTGCAATATAGACAGTGGCGTGCATAAAGGGTGGTGGTGGAGATAATAACCACCCTTTGGCCCAGTAAAAAGAATGTCAAAGACAGGAAAATATGGTCAAATAGACGGCTGCCTACTAAAAAATGTACAGCCCCACCTTTCGAAAGTTCTTCGTACGCCACTGTATATAGAGCTTTGTTCTTAAGCCCACTTTATTCAGAGGAAAGCTAATCAGGACTGGGGACTTGCAGTTTAAAGTGGGATCCGAACAATTTGTACCTCAGCCTTGCATCAAACCCGGGAACCCTTGATTACAAGGATGCGACGTAACCATTACGCTATCCATCAAAGAAAGAAAAACGAAAGCTGTCCCAGAACTTGTCAAGACGTGGGCTGTTCCATTTGGAACAAAGAAAAGTGGAGAAAGGTCTGTTCCACTTTCTGATAGGGGAGGAAGTGTGATAATTCACATTGACATTTCCTAATATTTTAAAAATTATTTTTTCAAAAATTGGACGATGCCCCAAAGTTCTTTTACATTTCCTGGTGTTAGTACATATATTCACCTACAAGTTGGCATACTTAGTGTATTTTTACCTTGATGCTGTTTTGAGATAGGCCTAATTCTACAGATGCGGATTTCGCAATTTTTGAGTATTCAAACGGTTATATCTGCTAATAGCATCAACATCCCAGTAATGTGCTATATCAGGTAGCGTGTCCAAATAGTGAGCTTGAATGCCCAGTTAACAAATCTTTGGGGTACTGTTGCTTAACCAAGATATTAAGGGCCGAAAACAGGAAAAAACTTAATTTTGGACCCTCTTTGTTGCCGCATAACAATGGAAAGCAACAATGTCCCATCAAACAATTGAATGTATATAAGCAACCAGTCTTATACGTATTAACAAAATATCAAAACAAAAGTTTGGGATGTTGTTTATTTCCAACGATACAGCACTCCGAACTTACCCATGTTTCACTTTTCATGAAAAATGGGCGGTCTGACCTTGAACTTTGACATTTTCTACAGGTGATGAAAATTTTTTTTCAAGGTCTCAAAATTGCACAATATTCATTTCTGATGACCTACTTCAAACATATAAAAAAATGAAGACAATCAAAAAATACAGCTATCTCACTTTGTTCGAATTTCAAAATAATGGTTCTTAAGGTCTATGTTTTAGTTTTGTTTACCTAAAAGTGTTTTATTGATTGATTGATTTGGTGTTTTAAGTCCACTTTATGCACAGTGAGGCTAATCGGGGCTGGACCTATAGTTCAAAGTGGGATCCGAACCACTATGTGCCTCCACCAGGAACCCGGGACCCCTTGGTTACAAGACGACGACGATACCACTGCGCCATCGGGGAGCGTATTTACAAACCCTATAGTACTGCAGAACCTCCAGCGATATTTGGCTACTGATTGGCTGCCATTCCGGAAATTGATGCAGCGTTCCTTCAAGTTAACGCTAGATGGCAGGGTTCAAATTAACAGTGTAGATTTCACCATTCCAACAAGATAAGAAACCCATTTGCACTAAGGTTCATGTTTTAGCAAATTATTTAAATTAATGTTTTAGAAGACAGAAATCAGAACTCATCTTGAAGTGAATGATTTTTCTATTTAAAGTCACATCAGTGCAAACATTGTAACTACCAATGACTATTGAGAAAATTATGCATATCCAACGTATAGCATTTTAAACATTATATTTTATTATATAAACGTATATTTCTTAACATAATTTCGGCAATCTGTTTAGAAACTTTATTACTATATAATCACAAGTTTAATTTGTCCATACTTTTGCTATAAATGAAGAAGCAAGGAACAATGGACACGGAACATAAACACTTCCGGTTCACACAGCCAATAAGAAAGTGTTATATACCTCTGGTTCTGCAGCACTATAGGGTTTGTAAATACGCCATCGGAGAGGCTCTGTGTTTTCATCTTGAAGGGGAACTCCATGCACAGCGAAAGTAGACACGTAACATTTAATATTGTTGAATTCTTTAAAAACAAAGCAAGGGAGGGAAGTTACACATTTGGCAACGCGGGAGCACTCGGGCATAAGAGGAGGAGGAGCGAGAGGGGGAAAACATGACTGTGCACTTTATTTCCAGAGTTTGCTGTGGTTCATCTCATCTTGGTAGAGCTGCTGCTTATTAAAGCGTGAGTAGATGAAATTTTGAAACTACAAACGTATAAGAAACGAAGCACAATGACCTGCTAATAAGTCAGAAAGTTAAGACCTACTATTAACTTATTCAACAACAATTTTAGATTGTACAGGGTGTTCATAAAGTCCCGGTACCCCCACAATACTATTATACTTTCATATGGTACCGGGACTTTATGAACACCCTGCATATTTGATTGATTTGGTTTATTATACTTCGCTTTTATGCCACTTTTGGCTAATTACGAAGATGAATATAAGCGATGATATGATGAAGGGACAGTGACAAAGAACATCCATGCCCGAATCGAACCCGCTACCCCTGGTTAAATATATATTTCTCTAACCTCTTATGACGGTATCAGAATGAGTACCATCATAATGTGAATATTAAAATAATTTTATTACTCGAAATTTTTGATTTGAGGTCGTATTTGGTGATTTGTATTTGTACAAAATTAATTTGCATCACTTTGGCTTTGTTCTTATTTAAGTACATATCCAAACTTCACGTATTTACAATACTTTTATAATTTAGCAATGTAATTTGGTTTGTGTTCAATAATATGCTTACCGAAAATTGCCAATTTATGCATAATCGCACATATGTTTGGTTTCAGCAGCTTTTATTTGTTCTTTCATAACTATTTGGGCATGAACATGTATTTAAAATGTATTACTAACATGTACAAATCATTTAATATAAGTTTTGGCAGAATTTCGACGATAAAGATACGATTTGATAAATTGAGCGCCTTGAAGAGTAATCCTAAACTTGGAAGTAATCCTAAACTTGTGAAACATAGCCAACTCACATAAAGGGAAAAATCTAAGTTGCGCGTAAATAACCTTTTTCCCACCAAAATTGTAAAGTTTAAAATAACTGAAAAAGGTGAAAATAAAATACGTAAACAAGTAATTGAATATTGTAATATCTATTTTATTGCATCTAATCTATTTTACAAGCATTTTAATGTATAATAACTGTACAATTCGAAATTTGTCACTTGAAATATGTTCGCAAGTTTGTATTCTGTGAAAAAAGTTGTAACAGTGTGAGTTCGGATACACTGCTTCATCTGAAAGATCAACCTCGACGGAAATGAAGTCGCTAAAAGTTTTCGGAAACTGAAATTGGAACTATTGATTAATAACAGGAAGATTTGTGGATATAATGTGATATAGCAGAGCAAATAAGTACTATATTCACATTTAATAATTGAAATTGCGTCGAAAAGTACTTAAAAGGTCCAAAGGACATTAAATCTGTGACCCGATGGAATCACGTAAAATGGCAGCCATCTTCTCTTAGTGTGGAATAATGAGATAAGTATCTTACATGCATGTACTTACATAAGTGAAGGCCTATATTTGCAAATATACAAAAAGTGTGCACTTGGAATGTGAAAAGTCGATTGAACGTACAAATACACAAAATTCGTATTTGATTCTTATCTTATAATCGAGCATTTGGTCCCGATTTTCTTCGTAAAGATCTACGCAAAGTCGGAAATAATTCTTCATGATAATAAATAACTTAATGTGGTAAACTTGAAGATAAATCTGTAACATGTGAACAGTTTAATGCAAAACAATATTTATGCTTCAATATATATATATATAAAAACATGTACTGAAGTTATGTATGAACTTGTTAATCTCAGTTGTTGAATTTAGTTTAAATATACAGAGTGTTAATTCTCGATCTTGGTAATTTTCCTTAAGTACTCAAATGTGAATACATATTTCTGCCAGTAATTTTGCAACATTGAAAATTTAAAACTTGAACTTCTCGTATTTTGTCATGTATAATTATGAAACCATTTTCTTTATTTTTTTTTAAATGTGAATTTCATCTCGACCGTATAGTTCACTAAGCCGAGGAAAGAAGGTCGTGATACTCTGACGAACATATGCTCAAGCTATGCTGAATTTTCCGAAGCTTGGACAAAACCCGTCATGATGTGAAGTGTTTGCCAACAACAGGGAGCCGAGCTGAGAAAGACCGGTGAAGCGGTGATTGAAAAAAATGGTCCCTTTATTCGTGACAAATTAAAGCATCAGGCGCACAACTTTGCCCTTGGTTTAATTAAATGTACGACCACCGAGAGCGTCCTTCGCCTCGCAATGTAGATGGCGCCACGCAGCGGCCAGAACGCGGAAGATACATGATCCGCACTGCAATAATGCACTTAAGATAAAAGGGCTTCACAGAAGACACACCAAGACCAAGAAAGGAAAGCTCGTTTATTACAGTAAGTGGTTGGCCCCATGTTACTTGAAGCACCCTACAGTACATTGTCTTTATTTCATACCCTAACACCATCTCATCTTATAAAACAATATTGCCAATCTTGAGTTGCAAATGCTGAAGGGAAGTCTCGATCCTTACTTGGTTTCGTCTCGAAATAATTAATACAAATGTGGAAAAAATACTTATTAAAATAAATTAGATGGAATAAGTTGGTAGGCCTATAGCAGTCTTCATTTGTTTCTCTCTCTCTCTCTCTCTCTCTTTTCTCTCTCTCTTTCCTTTCCTCCTTTCTCTCTTACTTTCTCTGAACTTTTAACTCAAATTGCGTATCTTCCATTTGTTGTTTACGGATATATTGGTCCCCAGAAATTATCCTGTTCACTTCTGCGAATTTTCACAATTTTGAAGAAGTGTGAAACATACTGTACGTCATCAACACAGGGACGGCGCTACAGGAAGGACTAGAGAGGGGCTGAAGCCCCCAATTCAGATCTCAGCCCCCTGTAGCCCCCTAGATTCTTGTAATGCATTTCGATCGAAAACTTAAAAAGTAGAAGTTTACCTTTTCCAGCATAAAACTTCCATTGGGGCAAGTTCAATGTTCAAATACATTTTCTAGTTCGGTTAGATCGCAAGGTTACCTTATTTATGATGTGTTGTAAAATCAAAGGGGGAGGGGGAGAGATCAGCTGCAAATATGCCTGGATAACAGTGGCCACTGATCATTTAATTGATACCAAGTAATTGGCCAATCGAGTCGCCAAACTTGTTACGAAATCTGCTGCATGTTTGGTGGGTGGACGAATTCAGTGGCTTTGAGATTGTTTTTTGATTGCTGGCATATACTATTTCTGAATAGGTCTAGCAAGCGTGACAAATGAAATGTACATGAATAAGTAGGTTGACGTTCAAAATCTAAAGAAGCGTTAAGTTTATTTTCTGTTTGTTAGTTCCTCATTGGAGGACCGACAATTGCTTAGCGATGTTCCCTCATTGGTTTCATCGTTATAACTATTCTTATCGCTGCAAAAATTCGAGAGGGACACATACGATGATAAAGAATCAAAGAGAACACAAACTACCTGATTCTTAAATGCTAAGATTAAAATTGGATTCCCAGCCCCAATAGTCTAGCGATAAACCTGATATCAAGGGGTCCCGGTTCCATCCCCGGTGGAGTTAACAGTACATTAAGTGGTTAGGATATCACTAGAAACTGTAGCTCTTCCCCATACTGTAGCTCTCTGTGCATATTGCAAACCTTAATACAATCGACTCATCATTGCAATACGGTGCGAAAATCGGCATGATTGGACAATTTTATTGCTCGCAGTGTTAGTCCTTTTCAGTTTTTCCATATGGAGACAAATATATTGACATAAGATCAATTAATAAAGTTGCAACCCTTGGACTGAGCATTTTGATTAGTAAAAATAACTGCTGAAGATTAACATTCTATTTCAGAATATATTATCCATATGCATAAGACAAAATAATACATCAATTAGCAGGTATGTACTTGATCGGTGTCAATCACTGTGCAGAAGAACTTGGATTCGCAGATTCGCCAACTGGAGTTTGTATTGCGCTGAGGAATCGCTGAAGCCCAAGAGAGAGTCGAGTAAGACTGAATACGTTGCAGAGCGCGTGGAATCCGTGATACCAGTGTTGCACATCCCACTATTTTAACCCTATGTTTATTGTGATTAATAATCGTACTATACAGCGGCGAGAATGGCTGAATCGAGGTCTCCTGTTCAGCAAGTGTTATTTTGGGCTTCATCCGAAGGGAAAAGCTCTTCAAATCAAGCAAGTTGTTTAAAATGCATAATCATCATAACGGCAACAAGATCAAAGTAAAACAGGGCGTGAGGTGATTTTCCGTCAGTGTGCGGTGCAACTGTATCTCGGGTGTTGAATGATTTGCGGTTTGAGTTTAAGAAGAGGAAACGATTGTTTGTTGTTTGACGACAAAAGAATCTCCGTGATATTCAAAGATATCGCCGTGAGAAGAAACATGTTTATTATTTGGACCAGACTTCCTCTAACTCGGTGGGGGGAGGGGCGGAGGCGTACATTGAATCATTTTTTTTTATATACCACCATTGAAAACCACAGCCAGCGCTGAAGAAACCGACGAGAAAGGGGAGAGGGGAAGGAGGAGGCTTATTTTTTCACCCACTGGCGGCAATGAAGTCTTTGTTGAAGGCGCATATTTACTGTTCCGTGCAAAGAAAGGGAAGGCTGATTACACTGATCGGCATGAAAATCCTCCCACTCACGAGAATGAAAGGGTGTACCCTATAGATTTCGAGTCGCTGATTACGAATATCGCATTGAAAAAGTTCCAGCACGTAAGGTTTTTTTTAGGGGGCATTTTCCATAAAAATTTACCGAAATATTGTATTTTTTTAATGAAATTGTATTTTTTATGCTTGGAATGCATAATTGTGTATTTTTACCTTAATCCAAGAATTGTTACTATATCCTAGGAACATTCTTTCCCCTGCCACCACAACCCCCCACCCCGAAATAGAAAAAATTCCAAATACACCCCACCCACTCCAAAAAAACAGTGAATTCTGCCACAACACACATTTTTTTGAGAATTCCAGATAAATGTCAAAACAAAAATGTGAATAATATTGCATTTTAACATTACTGCTGGAAGAAATATTTTCACGATGTCCCATGAGCCATAAGTGACTGGTTCTAAAATGGATGATATCTTACAGTTTTTAACTATGTGTGACAAGCTTATTTGTGTACATTGGAGTTCAACGTTTTATTTTCGTTACACTCTTCCTACACTGTCACCTCGGCTTCCTTCAAGGTAAAAGGATTCGTAATCAACTTGTGGTCATTCATTGGCACCCCCTTGTCTAGACGACAAACAGGATGTAGCTGGAAAAAGGTGCCAAGACATCCACCTTGTTGTCCCATGAAGCAGATATTTTACTTCCGAGGTGATCGTGGTGTAAGAGAGTCGCGTTACTCTGTGTCTGTTTATATCGTTAAGGAAAAATATTTCTGCGTGAAATATTGACATTTGTGTTAAACCAACATGCCACGAACTTGCAAAAACACGGTAGATTCATTCTGCTACATATGTGGGGAAGTGGTCTTCAAGGGGCAAAGTAGGGCATTGTCACCGTTCCTAAAGACAGCGTACCACCTGTACTTTGGGTGTAAAGTCGGCGACCAGGATCGCGATTGGGCTCCCAAACAAAGTTGTAACTCGTGTGCGCGTACTCTAAAAGGATGGTTAAAAGGTACACATAAATCGATACCATTCGCCGTACCTATGGTTTGGCGCGAGCCCCGGGATTATGTTGCAGACTGTTACTTCTGCCTGACCAATTTTACAGGTTTCTCAAAAGGCACGAAGCATAAAATACAGTATCCTGACTTGGATTCCGCGAGGAGACCTGTCCCACATGATGTTGTTCTGCCTGTAACCGTACCACCAGACTCATACACACTGAGCAGTGTTTCATCCGACGAAGAACCTGCGACTTGTCAGGATGTTGCACAATCTTCGAGTACGCATTCAGATCCCAATTACGCCCCAGTGTCTGACACTAAGGAACACATGTGATAAGTCAGGAAGAACTGAATGATCTGATCAGAGACTTAAACCTTCCGAAGACCAAGGCCCTGTTGCTTGCATCACGACTTCAACAATGGAATCTACTTGACCGAGATGTGAATATATCGATGTACAGAAAAAGAGAGGTGAGCCTAGTTCATAATTTTACAAAGGATGGTGATTTGGTGTATTGCAGTGACATTCCGTCGCTTATGGAACAACTGAAATTTGACTACATCACTGAAGAATATAGACTGTTCGTAGATTCGTCGCGGACTAGCATGAAGGCAATGTTACTACACAATGGCAATCAATATCCTGCCATCCCTGTTGCTCATGCTGTGCATATGAAAGAAACATACGAGAACATGCGGAACCTACTACAGAAATTAAATTACGAACAGTTTAAGTGGTGTGTATGTGCTGACCTTAAGGTTATTGACATCCTCACCGGTTTACAAGGAGGTTACACCAAACACTGCTGTTTCTTGTGTCATTGGGACAGTCGAGCCAAAGAGCAGTATACCATCACAAAATGGGCACCAAGGAACCAACTGGTCCCAGGAGAGATGAACGTGGCTAATGAACCTCTTGTGGATCCGGAGAAAGTATTTGTCATTAGGTCTAATGAAGGTATTTGTCAAGGCCCTGAAGCGGGATGGTGAAGCATTTACTCATATCAGAAAACTGTTCCCAAGACTGAGCGAGGCCAAGGTGAAAGAAGGTGTTTATACAGGGTCTCAAATCAGAGACGTTTTGAAGGATCCTACATTTCCTTATAAGCTGAGTGATGCGGAACGTGTGCAGTAATTTTCTCAGGAATCATTAGTCACCTAATTACAAAGACATTGTGGGCAGGTTAATTATTTCATTTCGTACCATGAGGTGTAATATGTCCCTCAAGTTACATTTCCTGCATTGTCACTTGGACTTCTTCCCTCAGCAGTACAGCTTGGGGGAGGTCTCCGATGAACACGGTGAAAGATTTCATCAACAAATAGCTACCATGGAGAGGCGCTACAGTAGGAAATGGAGTGTGAATATGTTGGCCGACTTCTGTTGGAATGCGACACGCGAGACACCCTGTACAAATTACAAGAGGAGCAGGAACACCAATTCACATGCAAATGTTGAACTTTTACTCTTTATGTAGTTGTATCTGCTTATTAATTATAATAATTACATCAATTGTAATAATATTATCCACACTACTATCAAAAAAAATAATATGTTTTATATTGAAATTCTGATGATAGCATGCAATTCTATATGGGGGGAGAATAGCACCTTTGCGTGGTAATTGACACCCGCCCCCACCCCCTCCCTCAAAACTGGTACGTATTGGAGAAAAACGGGTTGCGGATTCAAACTCAGGGGCTCGAAATCTATAAGAATCACCTAATTTGGTTCATGGGAGCGACAAAAAGTTTAATTTTGCCGAACAGTGATCAGCAAGAAATGGACAGACCAAGATTTGAATCCTGGTTTAGTGAAGTGATTCATAAATTGAAACCAGAGTAATAGGAGCAGACAATGCACCTGATTGTATATATCACCAATAACAAATCATGTTTTTCTTGCTGGTATAACATGAAGTGTGTGTGTCTTATAGTAACGGATGTATTACGAACGAAGTAACCATGTTTTTCATAAATGTATTTCTTTCTAAACCAAAAACAATAATTTGTCATTAAATTCAAGAGGGCCTATCGTTGTTTATTTTTATCTTTGTTCATTTCTCTTTTTGCGTGCTCGAAATATACACACATGCTCTCATGTTTCGAAGATATTTCGCACTTATATTAAGTAATGACACATTTATTATATAATCTGTGCGCAGAAAGTACTTCTAAAATATGTTTCAGTAGACAAAAAGAAACAAAAATACATTCCGCTTGACATGCATGGGGGTTTTGATGTGTTGTGCGGTTGGCAATACTGTGAATTTTCTCAGTGTTTGCGATGCGATGCAAGCAGATCGGCGGTCGAGGCAAGACTGGCACGGAAGATTCTGAGCTCAGTTCTCGCGCGGATTGATACATAAAACTTGCTGCAAAGTTAGCCTGACCGCGGCTTAGTTCTAGTAGAGCAGAAGTAAGCACAAACAAAGTGATACTAAAACAGCGAATTAGAAGCTAGAAAGAAGACACAAAAAAGAAAAACAGAAATAAGTTACAAACAAGAGGGAGATAATATAACAGCGAAGTTCCCCGTGAATATAGCACCGTGCCATGAAGGCAAATTTAAGGGATGTCGGGGGCTAGTGCCCCACACATTATCGATCTCGGCCATTTTAGAGGTAATGTGGTCAGCATCACGCTCCGGCCACCTTTACCTCCCGGTGCTGTCCCCAGGTACCCATTTATTTGAGGATGGGTGACCCCAGAGTCGCTTTATGCGGAGGGAAAGCCGGAAAAATTCCGACCTTAGATAACTCACCCTGGGAATCGAACCCGGGTCTCTCCCGTGACAGTGATACGTAAGGGAAGATTCAATAAGAAATTTGCCTCATTCCAAGAGTAGGGGTCAAATAACCCCTCTTGACCGTACCTGCGGGCACCCATGACGTTGTCACTGAGAACGCAATTGTTTTATCTCCTAATCAAATCCTGAATGGGTCACATCCAACATACCTCAATTTGTTGTTTCATCTACGCCATCACCCAATACCTACGGACAATCAGTATTACCGTTTTAAAGTTTTTCTCCAAAATTTAACATCTGTAAATATTCGATGCCACAGTTTAAGTACTAATCCAGAATAGCTGCCAAATTGGACTGAAAATTTGCTATCTCAGTTCAGTTGGCAACGTACAGTCACGGACAGTTCTGGGTTGTAATGATTTTATTGAAAGTCGATGGTGTTGTTACACTCCAGAAGTGTCCGTGACTGTACATCCCAGTGACGTATGCTAAGTCCAAGACCTGGACTAAATCACTTTGACACCTGGTCCTAGGCTGTAGAGGAAGGGAGAAGGCTAGGCTCATTCTAGACGTCTTCAAGGAAGCCACGTTGCCATCCCAACGGTAGTCAGGTTGCCAACTTCTAAACAATTCAGGTTGCCAACTTCTAAAAAAATTCAGGTTGCCAACTCCTAAGAATTCAGGTTGCCAACTTCAGAATCTCCATTATCTAATTTTTGAAATCAGGTTAATTCACAGTTTCTAATCGATTTTCCTTCAGTATCTTACTATCTAGGCTTCAGGCTTCGCAGATAGCCTAGCTCGCCTGGAATATACGCTCCTGGTACACCCTATCTACATATAATAATTATTAGGTCTGAGCCGAAAACGATGTTGATGTATCGGTATCGGAAAGTGTCGTTTGGAATTTATTTATCGGCCGATCGATACATTTCCGTTCACGGGGTCCCAAAATGCCGCGTGACACTTTCGCGGAGTCTCATTATCCCGGAAATTAGTCAAAATTCTAAGCTTCTTTTCATTTTGCACAAGTTTTGTGTCAAAACCTGAAATTTGTGATAACATAACATGTACTTTTCTACTATTCTTATGTGATTTTTGAACATTCTACGTCGCGCTGCGACGCCAAGGGTCTCGTGTTCGAATCTCGCTCGTGTTTGGTTGTTTGTGAATGTCCATTCATCAATTTCATCATTTCATCACTCATCCCCATCTTCGCAAATTAGCCAAGTGGTACAAAACGCGAAGTAAAATAAACTAAATCAATCAATCAATCTTGAACATTCTAAAGTAAAAAGCTTGGTATATTAATGCATTCCATTCTACTTAGGTGTACTTAGAATCAATACTCGGCATTGGTATCGGTTCGAAGTGATATCGACTTAGCTTTAATAATTATATATGATTGTTTTAATTGTTGTTTTAAGTCCATTTTATGCATAGATAGGCTAATCGGGACTGGACCTACAATTTAGAGTGGGAACCAACCCGCTGTGCAATGTGCCTCCATGGGGGTATCGAACCTGGGATTGATTACAAGGCGACGACGTTACCAATAAGGCATCGGAAAGGCCCTAATATTTTCGTATGATTAAATTTAATTTTATATATACAGGGTGTCATTTTAATGGCGCCCACGGACTAAAGATTCGCATAGAGGACATCAAAACAAACAGCTTTTCTCAGTAACATTTTTCTCGTTGATGCGTTGATTCGACGCTACAGCCGTTCAAAAAATACCGTTTTGCCGCCTGGATGCTGGCAACCCAACACAACATTTGATCGTATCTGTGACGGCATTTCCTGCGGCGAAACAGCGCACGGCAGGATTGCAAGGAGAACATAAATTTTGTGAAAAATGACAAACTAAAAACCACATTATTAGCTGTAAAACGAAGCGAAAAACGCATCCAGAAGACCGAACATCATAGCCCATAGCCTACCAGCCAGAAGATCAGCAGTCATCTCAGGGGAAGAGGAAAGTGAACCAACGATATGAGAAATGCTAAAAATGGTATTCGAAATGAAGTGTCATTATCGGATTTTGTCTCAGCCTACATGTCAAATATCAAGAACAATAAATTTTATTGGACTTACAGCTTACAAGTGGCTGTTTACGCCCAGCTACTTGTCAAATATTTGTAAATTTCATTGCAAGGTTGATATCTACAGGTTTTTGTCCAGATGCCTTGTGATACTTTTGTGCTGATAACGGAAGTATCCGAGGTTCACGTTGTTACATTACGGCTAAAACACGTACAACCACAGTAACAACGTAATGATGAATCAGTAGTAACTAATATACTGGCCTGTTACATGTGTATCCGGTGCATAGATAAAAACAGTCGTCGGAGAGTTTGTATTACTACTACTTATATCCCTGTATTTTCAACCATTTTTGCCACTTGCCTCATAATGCCTTGTACTCGTATTATGTGTTGCTTACCTTTGGAATTTTGAGTTCTTTCATTTCTATTTTGTCATCTGTTCAGTGTGTCACAGACAACTAGTATCAGAAGAACGAAGTGGATAAGACTAAATTGTAGATGCCAACTTTGTAACTAGATTTGCAAATATTTGACATGCAAGCTACAAAATTCGATATGACCACTTCCACTTGAATTCTATTTCTTTCTACCATTTTTCGTATCGTTTGTTTACTTCCTGTTAGGTTACAGAACGTGTTTCCTCGTTTTGTTTTACGGTACATAATGTGGCTGATTGTAGCTATGTCATTTTTCACAGAATATGTGTGTTCCTGGTAACCCTGGAACGCATCGCTTCACGACCTGATATGACGTCACAAATGCTATCAAATGTTGTGTTGGGTTGCCAGCATTCACGCGGCAAAACGGGCTTTTTTAAACGACTGTAGCGCCGAAACGACGCACCAACGAGAAAAATGTTACTGAGAAAATTTGTTTGTTTTGATGTTCTCTGTACGTTTCCGTGGTCCGTGGGCGTCATTAAAATGACACCCTGTATAATTAATCAGACACCTATTTACATGTCTGGGGAAGTGGCATGCTGAAGCAGGCCTAGTATTCATATACTGTACATTCCAATTTCCTATGGTCTCGAGCAATCTGGCCCCGTCTCAACTCGATTCTTACATGGTCCTCCCTTTTCGTTAGCATCGTTTAGTTTGTTAATCCAGTCATTTCATTTTCGACCGACTGTTTTGGAAGAAACTACTTCTAGGTACTAATTTATCTGTGGTCGTCTCCATAGTCGTGCCTAACCTACAAGCATTGGTGTTATCCATGAATTTCCTTCGATTATGTGGACGAAATATGTTCACGAGAGTTCTGCCTTATGGCTAAGATTCTCTTTTTCTCTATATCTCTATCTCACTTTTCTCCCTCTCATTTTTCTTCTTGGTCCTTTCTCTCTTTCCCTTTTTATTTCCTTCCTTCTACATTTCTCTTTGTTTCTCTTTCTATTTCACCCTCTATTTTTCCTACGTTTCTCTATCTCTTCCTCCCTCTTTGTTTTATCTACTTATCTACGTCTTGCTCCTTTCATTTTCTATTCAGATGCTTCTCCGTATCTTTCTATCCCGGTCTTCATTTGTACTCTCCTTCTCTCTCCTCCATCCCTATCTCTTCCACTCTGTTTCCTTTCTTGCTTCTGCTTCTCTTGCTCTCTCTCTTTCCTTCTTTCATGTTTCTCTTATCCTCTCTTTCCTACTCTGTTTATGTCCCTCTCTCTCTCTCTTTTTCACCCTTGTCTCTCTATCTCTTTAATTTCTCTCTTATCTTCTCAATCTCTTTCCTTATTCATCCGTTTCTCCATCTCTTGCTCCTTTCTCTTTCTTTAATCAAATGTTTCTGTGTCTTTCTATCCTGGTCTTCAAATGTTTCTCTATCTATCTATCTCTTCCTCTCTTTCTTTCCTTACTTATTTCTCTCTAACTTTCATCTTTCTGTTCTTTTCGTTTCACTCTTACTTCCTAAAATCCTACATTTCCTTTTCTGTTAAACCTTTCTATATATCTTCACTCTTCCATCCTATATCTCTATCTACATCTTTCCTTTCTCCCTCTGCTTCTCTATCTCTTTCACCCTCTCTGCTTCTGTATCTCTTGCTCCTTTTTCTTTCGTTATTCATGTCTTTCTTTCTCTCTGTATTTGTTTTCTTTCTCTTTCTATCCCTCTGTGCGTGTGATTCCTGCTCAACAAAGTCTGATAATTTAATTTATCATGTAAGCTATTTGAGTTGCTTATGAATATTTAACAGTGGGGACTGGAGCCCACCGTTGCTCTCCCGCTAGCGACGACCCTACCTAGTAGAGAAAACGGAAAATAGCAGAAGTACAAATTCAGACTTGAATATCGCTTGGAATTTGTCTTGCATGAGTCAGATTTTTCACGACGTTGCCCAATCTGTGATGCAAAATTCAACGAGTACTGAAATTAGCTTTCGTTGAAATATTCAATCTCGTCCCACGGAAAGCTTATCCTCTTTCCCGTCAGCGCCATAAAAAAGTAATTCATGGATGACTCGACATCGGATACCTGACCCTTACCCCAATCGCGGAATCCGGCGCCACAGACAAATGGAATAAAAGATTGGGCAAACAAAAAGAAACAACAAGTTTCAAAAATAAAGAGGAAATCACGGGGAAAAGTTTTCCAGGGTAAGAGAGGAGCAACTGAATCTACAAGTGTCCTTGTTTTTTTGTTTTGTTAAAAAAAAGGGCGACAGAGAAAAGATACGTTGCAGAAGAGAACGAACCGAATCCCTTGGAATCGATTCATCCTGTTACTCCTCGCTCTGGAGCACCCCTCAGACAAAGTGGCGATATTTTTTTGGCGCAATGTCAATCTTTACTTCTCTTTCTCATTATAAATACAACGAGATTGCGTGAACGGGAAGTGCCCTGTTCAGGATTCTGCACGTGATGGGTTCTCTAAATTTGGCAACACCGGATGTCTAGGGTCAGTAACGTGGATGAAGGGGCTGGAGAGCGATGAAGCAAAACTGGAAGTACAAATATACAGGGCGTTCTCAACAAGCTGCCACAGCGTGTAGGGGACATATATACCCTGTTCCAGCTGTCTCTGGAGCAAGGTCGCTCATTGCGTCAGAGACGACGTGGTGGAAATCGAGTGGCCAAAGCGAAGCAGTCGTTTTCCCCCTCCACGCAATACCGTTCCCTCTCGCGTGTTCATTGGTGGAGTCGTCTCGCGTCACTACTTGCGCAGACTTGTTTTCGTTCGCCTGCTCCGAGATAACTGAGACAGAGTGTAGATCAGTAACTTTTTCTTAGCAACGACTTGCTCGTTGAAGCTTGGATTCGACGCTACGAGCCCTCGGCAATTTTTATCCTGTATTGTATGAAACCATGCGTCACAGATTGTCACTTGTCATTTTTACTTGTCAGAAAGCATTAAAAAGGGAACTGGACTACTACCCAGTACATTTTCCGTATACCACCTTCTATATAGGGGAAGCGGGGGATAGTTGCAACACTTTTAAAATTTTCAACTTCAAAAAATTGTATAATTTTTGCTTTTCAACATACGTCCACGAAACTGAGTAGTTGAAAGGCGCGATACATTCCACTTACGCAGAAAAATTTGTGAACCTCGACACTCATGTACTTTTATTGGAAATTTAAAATTTCCAAACACCTAACTTTTCTTGCAATATGCCCCGTATGCGGGGCAAGTTGCAACAGTGGATGAAGCATATTGCAACACTTGGAAACATAAATGAAAGTAAGAACGAAAATCTTAATTTATTTAACAAATGACAAAAAAAACTATATGAATATTATGTTAGAAACTGTTGAACATATGTTGACATTGTAACAATATTTTAAACTTCAAGTAGGCCTAGACCTAAATTTAGCATATTTGTGGTTTATAAATGTACGCTAGATAAAGGAGTATACAAACAAAAGAAACAATTTCTTTAATCTGAGAAACAATGATGACAGACATAAATCGCATCTTCTTTCGCACATTTCTTGAAATGTGCCCACCCGTCACACTATACACTGTACTCACTCCCTTCCACCTGTTGCAACTTACCCCTCACCCACTTTACTTAACAAAAGGACGAAAGTGTCTTCAACATGAATCTCATTGTAAACATGGCTGTTATTCTTTTACAGGTGAAAGTACATGTGTATCAT
The DNA here is from genome assembly GCF_977018435.1 of Lepisma saccharinum. Taxonomy (NCBI): domain Eukaryota; kingdom Metazoa; phylum Arthropoda; class Insecta; order Zygentoma; family Lepismatidae; genus Lepisma; species Lepisma saccharinum. The sequence continues at coordinate 53,433,170 of NC_139242.1, forward strand.
TAATAGCAACATAGTCAACGACAGTTACTTGTCCTAGTCGCCAGTCACTTCAAAATAAATTATTCACATTTTACTCACCTAGTCTGAAAACAACAATCCTTATTTCCTGTAACTGTTATCAGCTCGCGTGCACCAACAATCTAGAACGAACGTTTCTTCCTCCACAAAATGCGCATGCGCTAAGGAGAAGTTCGTTCTCGTAACTCTTCACGTTGAGGAGATATTAACAGTGTTGCAACCTACCCCTGTTGCAACTAGCCCCTTCTTCCCCTACATACAGAGTGGTTCATAAGTGATGATCCAAACTGTAAGGGTGATAAGTAGAGCAAGGATTTGTATGTATTTTACATATTCTATTCCTAGACCTTGAACAGGAAAATGTCAACGAATTATGTAACTGACATGATTTTGCATAAGTTTTATGTTACATATTTTTACATATTTGCCAATTTACTTTACATAAAACAACAAATTTCGGTAATGTTTTCCTATCTTGATCTTTCCCCTATATTTTCGATCTCTGAAACATGATGTAGAAAATTTGTAGCTCATGTGATGTCATATTTTCTAATCAATGAGATGCTTAGTGCTTACTGTCACCTAAACGGAACTGCCAAGACAGGCTGAAGAAAGGGAAAAAGAACAGGACTGTTATTTATCGAAAGATGCAGGAGTTTCTCCCCCCCCCCCTTTTCTGGTTACATATTTTCGTTTCGCTTTTATGTTTAGGTAAAACACCTAGAAACTTGCCATTACTGGACAAGAAAGCTACTTTCCTCTACGTGGAGAGTTACACAATATATTCCCTTGTACGAAAAGTACAAAAGTAGCTAAGTATTTTCATTCGATTTTTCTTTCTGTAGACGCATTTTTTTTACAATTTGTTTCGAAAGTTACATTGCCTCAATGCAGTGGGATTTTTTTAAAATATGTACACGTTGCTGCACTTTTTTCAGTTTGAAAATATTATATATATTTTAATTTGAACAACTTATGTCCTTAAAATTATGTTGAATATGTTCAAATAAAATAAATACCTACTGAATTCTTGAAATTGCTTGGATACTCGATTATTATTATTAATATTACCTATTCTTTGATACTACATATTTAGCTACATATATCCCTTTGATTACACATATTTAGGTACATATTTTATCAATTTTTGTTACATATTTATGTACATATTTTGTACTTTGATATTACATAAAAATCAGGGGTCTAGTGATAAGTAAGCAATTGTAGAAAAAAACAAGGCTTCTGCAAACTTGGGTCCAAAACGAACGGTTTGCAAGATAACTGAGAATCTATGAATGTATTGTTAGGATCCGCCACTGATGTAGTTTATGCGTGATGATGCACCATCACATTTTGCTCTAACTCGAAGATATGGTCAACAATGAGTCGATCCATGGGATTTTTGTATCTGGGATCATCTGAAAAAGGTAGTGTGCAGTTCTCCCGTTGATACAGTTCAAGAATTGCAACAGCTGATTAGGGTGTGTTCATTAAAGAATTTGTAACTCACAATGTTGCGTACGAATACAATGATAGCATTTCGAACACTTTTGTTTTAAACGCAGTGCAACATATAACATCTTGCTTTGTTTGAAGTCTTATGTTTAATAAGCATCGTTCTTAGGGATATATGCTTTTTTTTTTATTTCGGTTTTCCGAACAAACTCATCAGTTACGTACGTTTTGTTTTTGATATTCGTTTCTCCCTTAAGTACTAGTGGTATGACTACAGCAACTGTTGTGCACCTCGCGGACAAATGTGTAAGGAGAACAGCATGGGTATTAACAAGCATGTCAGTGGCAGATCCTAACAATACATTCATACATTCCCAAATAGGTCGCAAGTGGTTCATTTGTGAACATCACTTGTATTTACTTAATAGGGTACGAAGTTGCAACAACATTTTTAGTTCATTTATCTCATAATAATATGGTACGGGGGGGGGCGACCTCCGTGGCGGACTGGTTATCACAACGCGCTACGGCGCTAAGGGTTCCGGGTTTGAATCCCGGCCTTGTTGTGGGTGTTCTTTGTGAGTGTCCTTTCATCATATCACTACTCATCCTCATCTTCGCGATTAGCCAAAAGTGGTAGAAAAGCGAAGTAAAACCAAACCAATCAATATGACACGGATCATTACTTTTTTTATGTTTTTAAGTCCACCTTATGCACAGTAAGGCTAATCGGGACTGGACCTACAGTCTAAAGTGGAATCCGAACCACTTGTGTCTCCACCGGGTATCGAACCCGTGACCCCTTGATTACAAGGCGACGACGTTACCACGGCGCCATCGGGGAGGCCGGATTATAATGAGTATGCAAATTATATAACACTCAAAACTGTTATGTAGTTTACACCCCGATTCAGGTTAATAACGTAACTGCCTATATGTATGTATGTATGTGTGAAACCGCGGTGGTCTAGTGGGTAGGGTGTCTGACTGCCACGCAGGAGACCCGGGGTGGGTGATTTTAGGTCGGAATTTTACGGCCTTGCTCTGGGGCTCATCCAGCCTCAATTAATTTGGTACCTGGGAGCAACCCATATATATATATAGGACAATTGCGATCAAGGTAGAAGGCATATATATATCGAGAAACAAACATTCAGTACTGTATTCTATTGCTTTGTTTTCATTAGCGGAAAGCAAGTTGCTATACATTACATCTTCTGATATTTTAAATAATATCCTGTGATCCACAATTCAATTACAACGATATTACTAGCTTCTACTGACAGCTCGAAATATGTCTCGCTTCCAAAACGACGATTGCAACTGCATAATAACGCCGGATGAGACGTTCCTATAAATTACCCAGGTTACCGTGATTACTCCGAGTGCTACATCGAATGAGGTTGAACGACGGAAGCTGCTCGTCAAACAGCTCATTATTCCCCGTCCATATTTCATGCGCAAACGGCACGTTTCGGTATTTCAATATTTGCAGATTGGCGATGCATTCATTAATGCAAACTTCGCTCTAAGTTTACATAGCTAATCGTAAACGTCAGTGTTGGTTTTTCCGCCTCTGATTCACGATTCAAAAACACCAATGCAACAGCCCAACGCAGTTCAGCTGTTAAAGCAACAGGTTGCCTGAGATATGCAGGTACTGCATATAACATATATGTGATCAGGAGAATTTGAGAAGCGCGTTAATTGGTTATATTGTTACATTTATATTTTTAAACAAAATGAAACACTAATTTATCTCTATATATGTGCAGGAGATAAACAAATAGATATATAGTCCTACTTGTATTAGTTAAGACTATTCGTTTCGATTTTGAATAGTGTTAGAATCTCTGCTGTATATTAGCACTAGATGTCTCTATAAGCAAAACATTCAGATGTTCATTTCTTAATTAATAACACCATTAAAATGGAATTAAATATACACTCTTATACCTTGCCGTCACTGAATTAACCAAATGGTGATATCGAACAATATTTTTTTTCTGTTTATTCATATTCGGTATTTCTTATGTGCAAGAACAAGTAGCTAGTGTTATTAACACTTTAATGAGAGTATAACTGCAACTTCCTAATTATTCGATACAACAATTATAAGTACGCAAAACTATGATTTCATGTGTAATTTTTGCAGTCCTATTAGACATAGTAACATATTGAAACTTTTAAAATTTAACTTAACCATCAGCTGAAGTTTAAACTAATAACCGAATTTCTTGTGGTTGAAATCTCGCACGACATGGACAATCAAACTGATGACTTGCGTGAAATTATGTAGTTATTTGTAACATGGTATAGTCAGCTCTTCTATATGTAATATATTACTATGCTTGCACAAAACTGTGTGAATGATTGTAAGCATATGCCAAGAAGCAATTACTGGAAAAGTTGTGCAGTATTTTCTAGGAACAAGTGCACGTCCACAATCAATTGTGAAAATAACAATAAATCGGAGATAATTTTGATCTATGATTATGTGTATCAGTGGAAGTACTTTGTAACAGTCTTTGACTTTGTGGACTAATGCGACAATCAAAACTCCATAGCTACCGTTACACCAGCAGTTTATTACATGTGATATTCGACACTCAATGATAAATGGACGTCCACAGGCCATAGGATTTTTCCAGGGAGGGGCAAGCAAGGTATTTTTTTTTTCAGAGGGAGCAAACGTGGTATATTTCCCCATAAAAGTGATGCTCCCTTAAATATCACTCTTTCAGTTTGAAGTTATGTTTCTACAAAACCTTTATAACAACTGACATAAGTTACAGTGATTGTATCAAATTTTATGTGAAAAATATATACTTTAGGTTGGCATGGGGGGGCATGACCCCCTCCCCCTTCCGGACGCGCATGTCAATGACGAACGTGAATGGAAGGGTAACTTTATTCTATCGAATCTCACAAAATTGTGAGTACTTTCTTCTTAAGACAGGGAAGTACTTATGCTACACTTTCCACGAAGAATAATTCAGGACCTAATGGGATCGTAAAGCTACTCGCGGGCACTTTATCGATCGCATCTAAATTAACGCGCGAAGATAAAAACCTTTATTTGCCAGAGACCTATTTTAAGAGAGAAAATTCAAAGCTGGGTATTGTTTTCCCTAAGAAAGGGTTCTGGAATAATTTCCATTGTAGTATTTCAATTGCTCCGCAATATATAAGAAAGGTTGTATTTATGCCAGCCTTCGTGGCGGATTGGTAGCACAGCGCGCAACGACATCAGGGGTCTCGGGTTCGAATCCCGGCCTGGGTATGGGTGTTCTTTGTGAGTGTTCCTTCATGAATGTCATCACATCATCACTTGTTCTCTTCTTCGCGATTAGCCAAAAGTGTCAGAAATACGAAGTAAACGCTACCAAATCAATCAATCTGTTTGTATTTACAAGTGTGTATTACCCAGTCAGTACATGAAAAACGAAGAAACGAGGCTTGTTCGGTAGTTTTTGGCACAACGGGAACGGATGCATAGTGTCGGAAATTATTTTGAACTTTGCCTTTATCGTGCCAAGGTTGACAAGAATTATATTGATCATGGGCGGAAAAGGTTTCTGGCCGTGTCCGAAAGGTGCAAGACCGTACTTGAAGCGAGCATCCTCCGAGTATGGTCTTGGAGTGCGATCTTCAAGTCGTGGACTGGAAATGTTGTCTTTCGAATTGCACTTCGACTGCAGCGCCAAATACGATAAAACTGAGTACTCGTTGTTTTCCTCGACATTTAAACACCTGTTTTTCACAACAGACATCACATAGCATTTTCAAATGCTCGTACACATGCATTTCCACACATTAGAAGAACTATAACCAACAACTTGCTGTCCAATAACGTATATCTACCTGTGCTGCTCGCTTTCTACGTCCGTGATTTTAAACAAATGAACAACGAGTGTGGAAACCACGTGACCTAGTCACCAACCATCTGTACTGCACGCTGTGCACTTGCATCCTTCTGTTCTTGGCGCTTTCGAACTGTACTAGTTGACGTCACTTCCGCCAAGACCATACTTCAAGTCTGCACTTCGTACCTTTCGGACAGAGCCTCTATTTCTTGCCATTGTTCATTCCCGGCGCCGGAAATTAGATAATACATTGGAATTCTAATACGGAGTAGGTTGATTGACTTAGAAACGACATGAGGCTTACCTTTCACCGTCGTCGTTGAACGCAAAATCGCCCATGATGAGGTCACGGAACCTGTACCTTGGGGGCAGCGGGGGTACGGTTTCTTTCTCTCGGACAGGCGGCGGAACGGCCATCTCTGCACCTTCCTCTTCCTCCTCTTCGCCCTGGGCGCCACTCAACGCCTCCTCGACCTTCTGCGACCCGCCAGGCCGGGCCCGTTTTGACCTGGGAAGCAGGTTTCTCAGCGGGGAGGGGCTATTGTCACTGGACGAAGGTACACTATCACAGTCGTTGTCGCGCCTCGATTCACTTTCGGCCCTCAGCCTCGAAGAGAGCGTGGTCAGGAAGGAGTATCGGAGACCGTTGGGAACTGGCCACTCGTCGCTTCCCGGTCGCCTCCCGCTCTGCTGCCCGAATTCGGCATCGGGTTCCCGGTTCGGCATCGCGAGTGCGCGGAAAAACCGACGGGAACGCGCGGGAAAACCGGTTGCTACGCGACGGTGGGTCGCCGACGCACCCGCGAAAGCGGAGTCACTCTGTTGGGTTCCGTGCGATCTCTGCGGGCAGATTCATCCTACGGAATGATGCTGTAGGCTTTCCAGCAGATGGAACGCTGGCCAACAACACCAACGCTTCCTTGCGGGAAGATTGGGCAACAAAATACCACTCGGCGCTTCCTCTTTTCTTTTTCTGGCCGAGAAAAAAAGGACGGAAATCAAGATCCGGAAATTTTTGGCAAAAGACGTGAAACTGAAGCTAGTACATTTCGTTACTTATGTGCGTCGTCAAAAGAGAGTAGAGAGCTGAAAGGAAATGCCAACGTCACTTCCTTGCAACACTGCCTGGGAACTGCATTACTGCAGGCTAACGAGGCCACGACACCGGAAATCACAGCCAAAATTACCTTCCTGTGGGGGTTCCCTACATTTCTGCGTTGCCCAATTTTCTTTGTTCTCCTTTGTATGTTTGTAGATCTCTTATTCTACATCGCTTTTCAGCCTCTTTGGGTTAATCGTGGTGATGAGGATGAATGACGATTAGACGAAAGTGATGTAGAGAACCACAAAAATGAACACCTGCGTGAAAACCGGGACTCGATTCATCATCCGTTCACCAACATTTCAGTAATTCTTGTTATCAATGAACTTTACGAACAGTTCCTTCACAATAGAATATTGCGCATTTCAATTTGTCACTACTGTGAACAAGACAATGAAAAATAAATATTTGCATATTTTGTGTGATGCAAGCGATACAATTCCACAACATGATGGTATTATTAGCTGTTGCAATAGGCGCATTACATTACGTTTTTCGACGTTATGTATACTTTTCGTCCAGAATGTAAATGCACTGAGGCTATGTAACCAATTCACGAACTGACGTTCAGAAACTAGAAAGTGCTATTAGCATATATTGTATATATATATATATATATATATATATATATATATATATATATATATATAATCCTGCCACTTGTTTATAATATGGCAGATCTGCCACCCAACCTTGGAATAACTGGAGTGATGTACAGATCGTCATGGAATTCATTAACAGCTGTAAAAATTAATGCTGACCAAAGAGGTTCAGATACCATGTTATTTCTTTCAAAATCGGTGACCTTACGCACGACTAAATAAAGAATATTATTTAATAAGTCTTCAGAACGAATGATGCATTTCTATATCTACAGTTGCCTCCCCGATGGCGCATTGTAATCAAGGGGTCCCGGGTTCAATACCTGGTGGAGGCACATACTGGTACTGGTTTGGATCCCACTTTAAACTGTAGGTCCAGTCTCGATTAGCTATACTGTGCATAAAGTGGACTTAAAACACTAACACAACCCAACTAAACTATATCTACAATTCCATATCATTCCAAGTATTATACCTAGGTAATTAAAAGTTCCGAAAAATTAAAATATGAACTTGTTCTAACAAACTTTAGAAATAATCTACAACTGCAAACAAGAAACAAAAAAGAGACAGAAATTCCAGTTGTCAGGTTTGATATGATAGTCCAGTGACGAAAAGGCGCACTGATTGATGTGACATGTAATTTATATGCGAATTCGTTGATTAAAATTATATTTGACATGTATTTCTCACGTGGAAGGAATTTGAATATCTTTATGTTTAGGTACAAAAAGAAGTTGGGTCCAAACACGTACAGAAAATATAAAATACACTTTTTTCGCGTAAAATTGTACACGTAACATTTGGAGCGTTCAACTGTAACACAGATATTTTTTTTGTAACACTCGAACCCAAAACCTACTGCGACGAGACATTGAGTCGACTTGCGTATCAAATACTTTACTTCAACACATTTACCTATGTTTAAAGACGATGTTTCTCCTGCCAACATTATTTCAGACGTGCCTGTTTTATATCGCCTGCAAACCAACGAGATATTTCTGGCACATGTAATTTCGGTAATACACAAGGAAGTCCTGCGTCTCCAGCCGGCAGAGCGGTTATCACAGCGCGCTACGAAGGCATGGGTTCAGGGTTAGAATCCCGGCCTGGGCATGAGCGTTCTTCGTCTGCCCTTTCACCAATCTCATCATACCATCACTCATTATCATCTTCGCGATTAGCAACAAGTGGCAGAAAACCGAAGTAAAATAAACCAAATCAAAAGTCCTATGTTGGGATCGTGCTCTTTCACACTATCTGATATTTAAATTTTCTCATATTTGCAATTGCTTTTTTTTTCGCAATTGGTTACAGGGTTTCTTCCTTGATTTGAAGTGTCCTATGTTTGGCAATTTATTAAATTGAAATGCTAGAGTCGGAGATATTAATCGATATTAATGATTATGATGTTTTATTTTAAAATATCGTTATTGTTAGTATGATTTCAACACTGTGAGAATTAAACTTTCTGCTTTCTTGGGGATGCACACTCGAAGGCAGCCTGCAGGATATTTTCTTGGAAGGGGAAGGGGGGCATTTCATATCTTGCCCTTTGGTCATGAAAACTTGTACTATTGTTGTTATTATTATTACTATTATTGCTATTATAATAATATTATTGCTACATTATTATTATTATTTTACAAATCATTAAAATTAAAATGGAACTGAAAATACTTTCACGTTGTATACAAGTTCAGACTCGAATCTACTATTCAGATAGAAAAGAAACTGGTTTCGCCTTGCTTCCTTTTCATAAACATCTATCTATCACTTTGTTGATGAACAGTTCTCTGTCCTTTTGTACTTTTTCAAAATGCACAGATATCAAATAAAGAGTATTTAATCAACGTCCTTCATGGTACCTTTCATCCATGTTTATACATGCCGAAGGGTACTCTAAAAAAAGTAATAATTCAAAGTGACGGGGTGTGAATTACTAGTACCTAGGTAAGATCCTGACTTTTCGTTATCCCGAGCAGTGAGAAATTCAAAACCATCTTATTTAAACTAGGTTAATTCTTGATATTTTCTGCACAAGTCTATAAGTGTTTGATTTTTTTTAATTGACAATTTTTATTCCCGAAGTTCAAAAACAGTCACATGAAGAGGAAATAGTGTGTACCATTCGAGATCGTCACCACATTGGGAAATTTCGAAATTTTCTCGTCCAGGATTTTATTACCTCGTTGATTATTTTCTAGTCCTGACCGTCAGAACTATTAATATTTACTTCCCAATCCCATCTCGACCACCCCTGCACACCCCTAGTTAAGACAGTCAACATGATTCTAATGCCCATTGTGAAAACATTCTCTCGTTATTTTGTTGGACATGGCAGTTAATTGCTATAACTGACAGCCTGTAAATTGCAGAAAACAATATTCTTTGTGATAAGATATCGCTAGAATTTCACCATTCGAATTACATGAACTTTTTCTAGATATCTCAGGGGGGAGCAAGTGGCCCCTGCGGGCGCCGTTGGCCCCACTCAGTGGCGTATTTGTGATTTCATTTTGGGAAGTAACATTTTGCAAATGTGTATACATATTACCAGTCAGTAAACTAAACTATTGCATTGCGGGTCTAAGTGCCTTACAACATTGGTTCTAACCTAGATCATTAAATCTTACTTAATACATTTTATGACGTAATTTAGAAACAGTGTATTTACATTCTAAGAAAACCCAAACTTGTACAGAAAAAGAGCTTTCGAAGTAGTAACCATTACCAGGTTCAAACTTAATGTACATTTAACCTACCTATACAAATTTCTTGTGAACATTTTAATACATACCGAGTGTCCCACAAAGGGTTTTACACGATTTGAATGTTAATAACAGAGAAAGTATTACAGATAACCTGATGGAACTTTTTGTATCCGGATCTGTCATGATTAGTGCTTGTTTGCCATTCATTTGTTTTTCTTTAATTTCAGTTCAGTTGCCAGCAGTGACAAGTAATTGACAAGATGACTGGGAACCTTTCCGTTGAGCAACGGAAGTGGATTTTAAAGTGTTTTTGGAAATGTGAGAACATGAAAGAAGTGCAGAGAAGATGGCGGGCAGAATTTGATGTGTGGACTTCTTGGGGGATCTTGTGAAAGTTTGTACCACTGCTTCCATCCCTCTTTCGTCCGATACTGATTTCTTCCTGCCACACCGTCCCCGATCACACACAGTTCCTTCCCTATCAAATTTATCGCGAAATTTCGTAATTGTTACACGTGACGGTGGCGCAGTGTCAAATTCTGCCCGCCATCGTCTCTGCACTTCGGTGAGGTTGGTCAGTTGCAGAATGGTTCTTCATTCATCCACAAAAGGCAGCATACTTTTCGGCATGGAAATCTTTGATGACTGGACCATTAATGGACACAAATGATTCATTGATTGATTGATTTGGTTCATTTTACTTTGCTTTTCTGCCATTTGGAGCACTGGCGTCGTAGCACGATGTGCTGGACATGAATGATTTTTCAATTGCTTTTATTACATAGTGAAGAAATGGTAACACTATATATGCTTTCATTTCCATTTTCCTTGAGGGAGATGAAAACACCCCTGGCAGGGATAAAATAATTTTTTTTTGCCGGGGATAAAATGTCTTTGGGGGGGATCCTCGGCATCCCCCCTGTTAATTCGCACACTGGATTTGAAGATAAGTACCGGAACGAAAAACTAGCATTTGTTGGCTTCAAATGTACACACACACACACACAAAGTGGTACCAACCTCGAAAAGAGACATGAATCCAATTATTGATAATCAAATATGCAATAATGACAATTTACTATGTTGAAAAACAACACAAAAACATTCTTCCATCTTCTGCCTGTCTCTTACTTCAACTTCTATAGAATTCTATAGATTTGTGTTCTCATGACTTAGTATTATCAGTCTACGTTTAGAAGAAGCAATTTGTTTTCGCTCTCATGTCTTCTTTCGTTGCTACTACTTCAATTAATGAGCGGAACGCTGCAAAACAGTAGTTACTAATTAGCGGGGAGAAAAAGAAACGTTATGTCCCTCATTAAAATCGGAAAACAAAACTTTTCCACTTTCAGAAACTGTCGTTATCTTGTTCAAAATACACTTAAAATCCTTTTACTTTGTAACCTTAATTAAAACTCAAGTCAAGACACAGCTACGTTGTATTCCAGAGAAACAGAAGTCGCAGACGCATAGAGATCAGATCAATAAATACATGGAATTTAGCATTTGTCATATGTCCCAAAGTGAAAATGCATGATATTGCGCTCCGGCACAATGTCAATAGGCATCGTCTGTGTGTGTATTTGTACTTTTGTTATTTATTATCACTTTTCTTCCATTTTTGGTTAAACGAGATGTATTACTGTTACATCAAATTGATAAATGGACACAGAAGAAGAAACACCCCATGTCAACGCCAGGACTCGAACCTGGAACCGTCGGTCGCTGTTGAGTCCAGCACTCAACGCGCTCAGCCACCGAGGCGACGAGCCATCCAGCTCGATGTGTGGAATAAGAATAGGAATATGCTATTTAAAATTTTCTGTGGCGATTATATGTTGTTTATTCGTTATAAGCTATGGTAGCCCAGTGGGTATGGTATCAGATTTTTCAGGTTCGATTCTCCGAGTAGGTAACGTCAAGTAGGAATTCTTCGTCAACTTCCCTGCGTAAGGGAATGTAAGACTCGCATAGTTTCTCTCAAGGATGAACCTTCGAGGTAAAGGCAGTCAGGACGTGGTGCTAATCACACCTAGCTGTAGAATGTGTGGAACTTTACCTCGACACTCCCTGCGAGCCTTCGGTTCACAAGAAACGACTTTGTGGCTAGTCAAAAAACATTTGTATGTTTGTCCTTCTCAAAAATCTGTCGACTACGAAATTAATTTTAGAGCAGTACTTGGGTTATATCTACGATGATTTATTCCTCAAGGCATGTGTATTTTTGTTTTTATACGTCCCTTTTCTTTTCTTTTTATATAAGCGTCAGTTTTGCTTATGAGGTATAAAAACTGCGTAAAAGCAAGCAGAAGCTATTTTGAGAAGTATTTGTGAAGCATTGTGTCAGAGAAGACATCAAGTTGTGATTATTGGCCGAGAGTTTCAGACAAAGAACTCAAGAGAAGCTATAATTAAGGTAAATTATTTTTATTATGTAGTGTGTTTTTAAATAATATGTAAATGCAAATATTGAAACGAAGAAAACGTCAATGCAAACCAAAAAGAATATGCGTAATGTGAACAAGCACTACAACTATTTTTCTATTTTTCAGGTGCTTCTAATTTTGTATGTGTGACTGAAAGGGACCATTAGTGAAAGATGGCGTCTTCAAGCTCCACTAACAAGGCTAACCACACTGCGGTGAGTACCTCGCAAGAGATTTTACCATTGGAATGTATATTTCTCCACTAGTTTTTGAAATAACATATAAATCCAGAAGACAAAGAAACGAAAAAAGTAAATACAAAAATGAATATGCGTAATGTAAACAAGTACTACAACTATGTTTCTATTTTTCAGGTGCTCTTATTTGTGTACCTGTGAGTGGAAGGATCTGTTACTGGAAATAACGCCAACAAAGTAACCGACTAGGACATGAGTCAAATAATTGCATCATGTCCATGTTTTTCCAATTATATCTATAAGGATTGTGTGTTGGAGATTTTGAAGAGGTATACACCTAGCAAGTATATTATATGCAGGGGTTGTTATCTAAATCTAGGCAACCATTTCTATGAGTGCGAGTGCGTATGCTGTAAAGATGAATTTCTGATTTTCGAATGTTTTCCTATTTGCCAAGGGGAAAGCTGTTTGTATGAATGCCAGCATTGTGTTGAGTGGATGTGTGAGAGAATCCAGTATTATTTACAGGACTTGGATAACACAAAACATATTTTTTATTTTTATATTACTAACCATGAGGATGTTGCGGATGCTTTGACGGCACACGAGGTACAGACGGAATACAAAGCTTTTTATAGTGTGTTATGTGAAATTTCAAACAATATCGAACTAGTGAAAACCCTTATAGATCCTATACGCTCAGCAGAGCTTACTTATGGTAGCACATGATTTTTGTGAGAGTTGAATAGAGACTGACTAATAACAGCGAAAATGGTGCAATACATTATTGATGTCCAAAGATTTATTTATAACAGAAAATTTATATTGCGTGAGATTTGTGTGAGTTCTACAAATTTGGACACTGTGTATTATGCGCTTGTGAGTGTTCCCGATTATTTCAAAGAGAACAAAGAATCGCGCTGGATTAAAGACAATCTCCATGCATTAATGTATGATATTCCTTGTGGATGTGAAATATACTATGTCCGGAGGGTAGTTAGGAATTTGAACTGTCAAGGTGGTACATTTTTCTGCAAAGGAAAATCCCAAATTATCAAAGATTTGTTTAATATTGATAACATTGTTGATTTACAAATTGTAAACTGTCCATCCCTTAAGAATTTGTATATGTTTCAAGGAGGATTGTGCAAGTATCATTCTGATACTTCTCCCCCAGCTGAACAAGGTTGCGCATTCAGAAATGTTCAAAGACTTGTATGTTGGTACAATAATAAAAATATTAATGTGTAATGTATTTTAGTGTAAATAATAAATTTGTGAAAAAGACATGTTTTCTATGTTGCTATTTAGTCTTAAAGCCTTTATTCAAGGTATTTTCAAGTATTACCGTTTTTTTGTTTTTATTTTGAGTGATTGACTTAATACCAGGAGTTATACGAGCCGTATTTTTACTACAATCACTATATGTCTATGAGGACTAAAATCCACTGATTTAAGCTTAAAGCTTAGGCTTACTATGTATATTGATTAAACACAGGACAATACGAACCATACAGAGGATTGTAGGAGGCATAGGCCCACACGCCAGAGCCTTATTAGCCTGCAAGAACAACTTATATGTTGAATTGTGACTGTTTAGCAATAATATTTATAAAGTTTAAATCATTTTCATTAGATTACATATATATTTTGGATTCAAATAAAACACGCAAGTTAAGTTTTTAAGTTTATTTTCATTTAATATACAAATATAGAATATAACAGATTTACATATATGAAAAGTACTCTACCAAAGAGCAAAAGTCACATAGGGATTAGGATTTAGCCGATGCTGAAATTCTTCCATGAGGGATTTGTAGTAAGAGAGAAATTTTCGCCACTGGTTAAAGTTGAGGGTGACTCCACCAGAGATGCTGGTGATTTCCACTTTTATGTTTTCTCCAATGCCCTCGAAGGTGAAGTAAAGTTCTCCTATAATGTTTATAGATCTGAATCTGTCTTCTCGTGTGGGGAATCGGTTCTTGTAAGTGTCGAAGATCGCATCTGATATGTACACGCATGATGGGTACTCTTTGCTATTTAGGACAATGTAATTTTTTTCATGTTTCAAAATCAATTCAGTGTCTGTGAAAGTACCTCGAATAATGATATCCATGTTGGCATCGATGATGAATCTGGTTTCTGGTTTTATGTTGTTCATTTGTCGGGTGCCTCTGATAGACCGCAATGCTTACAGTGTTTTGGTTTGGTATCAATAAAAAGTTTTAAAAAATATGCAACTAGTGCTACAAAAGGAACGGAAATTATCGACAATTCCTGGATTATAACTAAAATTCAGTTTGCCTTTTACATATCCAATATTTACAGACCAACACTAACTAGACTTCGATTTATATAAATGTAGCAGGAACTATATTTCTGAGAATCCAACTATATTAGGATTATATGTTAAACTTATACAAAACCAGATTTTTCTATGTAAGTATATTTATATTGAGTGGATTATTTAACAGATCAAACAGAAAGACGGAAAAAATCACTAAATGTAGTTCTATACTATAGGTGATTGCATGAAAATAACTAGGTCAAGGAGTGACCAACATTGAGCTGAATGTGTATATATAGAGGGTCGCTCTCTATTATTCTCACCTTCGCTGGATTCAAAAACTAGTGGAGAAATATACATTCCAATGGTAAAATCTCTTGCGAGGTACTCACCGCAGTGTGGTTAGCCTTGTTAGTGGAGCTTGAAGACGCCATCTTTCACTAATGGTCCCTTTCAGTCACACATACAAAATTAGAAGCACCTGAAAAATAGAAAAATAGTTGTAGTGCTTGTTCACATTACGCATATTCTTTTTGGTTTGCATTGACGTTTTCTTCGTTTCAATATTTGCATTTACATATTATTTAAAAACACACTACATAATAAAAATAATTTACCTTAATTATAGCTTCTCTTGAGTTCTTTGTCTGAAACTCTCGGCCAATAATCACAACTTGATGTCTTCTCTGACACAATGCTTCACAAATACTTCTCAAAATAGCTTCTGCTTGCTTTTACGCAGTTTTTATACCTCATAAGCAAAACTGACGCCTTCTCTGATTGGTTGAAATT
This sequence comes from Lepisma saccharinum, assembly GCF_977018435.1. Classification (NCBI taxonomy): domain Eukaryota; kingdom Metazoa; phylum Arthropoda; class Insecta; order Zygentoma; family Lepismatidae; genus Lepisma; species Lepisma saccharinum. The sequence goes on from NC_139242.1 coordinate 53,448,629, forward strand.
AAACCAACGCGTTTTCTTATTGGTTGAAATAAAACCGACGCGTTTTCTGATTGGTTGAACTATTCTTAACATTAGTTCATTCAAAAACCTAATAGTTATCATCCAAATGCATTAACAAATACACATAGAAAATACTTTGAAATATTATACACACCTTAAAACTTTGTAATATCCTAATATAGAAATACAGAACCAAAAATAGCATAGTTGAAATCTGAAAACCGAAAACTATAAAATAACTTTTAGTTAAAAATACTTTTTTCTTTAGTTTTAGAAAAATAAAAAATAAAAACCTAAATTAAAAATTAGTGAATGTGAGACACAAAATGCAATAAATAGAAATTTTAATACAAAGATTTAAAAAATATCTTTGAAAGTCCAAATTGCAATAAAAATGTTGCCTGAATAGTTAAAATTGTGTTATTAGAATAAAAAATTACAGAAAATTGTGAAATAAATAGACAAAACTTGACAAGACACACTTTGTGTGTCAAAATATCAAATATTGGCTGTGTAACTGGTAAAGCACTCAAAAAATCAACTTCGTTTCCTCGTAGTACTCCTTGTAAGTGCTTCTTGCAGTCTAATAAAGCTCTAGCATGTGTTCCTATGCCTCCTACAAGCCTCTGTAAGGTTCATATTGTCCTATGAATTGTCACTATACGTGTTAAATGGCCCCTTTAGAGCCTAAGCTTTAATCTTCAGTCAGTCGAATTTAGTCATAATTGTAGTAAAAATAAAACTCGCATAATATAACAGATACAAATAACTCCTGATATTAAGTCTATCACTCAAAAAGTCAGTAATACTTGAAAATTACCCTGAATAAAAACTATAAGGCTAAATAGCATGGTAAAAAAATTTGGCAGGTGGACTTAAGAGCCACATAGTCATCTGCTAGCATCGTCTTGTCCTGTGATTTGTCATTATATTGTTATATTTAAGGGGGAAAATAAACGTCCAGTTATAGTCCCTTGGTAAAATTAGAGAATAATCCTGTAAACTTGGAAAAAATCTCTCTCTCTCTCTCTCTCTGTGCGTGTGTGTGTGTGTGTGTGTGTGTGTGTAGGTGTATGTGTGTGTGTGTGTGTGTGTGTCTTTGCGAGTCCAAAATGTAATAAAAAAATTTGCCTGAATAGTATAAATGGTGTTATTTTGGTAAAAAATTAACATAAAGTTGTAAAATAATAAGTTAAAAATAAAAAATGTGTGCTAGTCCAAAATTTAATAAAAGATGTTGCCTGAATAGATGAAATTGTGTTATTAGAGTAAAAAATAAGCCTGAACTTGTAAATAATAAATTAAAAGTTGAAAATCTCTCTTTGTAAATGCACTAGGAAATAAACACTTCTGTCTGAATAGCTTAAATTGTGTTATTTGTGTAAAAAACATTGAAATAAACTTTTAAAATAATAAGTTCAAAGTTGTAATAATATCTTTGTGAATCCAAAATTTAATAAACAATGTTGCCTGAATAGTATAAATAGTGTTATTTTGGTAATAATAAGCCTAAACTTGTAAAATAATAAGTTAAAAGTTGAAAAAGTGTCTGTGTGTGTCGAAAATATGACTAAAATTCTTTCCTGAACAGATTGAATTGTGTTATTTTGGTAATAATAAGCCTAAGCTTGTGAAATAAACAGATATAAATTGACTAAGCGCACTTTGTGTGTCGAAAATGTAACTAAAAGTCGTTCCTGAACAGATTCAATTGTGTTATTTTGGTAATAATAAGCCTAAACTTGTGAAATAAACAGATAGAAGTTGAAAACACACACTTTGTGTGTTGAAAATATAATAAAAACGTTGCCTGAATAGATAAAATTGCGTTATTTGAATAAAAATAAGGATAAGCTGGGAAAATGTTTGACATAAAGTCAAAGTTTGGTAAAAAATAAACTCAATATTATGTTAAATAGCACACAGTAACATAAATTTACTACCTAAATCAATAATCAAAGGGTCCTAGGTTCGTTACCCCGTGATAAAAGCAAATAGTGAAAACTGTAGATCCAGTCCCTGATAGCTCTCCCTTTTTCATAGTACAGATAAAAAACCCTTACGCTTCGTTCTCTTTGTTCAAAGTAAAATTCTCGGTCCAATCTAATTGGGTATCCAAAAATCCTTTCTTTCTTGTGTTCTTGGTAACCTTGGCCTACTTTGACGGAAACCTGTTCTGACATGCAAGCGTTCTAGCCCAAAACCCGCGCTAAAGCTTCCTGTGCCTTGGGGCAACCCTGAGCAGAATATTGAATTGGCGGCGGAAACCGGTTCTACAATCGACGCATAGCTTCAGAGATTTGACCTACATCGCGCATTCTCAGACATCCTTTGTTCTAGTGTTCTAGAAAACCTTGGCCTACTTAGACAGAAACATGTTCTAGCAGGCAAGCGACGCACAGTTTCAAAAAATTGACCATTGCTGCGCATTCCCAGGCATCCTTTGTTGTCTGGTTCAACCCCTTCCCATGCCCTACGGCATTGCATAACTTTCTCCTGTTCTTGCATTGTAATTAACCTTGGGAAACCGGTTCTGATTGGTCAATCGGGTTCTTTCTTTGTTCTGGCGTTCTGACGTCATTTGACCTTCACCGCACATCCCCCAAATTCCTTTCTCCTCTACCCTCAGCGCGGAGTTCAGATTCAGAGACCGTATTCTGTCTAGCGTGTCGTACCATCGTCTTTCATAACATAATAACATACATTATTACATACGTAGTATACACTATAGACCTAACCATTTATTACCGTTGCATATCGCGGGTTCGAGTACCGGGACCGTCCCAAATCGTAATTGGACCTGTATCTACACCCATTACCACCATTCAAAGCGATATTAAACCATAAACTCTTATTTTCAATATTATAAACATTAATATTATCGATTGATACATTACATACTTTGCAGTAATGAATATAAAATCATATGCATAGCGTTTAGTACCTCTAATTACCTTCTATATACATATTTTTCATAAAATAAATAATTATATATTCATAAAATTTATAAACATGCAAATACATAAATGTAAAGTATTCTAAGTACGTGCAAATTAGTTCTAAATACGTGCAAATTAATTAACACCCGTGCAAATCCGTTCTAAATACGTGCAAATAAATTGCGAATATTAAATAGCGACCGACGTTGGCGTACATCACATCTACTTGCCAAGTTTCTTCTTTAGACACAAAACTAATACCATTGGAATAGTCTGTCCTAAAGGAACAGAGATTGCGTGTAGCCTAATTCAGTTTGTATTTATGTTATTTAGCGTCGCCTTTCTTCCGCTTTTTGGCTAATTTCGAGTTGATCATTGAGTTGGTGTTTTAAGTCCACTTTATGCACAGTAAGGCTAATCGGGACTGGATCTACAGTTGAAAGTGGGATCCGAACCACTATGTGCGTCTACCGGTATCGAACCCGGGACCCTTTGATTACAAGGCGACGACGCTACCACTACGCCATCGGGGAGGACCCTGGCTAATTTCGACAATAAGGGTGAGTGATGATGTGATGAAATTGATGATGACACACATATAAAGAACACCCGTTCCTACCCCAGGATATGAACCCAGAAACCTCGATGGTGAGATGGATCGATCACTTAACATGCTTTTTTTGTAAAGGAAAAACCCAAAGGTGTAGTTTCCCCTGTATTCTATTGTATCAGTTTTACTCATTTCTCGAGTTTCTCATTCAGGCCAAACACAAACTTCCATGTCTTACCCGGGATTCGAACCCGTGATCACTAGCGTAACACGCTGTGCTAACCACTACGCCACGGAGGTAAATATTATCTCGGCCACCGAGGCAGCTGCATAATCCAGTTAATTTAGCAGCAAAGTGATAACTTCCGAGTGGACTTGAAATTTTCAAAATGGTCTTTAAGTAAGCCGTTCCGTTTCGAAATATGCTGATATTCTTCATAAAAGAGTATCAAGGGAAATGAATTCCCTAACAGGAAAGGGGGTTGGTGGGGAGGAGGGGGGCGAGGAGAGGAAGGAAGTAAATATCCGGCTGAGAGGTGCGTAGACTCCCATACCTTTCGGGCAGAGTTTATTTAGATAGGCCCAGTCCAGCATTCCAGCTTAAATACTGAAAGGGGAGACGAAAGTCTGGAGCGTAAAGCTTTTTGCTAAGATTTCCTCCCAAACACATATCTAGAAATACATTTCGGGGAGGGTGCGTCCGACGAAGTATCTCAATAATAATCATAATATAATTATTATATTAAATTAAATTGATAATAATAAAATATGTAAATTAATTAATATTGTATTGTTACATGAATAGGTAAACATATGGTAAAAGAATAGATATATAACAGCATGTATTCATTATCTGGCTAACGTGTAGTTAAGATTGTCAAATTTGCATAAAAACAACTGCCCAGGCAAGGAAATTAATGTGAATTAGATAAAGAATTGAATATTTATTGAATAACAAAAAGGAGTTAGATCCAATTGTAATAGGCAAAGTAATTGTACGGTGATCACTTTTAATTGCCTATTACATTTGACGAAAGTAAAGGTACTAATTAATATTTTATACATATTATCATAAGTAGTACTGTGCATAAATCTTTGGAACTGTCCTTCAAAGCCTTATGAGCGAAATTCCTTGCCTTGAAATAAGTTCAGCGGATATAAATAACCATCATTTATGTAACAAATGCTAAAAAAGTTATAATTTGATTATTCAATTTTAGTACTTGGTAAGTCTTTCCGGGGGTCCGGACAACGCCCCCCCCTAAATACGTCCTTGCATAGCACCCCTCTTGTTGATAAGTCTGGGAAAGATGTGTTAGTTTTCTGTCGTCCAAATAGTTATCATCGGTAGATGAATGTGGAAGAGTTTGTCAATTGTCACAGTTTGACACCATGTCAAAAATGAAAATCATATTGAGAGTTAAATTTACAATGTGTCCAGAGTATCTATCGTCTTTTTAACTTCCAATTCTTGATTATTACACACGACTTTACCACCAAGTTATCAAAAGGTTATTTAAAGTAGTAAATCATATAATCATACATGTACTTTTCCTAAGGTAGGAGAACCAATGGTGGCCCGAGTTAAGCTTCTAGGGCAATTTACAAATTTCTAATGAGAGATAAATTTCTGAAATTAAGATAAATTACTCCTATAACTAATTGAAGACTAAAATTGGTAAACGTTGTAAGTGCCACAATAATTCAAAAACCGTTTTCCACGTTAAACTGTCAATTGTGCCATGCTTGATAATGTGGTAAACGTGAAAAGTGGCTGGTAGCCCTCTAAGTAATTCAAAGGGCATGTAAAAAGGCAAAAGTGTGAACGTTCGTACGGTCTGATGTGTTGAACGATGCGATTTCCCAACACTTTCGCTTTTGACACTTACAACGTTTACCACTTTGTCCTCAATTAACAACGTGTACCAAATGGATATTTTGTAACATTACTTGTAACTTTAAAAAAAAATACAAAACCGTTACATCTGTTGGGTTGTACTCAAGAAAACATATTTATTCATGTTTCTACATCTTATTAGAGAAAATTGTTCGTGTCAAACTTTTGATTGTTGACATATGTTATTTGCAATAGCCGACCTCCGTGGAGGACTGGTCTGCACAGTCCCAACGACGCCAGGTGGGACCACAATAACTTAAATAAAATGGCTGCTGGCAGCCCGAGACAATTCGTTTTCTGCATGGTGCACCTGGGAGGACTGGGTATATTAATGACGTGTAATTTGTTAGCTGTGTTAAATACTATGATTTTCGTAACGTGGACCATCTTTGGGCACGGGATACCTTTGGCCTTGTAATCAAGGTGTCCTGGGTTCGATACCGGTGGAGGCACATGGTGGTTCGGATCCCACTTTAAAACTGTAGGTCCAGTCCCAATTAGCCATACTGTGGATAAAGAGGACTTAAAATTCCAACTTAATCAATCACCTACCTAGTATAGTTCCATTTTTCTACCTGATTAGACAGGCTAATCGCAAGTATGAAGATGAATGATGATTGGATGAAACTGATGAAGGAAAACATCATAAAGGAGCATCCACATTCAGGCCGAGTCGAATCCGAAACCTTCAGTGGCGAGATCCTGAATAAATTGACATTTCTACTATAAACAATGTAATTTTAAGATTTATTTTTAAACTTGTTAAGTTGACGATGAATAAGCATACAAATGTACGAGATATTACAAAACTAATAATTTATATTTGTCTTGACCAGATGGGTATTTATAAAATTTGGGGCCCCTAGGCTATCCTTTGTTTTGGGTTCTTCTGCCGACATTTTAATTATTATTATTATCATATTAACAGTTATGTTACCATGGTACTTCGCTTTTAATAATTGCATGCTCTGTATTAATAACACTTGTAAACTTTAAAATATAGACACATCAGATTAAAAATTACTCATTAATCTTCATCTTCGTTTATAAAAGTGCCACTTGCACTATGCATATTTCCACAGAAAAATATTACTGCACACGCACCAAAGGAAAAGAGACCGACAATTTTAATAGTCGATATTCTTTGTCACTGCTAATCCTTCAGCGTCTCATTTTTGTGCGGTCCCTAGTCTATAGCCCAGGATAGCCTAGTGGCAAGCCCGCCCGGTCTTGACAACGCTGAAAAGAGTTACATATTTAACATTGTGCATTATGCATTGCGATATGCTATTACTGCAGCAATATTACTGGTTTTCTTCGCAATTTAGATAACACAAAATACTGACAAATGCAATTTCAGTGCATGGAAACAGCATCAGCGACTGATTTGGTTTATTTTAATTTTCTTTTCTGCCACTTTGGGCTAATCGATAAGATGAGTGACAATGATAAATTATGTTCCACTCGGAGGAATATGCCCATCGGGGTTAAATGCCCACCCCCTCGTATCTCGCGCAACGTTAATGTTGTGGTAACTCTGCGAATCTTGTTTGAAAGCGCCCTCCGTGGTGAGACGAGGCAGCAGGTTTGGAGCTTGTGAGAAGATTCTCAAGCCATCCAGGGTTAATTTCATGAGGTAAGATAACAATTTTTGAGGTAATATTTTTTTGCACGTTGTTGTATTATCAGTGTGCAATAATATTCCCAAGAGTGAAAGAAACTGAAATATGTTTGGTGTAAAGATCAAGAGTCAGGGAAACGTATCTGCAGAGTGAAACTGTCGCATGGTGCTCAGAGTTCCCAACCAAGTGATTCAATTTTCTGCTTGTAGCTGTGGGATGATATGCCCACAGAAATTAAGTACAATATGCCCATGAGCATTATTATGGGAAAGGAGCACAATGTGACTGGATCCAGTGTATTCGTTGTAGTATGTGGATGCATGAAATATGTATCAAATTCACGTCCATGTGTCCAAAGTGCAATGCAATTTCTCACAAATGTAAACAGTAAAAGAGGTTATGGTAAATTCAAAATAAATGTTGTTAGAAACGCTATGCTTGTCTGTACAAATGATGTTCTGTTTACGAAATAAACGTTAATAATCTTCCAGTTAATGCTGTGTATTATTTTCCTTTAAATATGTCATGTCAAGTATTACAACAATTGTTTATTGTATTGGGCATTTTACCCGTAATGGGTGGGCATTTTACCCTGAACACGGGGTAATTTGCCCAAATTGACGTTCATCTGTTTATTCTTTCTTGTTCTTTTGCTATATGACTTACAGTAATGAAACTTATAGGTAACAATAACAAAACATGTAGCTATCATTTGACATCCTTTTTATTGCGGCACTCCTTCATTTAGCGAAGCTATAAACCGCCAAAAAAAAGTTGGGCGTATTCCCCCGAGTGACTCTATAAAAAGCACTGGCACTGAAATACTACTAGCAAATATAATATATTACTTCTCGTTTATCGGTAATGGTTGTCACCAGGGCCCAGATTCCGATTGATTGATTCCGAACTAATGATGTTATACAGGTATATTTACATGGTTCGATGTATACTTATTTGTTAGAAGATACTTCATAGGCTTAAGATAAAGAGTGACAGTTTCGCACCAGGGGTTCAAATCGTCCATATGGGCAATGCTACTGAAAAAACCCTTGTAGAAGATACTTATGAATTTCTCCCCATGTTGCAAGTGAAAGCGTTTTCTAAAGTTGATAATTAAGCTAGATACGACTTGTAAAATATGTGTATTACTTACTTATGGAGAAACAACTTCAAGTTACTGCTAATCAAATGAAAGATTTGATTTTTCCCACCACAAACAAAAACAAAATCTTCAACCTGTTCTCTTTTCATTATTATGTGTCTTTCCGTTCTCATGCGTCTTATTTCACATAAAAAATCATAATTTTACCTTTAGCATATAAAACATAAAGAACATATAATGAGACAATCCAGACAAAATAAAGTTTCCAAATTCCTTGTGAAAATTCATATTTTGGGATCAGTGGCGGCGATTGGGCCCCAAACCCGGGGGGGACAAGGTGCCAAAACTAGGGGGGAAAGCCAGTATATTTCCCTTTGTAGATAAGATTTAGCATAGTGCGGGGGCAAAAGTGGCGAAACGTGGGAAGGCAATTGCCCCCCTCGCCGACACTGTTTGGGATTATGCATAAAATACACAAAATATGCGGTAAATTAATATCACATTCGTGACTCCACAACTACTAATCTATACCGGTGAGCTACCGACGTGTTCAAGTTTGGTTCGGTTAGTGGATTGCATGTTTTGAATTTCATACATAAATAGACATAATATGCAGTAAATTATTAATTACTATTCGGGACTCAACAACATACCGGTCACTACTGTCGGTTTTATTTTATCAAGGCAAGGCAAGACAATTTAGTAATTCATGAAGAGCAGCGTTCTCACGTCACTCAGCATTTCTTATGAAAGCAGCATTACGATGCAGCTTTACATGTGCGTTCACATGTGCTGATAGGAGCCCAGTATGTTCAAATGAAGCACATTCTAAGTGTTCGCAATATTATTTAGATTAAAGTAGAATATTTGTTGCAATGGACATCCCACTGAAGAAAATAAATAATCCGGTTCTGAAAACTTCCTGTCCAATACATACCGGGTGGCCCAAAAGTCCCGGAGCGGTCACATATCGTGAGAAATACACATCGAATCGGAAAACGAAATAATACGTGTTTAATAAGTGAAAGAAAGCTATTCAATGATATCACACTTGATTCCCCACCCCCGCCCCCTGGTGGTGGAACGGGGGGCAACTGTGAAATTTTAAATGGAAACCTTCATTTTGTATTGTATGTAGAATCGGAAAGAGGACTTCATTCCGAGTCCAACGAGCTATCAACCATCCTCCTAGCTCAATCAGGAACAGAGATATGGCGATTTAAAAAAAAAAAAAAAAAAAAAAAAGGTGAAAATTTCATAAAACCCATAAAATTTTCAAATTGAGCTAGAGTGCAAGCGATTGCAGATTCGGAATCTGCACGTCAAGACCTTTCACTTTTTTTTTTTTTTTTTTGCGAGAATTTAAAATCGCCATATCTCCGTTTCTTTGAGCTAGGAGGATGGTTGATAGCTCGTTGGACTCGGAATGAAGTCCTCTTTCCGATTCTACAATACAATATGGGGGTTTCCATTTAAAATTTTACAATGGGCGGGAGTGGGGAATTCAAGTGTGATATCATTGAAAAGCTTTCTTTCACTTATTAAACACGTATTTTTTCGTTTTCCGATTCGATGTGTATTTCTCACGATATGTGACCGTTCCGGGACTTTTGGACCACTCGGTACTATAATTTGCCCCACGTTACGCCAACACTACCTCCCACAGTGTTACGATCAATCTGTGCGAACATGAAAGAGTGTGGGTAAGTCTGTCATTTTGAATGATTTTTTTTACTTGTAGCCACCTATTTTCGCTGCTTTCAGAACATAACACTTACAAATCCGCTCCCTAATAATTACATACTGCGTCGATACGGACTGCTGCAACCATCTTCTTCACGTGCGTGGGGTCCGAAGGAGTATTACGTCACTAAATGCTTTCGTTGTTAGGTTAGGGGGATCAGGTTAACAGCTCTTAGCAATAATAAAACATCCCTGTGCTAAATACATGAAAAGTCGCCACAACTCCGTGTCTGGGACGAACGTAAATCAACGATGATCGCTGCAAAACGCTAAATATTGAGTACCTTAGTGAAACTTTTAACTGTGTATTAGTTTCTTCAAGCTTCGAACTTAGTTCACAATCGTTTCCAGTATTTTAAAGTTCATCCTAACTCCTATAAAAATTGTCAAAATTAATTGAACATTCCGAACAGTTAGCGTCATCAGTAAAGCCAACATCAAATACTGGGGGGAGGTGGGATTCCAAAATTGCTGTCACTAATAAACGGACGATAATTCCCAAGCCAACAGGCTATGTAAATGATTAATACCAGTGCAACCATTGTAAGTTTATATGCATTCGTGTTTCTTGGCGATGTCCATATCCATGTACGCGTAATAATGAATCAATCAACGGGTAAAAAAGACGATTATGATGATATGATTAAGTGAAATGTGTGGTTTGTGTTTTATGTCGACCTTTTGTACTGCTAGATTAATTAACTGCGAGGATATGAATGAATACAATCAGTGGATGATAAAACGAACTCAAGTATCCAAGCCTTACCTCATACACGTTAAAAGTCTTAAAAGTCACGTCGGTATATGCATTTCACAGTGGGGTGAACAACGTGTGACAATGTATGATGAAATATTAGTGCAATGTTGTTATAAAGCATAGTAAACAATAACATTATGCAAGTTGAAATCCTAATATTGAACTGATTTTTTATCTTACCTTTAGTCTAAGCTTCTGCAAGGCAACGAAGCAGATTTAAGTTGATCCCTTGTGTACCCTTCTTTTTAACGTCATTTCAACACGAATGCCTAGCCATATACTTAGATTATTGATTATTACAAAGTTGTTACAGTCAATATTTATGAACACTGGTATCTTTCACTGCACTGTAGACAGAAGTTCATCACAGCAACAACACAACGTAGGCAAATACGTACGTAATTCTGTTGCTTCCAACACACTACGTTTGACCAGACGAGACGATTGGCCAAAACAGAGTTGCAATATCGAGCTCAGTCAAAGGATTCGTCAGTACGTACAACTAACTTTCTGACCTAATGTGGAATCAAATGTGTCAACTTGGATTACTCAGATATTTAAAAAAAATGATTATTCTTAAATCTTTTATGCAACTTGCATTATATATCCTGTCTGGATGTTGTCATAAAACAAAAAACGATGTACTAATACAAAAAGATCTTAATTCAGTATTCAAACGTTCGTAACAACCCCGGTTTACCATCAAGGCCACACCTAAGTTTGTTGTGGTGAGCCAAGACGCAATGGTAGGAAGCTATGTCCCTCTAAATAACCTTACTTCATTTTTTCCCCTTTCTTTTCAGCAGAAGGAACATAATCTTTTCTTCAAACAAATTTGCAAAATTTCACACTTTGGCCTCAGTTTCAAAAGGCCAATGTTGCCAGTTTTCAGGTGTTAGTTCTCACCAGGCATTTGTCTAAACATGGGATGCTATGGGCACATCAATAAAACCTGTAACAGAATATTGCAGCCTTACATTACTACTCATTGTACTGTATTAGCACTATTTGTTGGGTTAAATGTATGACAATGAGCATAAATGTAGTGTTCTTTCCTCGTGGTGCAGTTCGGAATTATTATATGATGTACAATACATATTTATTATGTTATCACACATAAGAGGAAATTACTAAATATTTAAAGATATGTTATTAAATATATATAAAGGAAGAGGTTTTCAAGAATTATATATAAAGAAATTCGTCACATTTATAGAAATCAGATATTTATAAAGTGACAGAATAACTTACAGCTTTACATTTAGCTGTTTACGCTCAGCATAGCCTACTTTTTAAGTATAGTTGAAATGGTTTAATTATGTATGAGTTTTGTTTAGGCTTGAATTCTTATTTTACTTTTATTGTGCACTGGTTAATGATCTCTTGAAAGAGAGGGAGAGAGAATACAACTCGCATAATCAAACACACAAGATACAGACATTATTCTTCGTTCTTTTGTGTGTTTTCGATATTATCCTTAGTAGAGATTTGATTTGATTTTAGTTAATTAGCGTCGCTTTCTGCTGTTTCTGTCTAATCGCGACGATGAGGATAAGTAGTGAAGGAGAGACGCCACAGTTCTGGCTTGGATTCGAACCCGGGACCCCTGGCGCAGTAGCGAGCTGTGCTAACCACTCCTCCACCGAAGTCAGTATATTTGATGTCAAAACTGATTGCTTACACTTATGTATTCGAGTGTTCGAATAGTCACGCAACGGAGATTTTGAATGTACGTAACTTTTGTACAAAAAGCTGTAGAGATATGAAACTTACTCTGGCATCAAGGACGTATTTAGGGTGAGGGGCCCAGGTTTTTTTTTTTTTGCCCTCCCCCGAAAGTCTTACTAAGTACTAAAATTACATAATGAAAATATACTTGTTGAATATTTGTTGTAATATTCAATTTTTGTCTATTTGACATTAATTTACTTGCCAGGGCAGTTACAGTATGTAACATTGTTATTTGTACACAGAATTTCCGAGGAAAAAATGTCATATCTACTAGTAAATATAATCATTTTCATATGTACCTGGAAATTAATGTTAATGAAGGTTTCACCAACAAATGCCAATAAAAATGTATGATCAAAGTGTATAAACAGAGCATATAATTTGTGTGAAAAGAGAAAAACACGCTGTTTCATGCAACATTGTTATTCCTTATTCGTACAGGCAAGAGTTTCAATCTTCCTCGCATACAGCGCCACAGCTATTCGGGTGATTTCGTGCAGTTTGCAACTTCGTAACAAGTTTGAACATGCAGGCGCTCCCCGTCAAACGGAATGCTGGCGTAGGTATTGTTGTAGGCCTATCGTCTATCTATCAGCGTGTTCGAAATGGGCAAGGTGAAGGTCCTTATAAGGACTGAAGGATGTTATTATAAATTTGGCCCTTAGAGGTTACTCGTTAAGAAAAATTGGACAAACAGTCAATAAATCACACTCCACAGTTCAATACATAGTAAACAAATTCAGAGAGGAAGGTTCAACACAGAATGTGCCGAGAAAACCAAAAGAGAGACGGTTGAATAAACGTGATGAACGCTTTATTTTAAAAAGAGTACGAGACAACCCCGACTAAATGTTCCTCAGTTACGACCGTTACTAGAAAATGTTACTGGCAAGATGATGTCCGGTCAAACTGTCCGACGTGCCTTGTGGAAGCATGGATATCATGGCAGAATACCACGAAAGAGGCTGTATGTAAATAAGGTGAATCGCAGGAATAGACTTCCATTCTCGAAAGAGCACATCCACAAGGACCAGGAATTTTGGGATAGTGTCATATGGTCAGACGAGTCCAAGATTAATATATACGGGTCAGATGGGATAAATAGGGTGTCACGTACACAAACTGCATTGATATTGTTTGAGGTAGAGGATCATAGATGGCAGCATGCAAAAAGAACGACGCATATATTTGATGATGCATAAAGCAGTTTAGAAAATGGGCCAGAGATGGCAGTACTCAAGAAGACGTTTGCCGTTGTGAAAGGAGAAGGAGCAAAGAGATGATGTGGTGAAATAATGATTGTAGATATTAATACTAATTATAATGAAATAAATAAATGAACTTAGCACAATAACAGGATATAAATAAGGTGGAAATGGTAATTAATATTCAGTAATAACATATGTGATCATTATATAAAAGTAAAGAAGTCGAATTGTAATTACGATTCTGGGTCTTTTACGGTTCACACGAACTGAGAGTTTCGTGCGGTTTTTGGGTTGTTTTTCACAGGTGTAGCGCCATCTCACGGCAGGCACCCAAGCACTTTTGGTAGGCGCATCTATTGCAGCTCCAAATTGTTTCTTTCCATATATTCGTAGTGTTAGTCACCCTGATCTGTACCCAGAGGTATCTCATCGTTTCTACCCTGTGCTAAGCTGGTAGATGCTCACGTAAGAGGACGTGGCAAGGGTCTGGAGAAAATCAAATGAAGACAATGATCACATTAACATAGTTCCAACAGTTAAACACGGTGGCGGGTCATTAATGATATCATAGAATGATGATATCACCGCGGTGGCTCAGTCTGTCGACATCCGTGCCGGAGTGGTTAGCAGAGCGCGCTACAAAGCCAGGGGTTCCGGGTTCGAGTCCCGGGTAAGACATGGGTATTTGTGTTTGTCCAGATGATAAGAAACTGAGAAACAGTAACAATTGAAAAGTGTAAAAGTGTGAATGGTGGGGGATACCTCCGTGTAGGGGGTATTTCCTTTTTTTTTTAAAAAAAAAAAAAAAAAGAGTGGTTAGCACAGCGCGCTGCAACGCCAGGGGTTCCGGGTTCGAGTCCCGGGTAAGGCATGGGCATTTGTGTTTGTCCAAAACGTGAAAAACTGAGAATACTGTAAAATTTGAAAAGTGTAAATTTGAAAAAGTGTGAATGACGGGGGATACCACCGCGTAAAGGTATTCCTTTAAAAAAAAAAAGTCGGTAACGCCTCTGACTACCATGCTAAAGGCCCCGGGTTCGATTCCCGGCCGGTTCAAATCCGGGAACTTTTCTAACGTTGGAAGCAGCCCCGGCGCCCACCCAGCGTCGAATAACATGGGTATCTTGGGGAAACCCTGGGGGGTAAAGGCGGTCAGGGGCGTTATGCTGATCACATCACCCCCACTCACAACCGGATCAAGAAAGTGTGGGGCTTTACCCCCTATACGCCTTCATGGCGTGGTGCTATGCACAGCGGAGCACTTTAGTTTTTGGATGCATATGTCTATTTGGACATATTGAAGAACAATATAAAGCAGAGTGCCCAAAAAATGGACATGCCGCCTATCTACAGATTCCAATAAGACAATGACAGAAAGCATAAGGCGCGAGTTAACATGAATTGGCTAATATGGAATGTGCCCAAACTACTACAAACACCAGCTCAAAGTCCAGACTTAAATCCCATTGAGCATTTATGGGCAATTTTGAAGAGGCGAGTCCATAAAGCAGGCGTCAAGTCCAAACAAGAGTTGAAAACTGTTGTGTAAACCGAGTGGAATAAAATAAGCTCTGAAACATGTCGGAAACTGGTTAATTCTATGAAGAACAGGTGTCAAGCAGTAATTAAAGCCAAGGATACACATCAAAGTATTAGAACTGTCAGTCAATTTGTTATGAATATACTTTTTCTTATATTATTATTTAGTGTACGAATAGAAAAGTTGTATGGCATATTTCTCTTTCAGTTTCATTTAATTTATTATTGTCATTGGATATACAGAATTTGGGTAAGATTTTATGTTCCTAATGATATTAGTTATTGAATTGTAAAGAAACAATTTCAAAAGAGTGTATTTCCTTTCAGATATTAAAGTATTTTCTTTGAAAATCCGTATGTACGAATAAGAATGTTACATACTGTACTTTATACAAATTTTGGCGATCTTAATTTCATCTGAACTAAATAATGAATATGTGCTTTTATATCTCTATTCTTATACAGTCTTTGTACCTATTCATGTAACAATAACAATACAATATTAATTAATTTACATAGTGTAATTAAAATTATTTTATTTAAATTAAATACAATTATAGCATAAACATTTTGATTTAAACATTATTTTTAATATTATTTCTGAGACACTTGGTTCGGACCCCCTCCGAAATATATTTCTAGATACGTGCCTGGCTAGCATTAACTTTGTCAATGTGTATATTTTTTAAACATTAAACAGGAAAATCATGCTCTATATGAATGTTCAGTATGCGGGAAAAGTTACTAAGGTGTAAAAAAGTTTTTGTACGAAGTAAAAACAAACATGAATAAAAGGCAGCTCTGGCTGGAGTCCCTTTCAAAAATTTTCGCTGTGGGTGTTCCACATATTGAATGTTCATATAGAGCGTGATTTTCCTGTTTAATGCTTGAAAAATATCCACATAGACAAAGTTAATGCCAGCTTAAGTTTCATGTCTATGTACCTTTTTGTATAAAAGTTACGTACGTTCAAAAACTCTGTTGCGTGACTTTTCGAACAATCTCCCCCAGCCCGGAAATTTTTAGTAGGGGATTCTTGCAGGACAAGATTGTTGGTGGAGGGAAAATCTCCTGTCCTGCAGGATTTCACACCCTGGTGTAATCTCATAAAAAATGCAGGCTCTGCTGATAAAATAAGTTACTTGGGGCTGTCAAGTGATAACAAAAAAAAAAAACTGAAGCACTTGTGCATTTCGAGCTTCAGTTGTTTCTTGTCTTTCTAGAGGACGCTACCGATCAGTAAAACGTCATCTGCTGTTGCCGTAGCCAGCCGAGTTGATTCGTTCGGGCGGGCCGAGTACTTTATGGCACGAAGTAGTTTTAGTGAAAACATTTCTAACTATCTGTAGTTATTTTCCAATAAGAACTGTTACAATGCCACAAATAATTAAAACGTTGAAAACTGAAGAAGATGTAATATGTGAACTATGTAGTTTAATCGAAGGAAGAGCAAAGCAGGCGATAGAACAAGAAGATGTATTCAAAGTTGGATTATCAGGTTAACTTATTTTCCTTGTCTTGTAACTAGCCGAAAATATTGCATGATCACTGCTAATATTGGTTATGTTCGCGTTTGTGAACTAAGGCAACATATAAGAGCGAGGTTTTTGTTTTGTTGATTTCCGGTGTATTGCAATTTCCAATTAACGTTGTGCAACTTCGGTATCGACACTCAAGTTATTAGTTGATTAAATTATAAACCTAAGATAGCATGATATTTAAAACTATATTCTAAGATTAGAGTAAGTTAAAAATATGAGTTGCATTGAAAGCGGGGAATAATAATAATAACCGTGTTCAAAAAAAGGTGCAGCTCTTAGAGAAATGAGTCATCTAGAGACAGGTCTACATGTTTGTACGTGAATTTTTTAATCTTGTACTTAATTTACAAACAAAGATTCGGTGTATGAATTTCTTTTTATTCACATATCACAATTTATGTATATACAATGCTATTAACATAGAAAAACTAGACCCGGACAACTGATAGCCTATGAAGCATGATGCCACCTTTTTTAAGTGTAAGTTGTGATGCAAGTCGTGGTTAGGCAGAACTGGATTTATCCACAGTTACTCAGAATTTCACGTCAATTGTGATAAGGAGTTAATAGTTGCACAATATTGGTGGCAATGTCTTTTGTTATCTGTGCTGGTAATCCAGGGTTTTACAGTTAGCCTATATTACAATCATTGACATTTTTTCAAGGAATAACATGACACCTTGGCATGTGTTAGACTGGTAAATGATTGATTAATTTGTCACAACTTTCTCTTCCTTCCTGTATAAGAGCCATGTGATCAGACAATCTAAAAATTATTTTGATATGCAGGATGTTTGGTTATTGGAAAGTGAAAAAGGAGATGAAAGTACAGAAGAAAAAAACGTTGTGCTCCCATACTTGTTTCTTTGGTAACAGTTTGAACTAGTCAAAATTGATTTCTTCATTTTTACACAAGAAACTACTTACGCGAATCACTTTCTGTAGCATTGTTGAAGTTCCCGAATGTATTTTCTGTTATCGTTTCATCTTTTTTTGGCCATAATTCATGTTTTTATCTATAAAAATATCGCAATTGCCGTTCCTTCCATGTACTTTCTCTACCTCAACCGGATGTTCCATGAATTTGATGACTTAAACCCCTGTCACAGGCCTGTAGCCAGGCACTCCCCCCCCCCTGGCAGGGCCACCAGCCGCCCCTGGTACTGCCGCCAGCCCCCTTGACATTACGTAAAACTATTTTGTATTCTAATTTCTTTAAGGTAGAGAGTGAAAATGTAGGCAGCATATATTCTTTTGGGTAACAGTTTACTATCCTTCGGACACCTATAACTTCCTAGTTTCGTCAATTCTTGACATTCGTACTTACCTATCTGCTTCGCGGAACATTCCGTGAATGGTTTTTGGGGCTATCCATCCCGGAATCGGTGGGATATTTAAACTAAAAAATTATTTTCGTTTGAAATTTTTGAGTCCAAATTTCCCACCGATTCCGGGCTCCGCCCCTGGGGTAATTGACCTACCGCCCCCACCTGCTAACGTGGCCCCGCCTCCGCTCCTCCCCAGCTTTCTCTATAGAATCCCTGTTAAAGGCATGTTAGAAATTTGCCGGAGTCACTTGCCCCCAAATGAGCCCCAAACTTTTAAATTTGAAGAAATCCGTTTCCAGGATACGGAAAACTTACCTGAATTTCACACAAAACACCTTCTCGATGTTAGACAATACTACAGGAACTTATTACGGTAAGTAGTTTCTTCTGTAGAAATCTGTCCGAAGGATAGTAAACTAGTACCGTGAGCAGAAGTATAAGTGGCAGGAAGTGTTTAGAAGATTCTCTAGACTTTAGAAAGTTCTTTCATAGGGGAGCTTCTTTATCTGTAACTTCCCTGCCCCTCTTGCAGCCTCTCATTTGACAAATATCTGGGACTTTAACTTCTTCATCATCCACATTCCTTCCACAGCTGTGTCAAATGCCAACAGATTCATAGTTTTGGGAACGAAGAGGAGTTTCATTGCTTCGGCCGGGGCACGGTAGACACTATGATTGAAGTGAAGGAAACGGTTCCGATTGTTTTATGATTTCTCCTAGCACAAAGACCAATTATCGTAGAATTTTGGAAATCATTGTCACACGAAATTTGAACCTTAAAGTAATGAGCACTGTTTGGACTCAAAAAAGTTATTCATGTTGAAAAAAACAACTTGAAAAATTACCTTACGCACTTCTCATGGACAAGATATTCTCAGTCGACAAGCAACAGTAAATATCGTAGAAGCATGGGAATGAATGTAGAAGTAAATTGGAACCTTAGTATAATGCATGTAGGGACTTGATTTTTAATGCTAAGGGAACCAAACCTAACCTGCCTAACCTAACCACGAAAGCATATGTTGAACAAACTTTTAAGTAATCGCTGTAACTCCGCAGTATGTGTTAAGACGTACATCGAAATCGTAGCATGATGAAATTGCAATAAAACAAAAGGAACTTGGGCCGAAGTGAATATTGTACATTTCTACTTGTATGATATAAATTCCTGTCAGTGATGGGTTCAAGCCGTTCATTTGTGCGAGTCGACTCATGAGCGCTCGCTCACTGAGAAGAGTCGTTCAAATGAGTCGTTCAAAAGAGTCGCCAAGCTTCTTTTTCTCGAAACACATGCCTGAAGAGGGGGAAGGGGGTAGGAGGTGTTGAAGCAGATGATTGTATTTAAGTAAACGAACACAACGTACGTCCTTCAAGATTAATAAATTGTATTGCATTTTAGTGTATATGTGTGAAAAGTACCACTTTTAAACATAAAGATATCCATAAATATACCTGGTCTTCTCCAGATGGTAAAACTCACAATCAGATAGATCATATTCTCATTGATAAGAGAAGGCATACTAGTATAATTGACGTTCGTACACATAGAGGTGCTGACTGTGCTAGTGACCATTATTTAGTAATTGCTAAATTAAGAGAAAGACTCTCAGTGATAAATCATAAGCAACAAAATCTAAAAGTTCTAAAATTTGATACAGGAAAGTTTACTGATGAAAGAATTAAGAAAGATTACCAAATTAAACTGTCAAATAGATTTGATGTTTTGCAGGATTTAAATGATGATGAAAATATAAATGAAACAGACGTAAATAAGAATTGGGAGCACATACGTAATGCAATAGAATCAGCAGCTATAGAAAGTATAGGATACCATAAACCGAGAAAAAGTAAGCCATGGTTTGATAATGAATGTCATAATCTAATAGAAATAAGAAATCAGGCTAGACTTAGGTGGTTAAATAACTCTGATGATACAAATCTAAACAATTATAATAGAATAAAGCGAGAAGTTAACCGCACGTTTAGAAGTAAAAAAAGAGATTACTTGAAAACCAAAATTAACGAAATTGAAACAAACAGCAAAAATAAAAATATCAGAGATTTATATAAAGGTGTAAATGAATTTAGAAAGGGGTGGCAACCTAAAGTAAACTTGATAAAAGATAAAGACGGTGATTTTCTAGCTGACCCAAGTGATATTCTAAATAGATGGAAGAACTACTTTAATGACCTTTTAAATGTCCATGTAGGAGATAAATCAGAAGTGAATGAAGTACACACAGCAGAACCTTTAGTTCCAGAACCCAACTTGACTGAAGTTAAAGATGCTATTAAAAGGCTAAAGAATAACAAAGCACCTGGCATTGATTTAATACCAGCTGAGTTAATTAAATATGGTGGAAATTCATTAATGTATCAAATTCATAAATTAATCTGTTTAATATGGAATAAAGAAGAAATCCCTCAACAGTGGAAAGAATCCATAATTGTTCCTGTGTTTAAAAAAGGTGATAAAATGAACTGCAATAATTACCGTGGAATTTCTCTACTCTCAACAACATATAAAATATTATCTAACATTCTTTTAACAAGACTAACCCCATATGCTAATGAAATTATAGGTGATTATCAATGTGGATTTAAACGTAACAGATCAACTACAGATCAAATTTTTCACATCAGACAGACACTTGAAAAAAAGTGGGAATATAATCAAAATGTCCATCAGCTATTCATTGATTTCAAAAAAGCATATGATTCGGTCAAAAGAGATAAATTATATAATATATTAGTGGAGTTTGGAATACCTAAGAAGCTTGTTAGTATGATAAAAATATGCACCAGTGAAACAGAAAGTAAAATTCGTGTGGGTATTAATATGTCTGACAAATTTACAATTCATGATGGGTTAAAACAAGGAGATGCATTATCTCCATTGCTCTTTAATTTTGCCTTAGAATATGCTGTTAGGAAGGTAAAAGAAACTAAAGAAGGACTAAAATTAAATGGTGTGACTCAGTTGTTAGCATATGCAGATGATGTAGACTTACTGGGGGATGATGTGAATACAATTAAGAATAATGCTAAAATATTTTTCAAAACTGCTAAAGAGATAGGTTTGGAAGTTAACAAAGAGAAAACTAAATATATGCTTACAGGCCGAAACCAATTGTTAGGTAATAATCAAAATCTAATTATTGATAACAACTCGTTTGAACCAGTTTCCAAATTCAAATACTTAGGAGTAATATTAACAAATGAAAATTATATTAAAGAGGAAATAAAAAGTAGGCTTAATTCAGGAAATGCATGTTACTTCTCTCTTCATAAACTTTTGTCTTCTCGTTTAATATCTAAGAAACTGAAAGTTAAAATATACAAAACAGTAATTTTGCCTGTAGTATTATATGCATGTGAAACTTGGTCCCTTACATTGAAAGAGGAACATAAATTGAGAGTATTTGAAAATAAGATCCTTAGGAAAATATTTGGACCTAAAAGGGATGAGGAGACAGGTGAGTGGAGAAGGTTACATAATTTAGAACTACATAATTTGTATTCATGTCCAGATATTATTAGAATAATTAAATCAAGAAGACTTAGGTGGGCAGGCCATGTGGCACGAATGGGAGAGGAACGAGGAGTTTACAGGATTCTTGTTGGGAAACCTGATGGTAAGAGACCTGTAGGAAGGCCAAGACGAAGATGGAGGGACAACGTTGAGATGGACCTAAGGGAAATCGGTAGGGATGGAAAAGAGTATATAGAACTTGCTCAAAATAGGGAAACATGGAAGGCCTGTGTTGCTGCAGCCATGAACCTTCGGGTTTAAGAAGGCTAGAGAGTTAGTTAGTTAGTTAGTGTGTGCGTGTAGCCGACTAGATGGCCAAGATTCTGAAGTAATCGA
This sequence comes from Lepisma saccharinum, assembly GCF_977018435.1. NCBI lineage: Eukaryota > Metazoa > Arthropoda > Insecta > Zygentoma > Lepismatidae > Lepisma > Lepisma saccharinum. The sequence continues at coordinate 53,470,454 of NC_139242.1, forward strand.
CATTTGATCTTGCCACAGAAGTTCCCGGGTTCTAGTCCCGGTCTGGTCAAGGATATTCTTTACGAGTGTCCCTTCATCTGTATCATCAAGCATCATCCTCATCGTCGCGATTACTTAAAATTTGAAGAAAAGCGGCATAAAATAAGAAAAATACAAATACGATTCTGTATGTGTATGGATATACATATATGTGTAAACAGTAAACACACACACACACAAACAAAATTTATTGCACATACTTGTTTTCATTACTCTGCCTCATGAGTGAGATTTTCTATATTTGTATCTTGTTTCAGTTTACATTTCATGCTGCGGATAATGCAAATTATGCAGTACGATAGCATACACAGAAATGCTATATAATTATATCAACCTTTTATTAGTAATAACGTGCATTTACATATTCTTCCTTTTTTTCATTCGATCACTGGTTTTAATATCGCAACAAATGTGAGAAAGCGAGTCAACAAAATGCACTGCAGATCTGCGCTGCGACACATCATCGCTCGTTCACGACTCTTGAAACAGCACGAAGAGTCACAGCACAGTCCCACGACTCTTTCCCCATCATTCGTTCACGACTCTCGAGACGGCACGAAGAGTCATTAAGCACCTTAACGACTCGCTCGCCTTAGCGACTCTTCTGCTCACTCATCGTTCACGACTCTCGAGACGGCACGAAGAGTCGTGGAGCACCTTAACGACTCGCTCGCCTTAGCGACTCTTCTGCTCACTCATCGTTCGCTCGCGAGTCGCGAGCTCTCTTACACAAGGCGCGGCGGCGGCAGTCTCGCCAGCAGACTGGATCTACAGTTTAAAGTAGGATCCACCCGCTCGCTCTCCGCGGATGGCTAACAGCTGTGTTTAAGAAATATATATCGCTCTTGAACATTATCCATGTCCATCCCATATCCATAGCTTTTTGTTGTTCTACAGTCATTCAATATAAGTTTCTGCCAATATCATAATGTATGATCGAATTTCTATAAAGCGGGCCAAATTATACGTATGTATTTTTTTTTAATGTTGCCTTCTACTAGTAAAACACCTTAACACGTAGGCTCACCGCAGATGGCCAACAGCTGTTTATATCACTCGTGAACATGACCCATGTCCATCTTACGTAGTTGTTCCTAATTCTGCAGTCATTCAATAAAAGCTTTTTTGCAGTATCATGTACGATGAGATTTATGATTAAACTTCTATATTTATTCTTTAATGCTGTTTTCATTAGTAAAATATTTACACGTTAATGTTAATGAAATATTTCACGTCATATGAAAACGATTTTGTCAGACAATGTTTAAAGTCCACTTTTATGCTCCAATAGGCTAATCGGGTCTCCCCGATGGTGTAGTGATAACGTCGCCGGTAATCAAGGGGTACCGTGTTCAATACAAAGTGGAGGTTCGGATCCTCCTTTAAACTGTAGGTCCAGTCCCGACTATCCTATCTGCACATAAAGGCTAATCGGAATATTGTAATCAAGAGGTCTGTGCCTAACACCTTCTCAAAATTTTTACAAGACTCCCCTAATATTTTTTACTAACATTTAATTTCTTGTAATTTTAGCGCTAATGGTTTGGCCGAACTTGAAACTACAGGACAAATTTGTTGGCTGTTCTTCGCTGCCCGTCATGGGCTGAGGTTGCGCGCTCTCTCTCTGCAAACAACACTCGCGAGTCGCGAGTCGACTCTTTCCTTCGTTCAAAGAGTCGCTAAGGTGTGCCACGACTCTTTGAACGAAGGAAAGAGTCGACTCGCGAGCATGCTCCTTCCCCTCTCATCGTACACGGCACGTTTCAGCCAGCTTTACGGGAAAAGGAACAGAGAGGACCCCCCCCTCCCTCTCCTCTCCAGTCCCCATTTGCTGCCCGCAGAATCGACTTGCTTTCTTTCAAAAATTCCGGCCGCCAGGCGAGTATACACTTGCGCATGCGCCTTCCTCGCAAAATTCGTGGAAAGGAGAGGGAATAATGGAATAATAGTTGCTTGGCGGGCGGAGGAGTCGTGGCACACATACGACTCTTTGAACGTGTCGTTCAATTCTGGTGAACGAGTCGTTCACCGCTCACAAGAGAGAGTCGTTACTTTTGAACGACTCGTTCACGAACGACCCATCACTAATTCCTGTATCATCAAAAATAGTAAAGAGTGTTAGTAGCAGTCAATTAACACTTCAATAGATGTTTTAGAAGATAAAGAAACAACTGTAGTATTTGCATGATATTTCTAAATTTTATGTTTTATAACTTGAAATCTGGACTGGTTTACAAAGCCCCCTCCCCCTGATAACACATGAGCCCCCTAGAGATCAATTCTAGGTACTAGCCTGGCCTGTCACTGTTTCCAACCACCCCGTCTTTTTCCAAAAAGGTTACGTGACCCCAAATTTTATCTATGCTTGCTTAACCTAACCCTACCATGAATGGTTCATGGGGCTATCAGTGAATGGTTTGTGGGGCTACCCGTGCGTGGTTCTACGTATTAGCATAATTTAAAACCCAAAAGTAGGTATTTTTTGTTTACAAGGTTGGAAACCCTGCATACCCACTCAAATCGACAAAACACAAGCATGACACGTGATGATCCAGAATGCTTGCGCTGTATTGTGTGTCACGCAAACGAAAATAAAGGAACAACAATAATTACTCGTAACATGAAAAATTGAAGTTATCTTCGGGAGAAATTTATAATTACACCTTATAGAATGTTCCGCAATGCACTATAAGTAAGTAGCAATGTTAAAAAGGACGAAATAAATTAGTTATAGGTGTTTTGACTAGATTAAACTAGTAGTGTTTCTTTTTTATTACATTGTAAATTTCCAATTTTTTTTTCACTGTGTTGACATATATTAACTTTACATAAAATAAGGTAACAGACTGTATTACTTTCAATAGGCTTTCACCTTAAAAATATAAACATTGTATCATTTGTTATAGCTTGCTGTTCCACTTAAAATTTGAAAGATTGTTGATAATTAAATTCCCTTTTATTGACCAGTTATTCCAAGACTGGTATAGTTTCTGCTTCAACCATACATACTTAAATGTGTTTCCACATTGGTAATTTTAATTTTCTTCCCTTTGTTTTGCTTCTCTGCTTATTAAAAATTTTGCACATTTTCTTGTGACTATAAGGGGACTGTTACGAAGTATAGATGTGCAATTCTTGTCATTTTCATTGCAGGTGGTTCCCTTACAAAATTCCTTGAAATTGGTCTTCCAAAAATCAATACAGACTGGACCAAATGGAGATTATTCTTCTGTGATGAACGAGTTGTTCCGGTAGACAGTGCAGACTCAACATTCGGCACATACAAGAATTCCTTAATAGGAAGAATCCCACTAACAGAGGACCAGTTTATAAAAATTGATCCTGACTTGCCAGGTATGGACGTATTTTTTCCACAATTTGAATTTTGTATTCATGATTTAGGCTTTCTCTATCGTTTACAACATGAAAGTTGAACTTATTAGCAGTTGTGTTACAGAAGGAACTGTGAAAAGCTTTTAAATTATTTGCATCCACCAGGAAGTTAATGTAGTTACTTGTGCAGATATGTAGGTTATTGCTTTATTTTATTTTAGTGTTATTATTTGGACATATTTTGAGGTGACAGTAAATGGCTTTCTTTTTTTTTAATTATGTCAATTCTATCTTTACGTAGTAGAGTAATTGATGTTTCTTGTATAAAAATATCAATATAGAGTTTTTCTGGTCACAAATTTTACTTAAAGAAAATTTTAAAAATGGTTTGTTAATGAAGTTTTGAACTTAAAAGCTGTGCTGAATAAGATTATGTAGACTATTGTGTTCACATGGTAAATTTTAGGATATAGATGGAAATCTGCCAGTTGACATTCCAAGGTATGACTTGAGATGACCGGACCCCTCTCAGATTTTCTTCATATTTGACATACTCACTAATTGAGGCCTCCTAACCACGAATCTGAAGTTAAAATTTGTCTGTCACGTCTAGAAATTGCGAATCATTGACGCTAGCCTCACGAACCATTGGTGCTAGCTCCACAAACCATTGGCACATGGTTAGGTTAGTTCGGTTAGGTTAGGCAAACATAGTTAAAACTTGGGGTAAAAATTTACTATCCTTCGGACACCTCTATTTTTTTGGTTTCGTCAATTTTTGACATTGATACTTACGTATCTGCTTCGTGGAACATTCCTGAACGTGTATTAACAATGTTTTGATGAAAGTAAGAGCAATTTTTCACCTTACGACTACTTCTTCCTCCTACCTTTCCGTTTGCCTCACACACAACATGGCGCGGACACCTTCGTAAATAATAACGCGTAGGAATGACGCATCGGCCTTGTTTTTTCTCGATTTTCAATTGTTATGCAGTGTTTCAACCTTCGGAACCCAAGAAATGCCCGTCGACAAACTTAATCAGATCTATTTCTTTTTAACTTTATTTTTCGCGTTCTGACACCAAATTTTAACTATGTATCCCAACCTAACTGAACTAACCTATCCACGCACCAATCGTTCGTGGGGCTAGCGCCAATGGTTCGTGGGCCTATCCGAGAATGGTGTGTGGGGCTACGAATATTTTTTTCGAAACCAATTTTTAACTATTGAAACCTTTGCGTGGCCCTACTAACCTATCCACGCGCCAATGGTTCATGGGGCTATCTTTTTCACTATTGAAACCTTTGCGTGGCCCTACTAACCTATCCAAGCGCCAATGGTTCGTGGGGCTATCTTTTTCACTATTGAAACCTTTGCGTGGCCCTACTAACCTATCCATGCGCCAATGGTTTGTGGGGCTAGCGCCAATGGTTCGTGGGGCTATATTTTTAACTATTGAAACCTTTGCGTGGCCCTACTAACCTATCCACGCGCCAATGGTTCGTGGGGCTAGCGCCAATGGTTCGTGGGGCTATCTTTTTCACTATTGAAACCTTTGCGTGGCCCTACTAACCTATCCACGCGCCAATGATTCACAATTATTTCCAATTTCTACATCCTCATAAAAAAAACACCAAATTTTTACCGAAACATATATTCTCTTTCTTACCTTTCCATTATACATATTCCCACATCCCATTCTTCCTCACGAGTAGCTTACATTCGCTCCCACACTTTGCACATTCCTTTCCTCTCTTCACCACCCCGTGTGCAACCAAAAACTCCACTGGATCCTCAACACCCGGCACCAATTTCACAACACACCCACCACACGTCATTATCCAAACCCTCGATTCACAGTTCTAACTCTCGTCGCAAACACAGACAGTTCGAAACACTGGATACCAACAAAACACAATCACGACACTTCATGATAGTCACGACGGTGTATGAAGGTGTACGAACTTGATGGTATACGAACATGTACGCCCCAAACGCTATCTTCGTCGCAGAATTCATTTTCAACGAACAACATGAATTTCAGCTATGAAACATTCCCACATCACATAAAACACCTTCCCGATGTTCGACAATGCTACAGGAACTTATTACGGTAAGTAGTTTCTTCTGTAAAAATAAATAAATGTGTCCGAAGGATAGTAAACTAGTACCAAATTTGGTGTCGTGGTAGTATCAAGAATATATATATATATATATTTGGTTGTGAAACAAAAAAATTCGCGAAAATAGACAGTTTCCATTCCAAAAACTAATGCCTTATTTCCTCTTATTTTGCAATTTCTAGACGTTTCCGACAAATTTTAACTTCAGATTCGTGATTAGGAGGCCTCAATTAGTGAGTATGTCAAATATGAAGAAAATCGGAGAGGTGTCCGGTCATCTCAAGTCGTTCCCATTCCAATAAAGTATTTTGTACAAAGGAAAACTTAATTGGACAGATTTAAATCTTATGAAATGCAAGTCTTCAATGCTAATTATGTGTACTTTTAATTTACTTACGGTTTGTTCTCTTTTTAAGCTGAAGCAGCAGCAAAGGATTACATCCAGAAAATGGCTGTCTATTTTCCACCCGACTCATTGCCCCGCTTTCACGTTCTGTTGCTCGGCATGGGGCCAGATGGCCACACTTGTTCCCTGTTCCCCAATCACCGCCTACTGGAGGAGACGTCCGTGTGGGTGGCTCCCATCACCAATTCGCCGAAGCCACCACCATCACGTATAACTCTGACATTCCCAGTGGTGAACAATGCCGAATGTTGTATATTTGCTCTAACAGGAGAGGGAAAGGCTGAAACTGTCAAGGTGAGTAGGAGATTTATATTTTAATTGCGACAAGAATGTAATGTAATGGTCATGCGTAGGGGTAAAACACTAATTCAGGAGCCAGCTTTTCTTTATTTATTATTTTTGTGGCAAAAATGGTCTAAGAAAGCCGTGAATCAAACTAAGATAAAGTTATATGATTTGAAAACATTAAATTTATTAATTAATACAAGATTGGATTAAAAGCTCAATGGGTAACACCATGAATAACTATGAAATGCATTCTAATATGTGGCCGATCCTACCATATCACCGCAGATATTAAAATCCGGCTATCTAAAATTTATAATGGCATTTTTATTATTCTGATGTAATGATACATAAAAAACATACACTGCACTCTTTGTTTTAACAGAAAAGTAATAGAAATTGTCAGTAGCAAACTCAAAATATTGACTCTTGTCAATTCCTCAGTGGCATGCACCACATTGCCTGGGGTCTGTTGTTTGTGCATGCTTGTAGACTGAAGGGGCCCATGCTCATCTCTTAGATGTAAACTTTCCCTTTCCCTGTTGCTTTTATCTCACAGTTTCCTTGCGTTAGTAGTTTCACACTTTCCTATAAATAGATTTTTATTTTTGAACTGCTGAAACAGTTTTGCGTAAGGTGCACTTCTGGCAGAATGAATGAGAGTTCTGTTATGGAATTTCCCTCACGTTGCAGTTGCCAGTAGACTTTAAGTTGATTTATTAAGCTAGATATGTAATAACCTGTGGCTCGACAGCCCTTGAAGGGCCTAGGCAGATCTCCCGACTGCCAGTCTCCCTCCCACAATCCTACCTAGAGGTGTGGATATCTTCAACCAGTAATGGGGTGACGTGGGGTCAGCATGTTGAACCCTCAGCCGTTATAGGAGATTTCCGAGCTACTCGCTCCGAGCTCCGCAATTTCCTCACGATGGTGAGTGGCCACCGGTTCAATACACAGGCCAAGAACTCGAGAGACTGAACCCAGGCAGATTCGAACCCATGCCATTCCGCAGTCGGAGTCCAAAGCACCTTAGACCGCACGACCACGAAGGAAAACTAAGCTAGATATGGCTTATTTAAAATATATTATCAAATGTGTTTCTAATGAGAAACAAAATTGGGCAGAGAAGAGTTCTCATGGCACAACTACTGTTAATGTTTATGCATGATAAAACAGAAGTGATATGTCAAGCCACTTCCAATTTGAAGCTATTCTGAAGCTGTTTGGTGTATCGTTCTACCTTAAATTAAAGAGTTGTTTATTATTTCTTGTACAGACCTATATGGGTCATCATTTTGTATAATTTTGTAAGGGCTTTTTCATTTAACATTTCTGTTGTTAATTGTTCCATCCTGGTTTTCAGAAAGTTTTGCAAGACAAAGAACAGCTACCAGCTGCTCGAGTCCAACCAACAAATGGGGATTTGTTTTGGATTTTAGATGAGAGTGCTGCATCATTGCTGAACCACTGATTCTTTGTGCCATTATCGTATCTCTCATGAGAACTACATAGAACTTCCATACGTAAAAAACCGAGAAATGAATACCAAAGTATGTCTAGGCTGAAACAATGTAATCCTTTATGCTGGTCTGTGAGGGTTTATACTGGTGTTTGTCTGTGATAGGAGATCAAAGAGAAATAGAGATAGGTTACTCAGTCTGAGTAACCTACCATTTACATCATTTTTCTGAAGAACAGAGAAGTGAACTGGTCATGGGAAAACGTATTGATATTATAGACATACAATTGCTAATTCAGATGTTCATGTATGTGCTGAATGAATTTGTGTAGCCTTGTTTTTGTAAATTCAACAGAGGCTATGATGGAGTTATTTTCTTACAAGTTTTCTATCCATTATTTTAAACCGAGTGAACTAGTTTTATGTCCTCTATTTTCTATATCTGTTTAAACGTGTGGCGTAGCTGTGTATATAGCTGCTGGTCTTTTTAGCACAGAGGAGGGTACATTGTCAGTTTATTTAGTGATAATTTGGTTATCCAAGAATCAACTACAGCTACATTGCCTTAATTCTATTAGAATTTGCAACTACTAGTAATTGTACTTGTGGTTAAAACAGATATGATGCTTATTTTAGTGTTGTTGTCAATTGATTGATGGCATCTTGTGAATTTCTTTCATTTTATGATGTTAATCCTTCATAGATCCCAAAATATGTATCTTTAGTTTCTTTCTTGTAGAACCGGTTCCAATTTCATCTTAGGGTTTGAATTCAAAGTGCAGAATTTGAATGTATTGCCTTTTAAATGCTTAGTATCACATTTCTTATATGTACAGCTTCTGAGATTTTGCTGCTATTATCCATGCTTGTTCCTTACAATCTAGAAGTATTGAAAATAAAATGCCAATACTTTGTAAACTTGACAGTAAGAATCGCTGACTTTGTAACAAGACGCTAATTTTCCTGGAATTAAGTTGCAAGGGAAATCTGAAAGCTTGAAATTTGTATAATCAAACATGTGTGTCACAAATTTTCCATTCTTTCATGTTCAGAAGATTATGTGAGCAGTTTTTGCATTTTGTATGTACATGTGGTTATGAGAGGGAGTACACTTCTCCAATTACTGCAGAAAAAAATGTTCCCTTTATTCTTTATTCATTATTTACGCTTGTTTCTAAATAACTTTTACTAATTGTTCCTTTTTTGTTTCAATTATGGAGATAGTTGTTGGTGGAAATGTACATTGAAAATACCGCTCATCATGCTTTAGGTATAATGGATTTTTGTATTTTTTTACAGTGAGGTATTATGTTGAAACAGCATTTGTGTGGAACATTTCTACTTTTTTTATTAATTATGTAAGTTCAGTTTTAAGAAGCTTAATTTTCAGCTTTTATTAAAACACACATATGTTTCTACTTAATCTACTGTAAACTACTATGAAAAGTGCAACAATTTATTTTTGCAGTTTGGTGAATACGGCAATGTTTTATATTTGAATGCATGGCTGAATGTGTATATTTAATATTTAGATAAATGGATAAATAAAAAGGATATGTTTGCATTTCTGTTTATTTTTTACACTGGTATGCATGCATATTAGATGTGTGCGTGCGTAAGGGGGCAAAACAAAACCCTTGATGAAAGTTGTCTGAGAAAGAAAAATCTCATTTCATCTCACAGTTTTATTATTGTATTGATGGGTACTAAACAGGGGCATATAGAGTATGTGTCCAGACCCATCGAAAATAATTATATTAGAAGGATATCAGTTTCAGTGGCACATAAGTTCTCTCTTCCCCTCCACCTCTATTTTCCTTCTGTGGTTCAAACTAATTTGCATAAAACATGATTTTGCACAGCAGATTCGAAACAACTATGCATAATTTATTCATTTTCAATGTATGACCAATTTATTCTGAGACTAACGAATAAAATGTGTGAATCTTAATAACAAGTGATTTACTGGAGAACGAACTGAGTAGTCCAATTACATAGAAAATAGACCCAGCATAGTTGCTTGGAACTTCCGTCTGCTTGAAAATACTTTATTTTTTAAAGAGAATAATATTGTTGAATAACAGTAACAAGATTTCTAAACACTAAATTTCTAAGAATATTAGGAGCAACTGCCCCCAACCCCCTTCCCTTCTCATGCCTTTACATTGACTTGTTTTGTGGCTCAACGGGCTCTAGACATTCTCAACACCTTAAAAATCAAGGATTTCTGATGTTTACAACTTCTTGTTATAGAGCGAAAATTTTCTCAGGTTAGTATCCTGTATGGCAGCTTATAGGAGCTGTAGAATCTGGCACTTGTAGGTAAACTTTTTGTCATTCCTTCTCTGACATCTATCCAGAGGCAATGGATGTTATGTGACCTAATTCTTGTCTGAAGAAGGTGAAAGTTTGCTAGTGAATTATGTGAACAGTACTCATTAGGCACTCTGATACTTGATGCACCCCAGTAAGCAACAAAGAGTACGTCATCAATGTTGCAACAAGCAGATGTTGCATATCTGAACTAGCTCCTTAAATTTTGATCAAGTGGCACTCAAATTATGCTGTTCAGTTCATAATGAATTACTACTAATGGGATGCAGAAAAACTTGGTCTGCATGTAAATAGTAACAAAACAAGAGTTTCTGTTGTAACATCAGATTCTTTTCCTTGTACCATTTCCATGGATGTGAAGATTAATATATTATGAACAGTGGTTGCTAAGATGCTAAGAAACATTGTGAACTACCAAATATTGTATTCTGAATTTGATGAATATAATACATGACGGCACTGGCGTATGCAGAAATTTGGGGGGGGGGGAGAAGGGGGACTGGCTTTTGGGTGGTTTAGTTGCATTCTATTAAGTTTCAAATCAGTCAATTAAGTTTATGCACAAATTGCGTTATGTAATTTATGGGGGGTACACATTGGCACCAACTTACATGGGCATGTGGAGCTCCGAGCCAGTAAATAACAGATTTTTAAAAACGTTAGGATGCAATGTTTGTAAGCATTAATATCATAATACTTTGAAGGAACAATTTATGAGTTTTTTGTGAACTTATAATTCAAGTATTGGAGTGCATCCAATATTTATAAAAAGTTAGCGCCCCTGGGGGGGGTGTCTTTTTACATTGTAGATGCTATATATTCGCTATTTTCTCCGACTTCTGGTGTTTTTCAAGTACTTTCTATTGAATACTAAAACTGGGGTGTTTTATTTTTTAAGAATGTTGGATCGCTTCCTTGTTCAATCCTGTTCAAGGACTTGTTGAGATCTAGAGTTTTGTTTCTTTAAAAATTAAGTCAAGATGGTCCCGATCGACTCGTGAGAGGTCAAAGTTTGAAGGATTGGTAAAGCATTTGACAAAGTAGTTATTTATAATTGTATAACAATTTATAATTACTACAAGACTCGACATGAAAGTACTATCATTGTATGTGCAAAACCGAAATCCTTCAGTTCTTATACCAAAGTAAGAAATTGACATGACTACTCCTGAAACATTGAAAACAATTGATTCACCGGGCAGGAAGGTCCGTAGTTATGGACTTGAGGAAATTTTTTTTTTTTTTTTCAATTAATGGTGGACAATATGAATAGGTGGTTTGAATACTTGGTTTCTTTTCACATGTAGGCCTATGAAATGTACACGCACTGCATTTAGATTTGTGTGAATGTGTTTTAAGGTGACATGTCAGGTGAACTTCATTGTAAGGAAAGCATGTGTGTCACTAGTTTTTTCATCTAAAATACATTTCCACCACACTCAAAACCTATGTGAATTCAATGAAAATTGTACCAACATCTACAGCTGAATGTGAATGGAGGTTCAGTATCTTGAATATAACCTTTCCATCACCATAAATCAATTTTGGTGATACCCCATTGAGATATGAACTTCATTTACAATTTTTATACTTAGTTTTAAAAATTATTCAAAGAGAAAGAACAAAGGGGTTATCAGGGGTCATTTTAAGGGGGGTTTGCACTGGTCACTTTAGATATTAAAACTGCATTCATTTAATTATTATTTTCTGAATATTTTTTGGGGGGAAGCTGTAGCCTCTTGAGCCCCCTCTGCATATGCCAGTGTGTGAGAACAGGTAGGTATGGAATATTCCCTTGCCTCTACAACATTGAACCTTCCTCTGAACCATCCACATCCTGACGGAGTAGCGTGGTTTCTGTCCCATTCCTGTCACGTGACTACCTGCATGTGCATCCCTTGGTCTTCACACTTCCAACAATCTTCAGCTGCTCTTGGAAGCAGTACTATGGACATTTCTTTTTAAAATGGCTGCTGTCTTCTCAATAGGACAATGTAAGTGCATTAAGAAAAATATGTTACTGAAACTGGTTGCAGGCTCATCTGAATTGAGTAGTGAAAGTGTTCATGCTTCCAATGAAGTACAAATAGTAAGCCCTTTAATTTTAACATGTTCTGCATAAAAAACAAAGACACCTGAATTACAAGTAGACATACCTGTATGCTATCCACAGGAAGAAAGTGCACAGACATCATAGTTGTAGCACGACCAATTTGTGGTTTATACGCTCACATGTGATTAAAGGGAATTGAGATGGAATGGAATGAATGAGTGTGACTAATATGTAAAATGAGATTCGGGCTAAAAAATATTTCACATTTCCTCAAGGCCCAGGGCACCAAAATTATTGGGTGCAAGCTGTCAGGCATGAAAATTGGAAGCCGACAAGCAGCAGTAGACTTTGCAGTAATTACTTCATTGCAGAAAGGTGAAATCACTGAAAGCTCGATTTTCTCTGTTTTACGGCTAACATAAAGCAAAACTGTTCCTTATTGGGAAGAAAAAAAACATCTGTGGTCTAAGGACCGTGCATATTGCATAGTCAGTTAAGTTTCCTATTACATTCTCGAAGAACGAAACAAACTTATTTTGCCGCATTTTTAACATAATTCCTGTACATCTCGAGCTTTTCCACTTGAAACATAATTGTAGACATCCAAAGATTTATATGCTTTTAATCATCTGCCTTTTGTAGTGTAGGTGTAATTACTTTATTTTAAATATGTATAAATATCACCAAATGTAACAGCGTGAAGCAAACTTAGGTCATCCTGGAATAACCCCGTACTTCTCCTCGTCACAAAGTGCTTTTATGTGGTCCATTTCATCTGACGGACAAAAAGGCCGCAAGTACGTGATACAGTAATACTTGAACCCAACCGGAAGTTGATGTGTTAAAGTTCCACAATCAATTATGCCATTCGATTTGTTTTTATTTACTCGTGGATAGCGTAGGTGTAAAAGTTGTTTTTCAGATTGTGAAAGTAGACTCCTAATATGCATTCCAAATGCAATGCATGGTTAAGAGGCCTGCCCATGGAAGCAAGTGGTTTGTGCTCTCACCTTTGGTTCTAGCAGTCCTCATGATTTAACTGTTAACCCATCTTCATGAGGACTTGAAAAGCAGCAATCACTGTTCTCCAATACCAGAAAACAGCAGTGATGGGTCTCTGCAAGGTCCGTCGACCACTAGTTTCCCCCGCTCTGGATGGTCTGGTCATAACATGGCTTTTTTTTTCAGCCCCTATGTTACAACCCCGGCAGGGTTTCTGTGTCAGGATGAAACTTCTCAAGTGTGTGTGGTGTTTCCAGCACTGTAAAGAATGCGATGCTCTTGTTTTTAAGGGGGAAAATGCATACTGAAGAGCATGGCAACACAACTTACATAGAATACATGAATATAAGACATAAACGAGTTACTAAAGATCTATCCGCGAAACTTGCTTGTATAAATGTTCTATTAATTTCAGTGGCCTCTGCCACCATCCACTTGGGAACTCGATGCTTCACTGCTAGGTTGACTTCAGATTCTTGTGGTTTCCTCAACTACCGCTAGGGGTGCTGGTGTAGCCATTTCGTCTGCTGCACGTGATGGGTTTGATGTAATAGCGGGCCAAACATGATGAGCCTGACCGCTGTCGATATTCAGCTCGTGCATAATTGCATGAGTCTCTTTGATTTTGGTGTCATTAGGGTGTGTGATGTTTGCCTAACTGAAACTTTTTTTGGATCCTGTGTTTATTGAACTTGAGGTGCCTTGCTAGCCCGGTAGTGGTTAGCAGAAATCCACCCCCTTTGCCAGGTCACTGGCTAACCTTTACTATGTACAGAACATATTTAAAGTCCTTTGCTACCGGCAAAGCTGATCATTAAGTAGATATTTTTTCATAATTCTAATTTCCATACATCCAAACAAGGAAAATCCCCTCTGGGAATAAACAGATATTGAACTCTCTACACATTTCATCACTTACGGTGGAAGAAACAATTTCAATTGTTTGTCACCTGATTGGTTGCATATTAAGTAGGATGGAGTGGGAGAGCTTCATCCCAATTATTTCAGTAGAACACTTCGGACCAAGGAAAATCACTAATCCTACCCTTATACTACACTTATTGATGTTGCCCTTATAACTTTTGCTATCTACAAAAACATACTAAGTGCCTCATATCACAAAAACCGTTGTTAGGATTCTGAAAAAAAAAAAGTTTCATATTATGAAGAATATTCTTTCTTCAATACATTTTTCATTTTCTGTTTATATACTGGATGTTCACTGCTTTTATGTGCTTTAAAGCCAAACGTGTCTGACATAAATTGAACTTATTTGAATGTTAGAACACGAGATATTTATGTCTGGTATAGAACTCTAATCTTGCAATGGTAAATATTAAACACCTTGATTTTGATTAAAGATAACTTGGCATATCAAATATTCATAAAGCAAAAATTTGTTCCTTGTTCTGTAGAACACATTTTCCTCTTTATAACTTGAAGTTAATATACACTGCTCGCCATTACAATTGCAACACACAGAAGGAAACGAGATAGAAACACGAAACTTGGCAAATATGTAGGTCATAATAAGATAAGAAAATTATTACAGTTAGAGCTCGGTGGTGTGACATGTGACACGTAGAACATGGTTGCATAACCCCAAGGAGCTAGTAGCGTGTACAGCCTCCACGGACGGCAATAACTGCTGCAACCCTGCGAGGCATGGACAGAATGAGTCTATCGACGTCTGCTTGCGGTATGGCGTCCCAAGCGGCTTCCACACGGTGCCAGAGGTCTTCAACATTACGTGCCAGAAACCTGAGTTGGGCCAGCCAGCGACCCACCATGGACCAGACATGTTCAATTGGCGACGTATCAGGCGAACGTGCTGACCAAGGAAGCAGGGGCACGTGGTTAGCTTCCATAAATGCGAGGACATTCCTTGCAACATGGGGGAGCGCGTTATCCTGTTGAAAAGTGGCATTATGCAGTGCATGGATTAATGGGACAGCAACAGGGGTGAGAACCTGTGTGATGTACCGTTGGCTGTTCAATTTCCCTTGAATGCGTACGGGATGCGAACGAACACCTATGGCGATGGCACCCCATATCATGATACCCAATGAAGGCCCTGTGTGATGATGCATCGTGAAGCCTAGTGCCACGGTGCCGCCACACGCGTGTACGTCCATCATGATGTTGTATACAGAAGCGGGATTCATCAGAGAACACTACAGCATTCCACTCCGCCATCCATGCACGAGGGTCTTGGCACCATCTCAGACGCAAACGCCTATGCTCTAGCGTCAAGAGGAATCCGCAACAGTGGGCGCCGGGAAAAAATTCCCCGGTTCGCCAAACGACGAAGCACAGTTCGTGGGGACACTGGACGTTGTAAAACATCCCGTACTTCACGCGCAATCCTCGTTGACGTGGCCGTTCTGTTTGTAAGGGCCATGCGTATCGGACGTCTGTCCTCTCGTTCAGTCGTCCGACGTGGACGTTGTGAACCTCTACGTCGCTCTACAGTGCCTTCCTGGATCCACTGGTTCCATACACGGATCACTGTGGATGCATTCCGTCCTACACGGGCACCGATCTCACGGTAGGATAATCCGCATTCACGGTATGCAACAATTCGGCTGCGATCG
This sequence comes from Lepisma saccharinum, assembly GCF_977018435.1. Classification (NCBI taxonomy): domain Eukaryota; kingdom Metazoa; phylum Arthropoda; class Insecta; order Zygentoma; family Lepismatidae; genus Lepisma; species Lepisma saccharinum. The sequence continues at coordinate 53,486,086 of NC_139242.1, forward strand.
AACTGGGAAACCTGCTGGAATCGCTGCCGTATTTGACGACGTGGCATTGCTGACCGATTTTAACACACTACACTCACGACCATGCACTTTCACTGCTCTTCTGCACCTATCTGACCTGCTACATGTACCACTTACCAGATGGCATGGCAGGCGGACATGACGCATGACGGCCTTGAACACCTAATCATTTCCTTCTGCACCTCTCCTCTACACACTGTGCACATTTTGTCCAATTCCGATTACTCCTTCTGGGTGTTGCATTTTTAATGGCGAGCAGTTTACAAAATAAACAGTTGATAATGGGGGGAATCAGTTATCTATTTCTTTAACAGCAAACTAACTGAACTAGTCCCTTAACGGTTACATTAGTAATAAAACAATCAAGTAAATAGTACTTTTTGTATTTGTCCACAGGTTTTCATGGTACAGTTTTTACAAGAGAAACTTTAATTTTTACATAAAAATGAAAGATACAGTTTTATTAACATTCATAATGAAAGACACACGATTGACGATCATTTTGTCAAAAAGAAAATTCTTATTACAAAGTATTCAACAATCGACAATCGAGTTAACACCACAGCTGAAAATGAATGCTTTTTCGCAATCTTCACGAAGAAGATTTTAAAAAGCAAGTTGCAAAAAACCAAGATTTTCTTCAAAGTGCAAACTTCGATCAAGTTGTTACTGTGAACAGTTGCTTCCACTTGTATGGATGTAAGTTGCTAAAGATAGGAATTCTGTACATTTTAACTGCCACGCATTTATCATACAATAACTTGTACATAATTCTTAAAAAAAAGTTAACAAGAGTTCAAATACTTCACATTAACATATCACAAGAACTAGACCATCACAGATATATGTTTTAAGAAAAACTGAATTCTCTTTTTAGCTGTTGACATGTGCATGAAATATATATATTTATGCAAAACTCTTAGAGCATATCACAGAGTCCGTGTATTCAGAACACAAAAAGTACAACTTAAAATGTTTTGCATGGAGCTTCTTCCCTCCTTTAGTACATATATTATTTTTATTAAGTTTGGAGTTTTATGCATGCATGTTTACACACTATTATTACATATTATACTTTGAAATCTTAAAATTCATCAAAGAGTTTTTCCAGTACCTGCCCATGAGATCAAGAAAAAGTAACATGAAAACTGTAATATTTTAATGTAATACATGTTAAATACTAAAGTTCATTTCCTGTCTTCCTTTGTTTAGACTGTTTGTGGAAGAATACAAGAAATTATTCAATTTCAAGTACTAAAAAGGCAACATTACTTAGAGGAAAGAAATCAGTACATGTTTGGTGTTTTCTGGTTATATCATGTTCTGATTGCATTACACTCATAGGCTCATTTCACTATACAGGCCCCTTTTTCCTTTATGTATTTAAATCCTGCCTGCAGGTCATATAAAACATGCGTAAGGAAAAATGACCATGTCTGTTCAAGTACTGAAGGCAAATACGCAGTAACTGTTCTGAAACCTTACTCGTTGCCAAACCTTTCCTACAACTTTCAGACATTAACTGAAACAGGATACCAGAAACCTATTGCTGAACATAAAAACCTCCCGATCTATTAAACGCATCTTTCAGTGTAGTATTTTTGGTAATATTTCGAAATAATGAAAACAGCATGCTAAATCCATGAATACAAATAATTAAAAAAAAATGTATGTACATAACTTTCGTACAGATAATGTGTCTGATATAAACTTAAAAAAATAAATAATTAGACTCCATCGACAATAACATCACAAGCAGACACTCGCATCATTAACACGCACACACACTGGCACGTGTGTGTATGTGTACATCCACTCACATACTCAGGAGCGCAACACTAATTCACTTTTGCCAAGCACGAGATTTCATTACTTTTCCACTTGTATCTTCTTCATAATCCAGAACACATTTGGAGAATATGTGAGACTTCATAAGACATGCTGAAAAATACTGTACAGAATGTGGATGACTTTTTTAGCACCAAACTTGTTATATATGACCATGCAAGGATTCTATGCGATGCATACATTTCGCAATTCCTCTCCACCACTCGTAATAAATTAAAGCACTAAAACATGAAGAATGAAGCGTAAGTGCAGAATTAGACTTGGGAGCTAAAGTGGCAAGGTCCCTGTCCGCTGCATTGCAGTAGTTCGTACAGACTTCTTTGTTCGCACCTAAATGTCTCCATCTTCAAGTCATGTTGCAACCCAAGGCCTGGCGACAGTGTTCGTACACAACGTAACTGATACTCACAGCAGGAACCACCTTCATGAAATTAGGAGTTATTCCACGGTACAGTCCTGTCACACCTTCATCATGAAGTATGGTCCTTACTAAACTTGTCATTGTAAGCGTCTGCGCATGGCTCACACTTGTAAGAACGGCTGAATTGGGAAGAAAGAAGGAAATATTTCAGTTACCTTCCATATGGATGATACGTTGCATAAATATAGGTTTTCAATGTGCAGCAAGATCCATCAATTGCATATGGAGAACAAATATCACTAATACCCATATTGCCAAATTAAGGAAAAGTCATTGAACAAATTATATGACTGATAATGTTAATGTTCCACATGTGTCTACAACATTTGTGAGCACATTTTTTTGCATTCATTTTAACTATTTTTAACTCTGCAAGTTATGTGATATCAGAATTATAATATTTCTTAATTATGTTGCGTTATACTTTCATAAAAATCCACATTAATTGAACCAGCATTAAATGTATGTATTTTTTTGCATCAATATTTTAACATTTATTTCTCTTGTAATAAAATGATAATTAGATAAAATCACTTAGTTCTGGCACATTATTTCTCGTTTTGCAGAATGTTATCTTTACTTGTAATAGTGTTTATTATATAGATATTTTTGTTTTGTAACACTTCACATATATTTTACCTATTTAATTATTCAGTTTGGCCCATTTCCATCCTCCATCATGGATGTAATGGTCCTGCATATATGTTTATTTAAGTTAAATTGTCAACACATTGGAAGATAGTTTGATGTTCATTGTATGTTAACAATTTACAGTTTGCATTTGTTAATTGTGAAAATTCAACATGAACTCTTTTAGAGGCCTTTGTAACGAGTGATCGATTTAAACTTGCTCGTTTTTCTGCAATTTCTACCCTTTAACTAACAAATTGGCTAAGAACTGACTATTGCGATACAATGAAGACTGTGTGCAACTAGAAAACTAGGATAATCTTCTAAGATCAACAAACAGGAGAATAAACTTTAGCAACACTAGGCAGTACTTCAAATTAGCCTTAGCCCTAAATTGAGTAAATAAATAGCACTGGTAGGTTCTCTTTTCCTAAACTAGCATGTGAACACATGATTTCAAGTACATCCAGGTTCTAGATATTCTGGAAAATTTAATCAATGTACATGTGCATGTTTCATATTTTATGGAACAATGAACTTCCCACCTACATATTAGTTGTTTTCATTAAGAAAAATGATAGCAATTATTGGAAGTTCAGCAATATGTTATGTGTACCGATTTGTTTAGTACAATACAAAGGTACATTTTGAATTAAAATGTTAACATAAATGTTTGAGAATTATAATAGCATAATTATAAAATGGACATTGTGGATAGTTACTTTGAAATTAACTTTCAAAACTGGAAATTTGGAGATAAATGAATCTTTGGGTTTATATTATGCTTCAAGAAGTCATTACAAAAAGTGAGGGACCATGGCACCAGCCCCAGTTTAATTTCTTCCATAACGTTCACACTATGGAAAAATACTAAAAAAACTGATGCTGGCAAATTATTATTATTAGTCTTACCACAGCCACTGTTGTTAGCTAAGTGCTTTGCATTAGTTTCCAAATGGCATCTGATTAATGATATCTAGTTTTGATTTCTGTTATTGAATATACACTGAAAAAATAACACAATGTAACAAAAAAATATTTTTCTTCTGTTCCTGGGTAATAATTGTTATTTCCTAATTCCTTGTGTTCCAAAAGTATAGAAAATGGCTATTATTCCTCATAAACTTTGTTTTTGTAGCCAGGACAATGATGTTTTGAGATTTACCCTTTTCCAGTACACGTTTTTTTCTCATTATGAATAGAGAAGATAAATAACGTGACATTGCGTGCTGTAGCAATATACTGGTCTTCCCTATAACTGAAATGGACAGGTCTTGGCATTCTACCAGCAACAATAGTGCAAATCGTGCAGTTTGAAGCGGTTCATTGTCGTCCTAGCTACCTAATTAGATACACGTTTACAATAGCATCAAGAGGCTGCAAGTATATGGCAGACTAATTTTGTTATGGCCATTTTATCAAGAAAAGAGGAAATAAGTAATCTGTGAAAGCATCTGCTAAAATGTGTGAAGCATACAGAGCATATTTCGACATGCCTGTAGGGAAATAAAGACAAAACCTGGGCACCTCATTTCACCTGCAAAAAAAAAACCCGGAAGGTAAGACGGAAAATTAAAATGTAAAATTTTAATAATTTCAATTATATATTAAATATTTAGGGTTTTCTTGAAGAGGCCTAGAATTTTTTGTTTATTTTTGTCTTTTGCAGGATGGCACAGAGGAGAAAAGAGAGCCATGAAGTTCGCTATCCCAAGAATTTGGCGGGAACCCACTGACTACTCAAGTAATTGCTACTTTTGCATGGTGGATCCTTCCAAACGTCGGGCTGGAAGGAATGCGCAAGCTATTATATGTCCGGATATACCTTCGTCCATCGCCCCTGTGCCACATTGCCCTGAGTTTCCCGTGCCCACTCCTCCGGAGAGAAAGCTGCCCTCTTCAGATGAGAGTAATAAGTCAGAGAGCGAGGAAGACATTGATCTTGATACTTACAATTTTCGAGCCGATTACATCAAAAAGATCTTAACGACTTAATAAGAGATCTTGGTCTCACCAAGTCCAATGCAGAACTCTTGACGTCCAGGCTTAAGTAGTGGAATTTATTAGATCAAGTGTGCAAATAACAGATCAGAGGAAGCGTCATCAAAGTTTTTCCAGCTTTTTCATAAGTCAAGATGGACTCTGATTCATCCACAATGTCACCGGTCTGTTTGAAGCAATTAAAATTGACTTCAGCCCAAATGAGTGGCGCCTCTTTATTGTCAGTTTGTCCAGAAGTCTTAAAGTCGTGTTTGGTCATAAAGGAAATACATACCCGTCTCTTCCACTAGCTCACTCAGTCCACCTCAAAGAAAATTACAACAGCATAAAGCGATTGCTAGATACCTTGAAATATGATGAGTATGGATGGGAAGTCATCGGAGACTTCAAAATCATAGGATTTCTAATGAGTCTCCAAGGCGGTTTTACCAAGTTTCCTTGTTATCTTTGCCTATGGGACAGCAGACACACCAAAGCGCACTACAACACGAGGTACTGGCCACAGAGGAACGAGTTCTCTGTTGGAAAAAACAACGTCAAGTGGGAGCCACTGGTAGATCCCTACAAGGTGCTAATGCCTCCACTCCATATTAAATTGGGCCTGATCAAACAATTTGTAAAAGCTTTAGATAAGGAGTCAGCAGCCTTCAAGTTCCTTCAAGACTTCTTTCCTAACCTGTCTGATCCAAAGATCAAAGCCGGTGTCTTCGTCAGCCCACAGAAAAAGAAGCTTTTGGCGTGCAAAGAATTTCCCAAGAAGCTCAGGGAGAATGAAAAAGCGACTTGGAACAGCTTTGTCTTAGTGGTTAAGGGCTTTTTGGGCAATCATAAATCCAAAAGCTATGTGGAAGTGGTCGAGACTCTGGTGAAGAACTACGACAAAATGGGCTGCAGGATGTCCCTGAAAATTCATGTCCTCGATGGTCACCTTAATACATTTAAGAATAACATGGGAGCGTACTAGGAGCAGCAAGGCGAGCGTTTCCATCAAGATATATTGGACTTCGAACGTCGCTTTCAAGGCCAGTATAACGAGAACATGATGGGAGACTATATTTGGGGGCTGATTCGTGAAAGAAAAGTACAGTATAATCGTAAATCCCGGAAAAATACTCATTTTTAAATATTTTGCAATAATTTTGTTCACAACTAGAGTGCAAATATATGTCACTTTTGATGTATATGTGTTTGTCTTTTTCTTTATGTAAACAAAAAACACGAATTCATATATATTTTCTCATTGAAAGCAGGTAAAATTAAAAAATAACACTGTCCTGGTCACAAAAACAAAGTTTGAGGGGAATAATACGCATTTTCTATGGTTTCCAGTCAGAAGCCTTTAGAAAATAAAACTCACTACACAGGAACAAAAATCGTGTTACAGGGTGTAATCCAAAAATTTTGTTAGATTCTTCTTTGTTGCTCTTAGGTCAGAAGGATTGACCACTTGAACTTTATGCACCAATATAAAGAGAGAAAAATTAATGTTCAATCTAGGAATGCGAAGAAGTCGATCAGCACTGTTTGAATATCGACCAAAAATCTGCTATTTAAATCTGTACCGATAACACTACAGTTTTACTTTCTAATAAGTTTAATATTTTATTTTTGTAAGATTTATTGAAAATTAGGTTATGGATTTTCACCACTGTGGAGTTCTTGTAATAAAATTATTGCAAACTCTCATTCAGAGGATCAACCTACCTCAAAATCAGAAATAGAACAGTACATTGCTGATACATTGCTGAAACTACTATTCCACATGACCAGGATCTGTTGTACTGGAAATTCAAAAATGGGTATCCAACCCTGAAGCAAGTGGTGAGAATATACTTGGGCATACCTGCTGCATCAATTTTTCTCTTTTCTTTAACATTCAGTTTGCACTTTGGAAGAAACAAAACACCAAACTAATACATTTTTAAAGGACAATTTCACTCTACATACCTTGTGCTTGTAGCCGCGTTCGAATAAGAGCCAATGGATACGATGCTATCTGCCCACAGGTACTGCTCACTGTCCCGCACAGCAGCAACAGCATTACACCCGGGTTTTGCTCCTTCATATGCTGCCGCAAATACATATTTTTTAAAGTCTGTAAAGAATATAAGTAGAAAGATATTAGCATAACCCTGTACGATCCCTGCAAATTATTACACACAAATAGAGGCACATATTTCTGGTAAATAAAAAAGCAAAATTTCGGTACAAAAACAAGAGTCAATTTTGGGTTCAAAAGCGGTAAATAAAATAAAATTTTGGTGTTATAGCGGTGAATAATCACATCGAAAGTGTTATATAAAATGACATTTTGGTTTTATAATTGTGAATATAATCGTAAATTTGATTTAAAACTGCACTTATTACACAAAATAAACTTACCCCTTCTAATAGCACATTTACGTAGTTATCAGAGTATTAAGTTTATTCCTGTGTAAAGGGGTCCATTTTTGCTTCTCAAATATTTACAGCAGAATTAATCAATTCTCCGTGAATTGCATAACTCACAGGATACTTCATCAGACTTCAGAAAATGTCGCGTCGGTATATAAACGGTAAATTTAGTGTTTAAGAGTATATTTCGCATTTTGCAGTTCATTTCGCATTATTTCGTGACAAAACAGGGTAGAAAAATGAACCTCACACCTTTCAGAAACATGAAAAATGAACATTACAGCATGTTATTTCATGTTTTCGTCAAAAACGAAATTTGCATGCCTGTACACATAAACAATGTCACAGTACACACATATAATGGAAATAGGTAACATTAAAAATTTGCAACCTTCAATGCTCATCATACCTGGAGAAGTTAATAAAAGTTTGTGTGTTTTAAACGAAGGTCTATGCAGAATGTTGTGATACGGAAGAGGGTAAAAGATTCTTTGTCTTCTTTCATTCAGTCTTTTACCCTCCTCATTTCACAACATTTCTGATGGAGTGAAAAGACTTACCTAAAGGTATCCGTTCGGCAGGTACATGGAGGAAGATAATGCATTTGAATTGAGCTACATTTAATTATCCCAAGTAATTCTTTCAAGCACAATTGACTTTGAAACTTTCTGGCAGCTTAGTTAGAAATGCATACAAAGTTGACAGAAAGGTGGGTTCAAAAAACTACTGAATGACTTGATTAGAATAATTATTGAACTTCTTTGTTATTAACTCCCCTACAGTTATTCTTTTTACTAACAAATGGATATATGAGTCGTTCCATGTCAAATCACCCAGAGGTGGTTGCTTGACCATTTTGTTAATTTTTTATATTTTCACCATAGGTGGTCTTGCTAGTGACCTGCTCAAAAAGATTTTTTTTTTTGAAAAATCTTCCACCATCTTGGATTTCTGCTCATTTTTCATCACTGCGGGAAGCAAAAATGAGTGTTTACAAGGGTTTTGAAAAAAGGTTGCTGTGTGATTTCTATTACAGATGGAACGTTCTAGTTTTCACTGCCTGAAAGTAGAGATTCTGGCCTTTCAGAAAATGTATATATATGTAAGGTAAGAATTAAGTAACTGGGACTTTAATGGGTTTCAATATAACCATCGTAACGGGAAATTTTGCCAATTTTAAAGGTCTGTAAAATCAAAAGGGCTTGAAACCACAGGATGGAATTATTTTTGCAAGAACTATGAGTGGAAGGCTTTTCAGCCATGGTGAAACAAATCCGGGGTTGTAAGCCCTTCTGTCCGATTTTTAGTTCCGAAATCCGAAAATTTCCAAAATTTGTGAATTTCAAGGTCAAATATCTCTAAAGGGGGACCTGCGAAAAAGAAATTTTGGCCATGGATACTCCTACTAGTACTTAGTAAAACCTGTGAATTTCATTTTGGGGTTCACACCAATGTTCATGTTACAGGCTGTCAAATATCTCTAAAAATGACATCGTGAAAACATAATAATAAATAGGCTTAAAGTGACCTGATTTCCATTATTTTATAATCTAGTTATTTTATAAGGGTAAACAGAAATTAAAATAGATAAACTAGTTAGTTACTAGTTGATATATTTCAATATATACTTAGTGTGCTTTTGTTAATAAAAATCAAATCAAATCAAAATCACTTTTTGGATTGAGAAGACAAATGTTAGTAAACAAACAAGAGTACTATTATGTCAGCAAGTATATACAAGTTGCATGCACATGTTTCTTAAAGGTTTATGAATATCCAATACTATCAAACCTTACTCAATACATCCACAAGCCATGGCAAGGGTCCTTGTGATGGGATTGGTGGGACGGTAAAAAGACTTGTGGCAAAGGCAAGTCTGCAGCGACCAACTGAGGGCCATATTCTTACACCAAAGGACATGCATGAGTTTTGTGTGGAAAATATTAAAGGATAAACTTCATTATGGTGAACTGAAAGTGACAAAAAATGAGCAAGGGTTTCTGAATGACCGCTTCAATGAAGCTCATAGATTTGAAGGAACAAGAGATCACCACTGCTACATACCCAAGGACTCTTCAACTCTTCTCATCAGTAGAATATCTGCATCATTTCAAATTAATCATGTAGAGTTCAGAATTGATGACTCACCACGAATATTTCATTTTAATGAAATAATTGAAAATGACAATGTCATTTGCATTTACAATAACAGGTGGTATGTAGGTAAAGTAATTGAAATGTCAAAAGAAAACAATGATGTTAAAGCGATGTTCTTCAATCCTGGTGGACCATCAACGAGCTTTACTTTACAAGGAAATGATGTTGCTTGGGTGAAGTTGAACAATATAATTGATGTTCTGACACCATGTGACTTCACCACTGATACTGGGAGAACATACAACATTTTACTCAACAGAAAAACACAGAACAGTCACTAAAGTTACAAGCACATAAGAAGAAATAGTCCGTTGATCAATCATCTCCGTGCCAATCAGTGTTTTCGGGACCATGCACCAGTCAGATATTTTTTCTTTTTTTCATGGCTCCATGGATTGAGAGACAGACAAGATCCCCTGTAACTTTGATGTCCATGTGTAGATAGTGTATATATATATATATTGATGTAATGTTGTATTATGAGTAGTGATATATGGAATTGTAAATGTCATTGTGATGTAATATATTGAATTGCAAACTCTGTATATCATAGTGGTATATGTAACTGGTAGGGAGACAAATTTATGGTAAATAAAAACTGAGGAGAGCGGTAAATAAAATGTTAGATCAGCGGTATATACCAACGGTGGAAAAAAAATGGCACACACTTTTTCATCATGAGAGGAAACAACATACAAAAGAGCTATAAATTGATAAACTACTTCATTTTTATATACTGTACACATACACAAGTACTTAGCTGTCCAACCAAAAAGAAAACATAAAATCACTTCATTTCTAAATTCCATATCTCAAGTGATTTATTCATTGTATGTATTTAAAGGATGTCCTTGCTATCCAACAAATAAAATAATTACTACTGCACATACACAAACATATTTTGAAAATCACATGATGATAAACAAAATTCATTCATGACTGAACACAAATGACACCATTGTTTCCCTTGATGTGCGGGAACAGACTAATCTTATCGCTGCTACAGCTAGCAAGTTCAATGAAACTGGAATTTGAGTAGACATTCGGGGGAAGAAAGGAATGCAGCTTGACAGGGAGCGAAGTTTTCGAACTGAAATTATGTCCATGGGAAATCCCAATTTGCAGCGTCTTCCTGATGTGATCGAAGATAAAACGTTCTTCAGCTGCAAGTGGTAGGAAACTTTAGGCAAACGTTTCGTTACAAATCGACAGTTTGCGCGCACAACCTCGATTGCCGGTTTTTGCATGTTTTCTACTTAATTTGATGATATTTCACGGTTATTTCACGAAAAAGCGTTCATTTCGTGGAAAGCACACATTTCGCATTACTTCGTGAATAAAACTCATGCATATTTCATCATTGGGGCTGTAGTTACGTGCAGAATGTTCAAAATTGCATCCTTTTTCACATTTCGCGAATCGCAAAAATTCAATGTCCCTAGTAACTGGGATACAAAAAATAGAGGAAGAACTTGAATACGTATATTCTCAAGCGTTTAAATGCTTGTCATATTTTACAGGTAGCTTGTGTTATATTTAGCAGACAATTGTTGTATTTATTATGTTATATTTTACATACAATTGTTATGTACCAGAGTGGATGTATTGAGTAAGGTTTGATAGTATTGGATATTCATAAACCTTTAAGAAACATGTTCATGCAACTTGTATATACTTGCTGACATAATAGTACTCTTGTTTGTTTACTAACATTTGTCTTCTCAATCCAAAAAGTGATTTTGATTTGATTTGATTTTTATTAACAAAAGCACACTAAGTATATATTGAAATATATCAACTAGTAACTAACTAGTTTATCTATTTTAATTTCTGTTTACCCTTATAAAATAACTAGATTATAAAATAATGGAAATCAGGTCACTTTAAGCCTATTTATTATTATGTTTTCACGATGTCATTTTTAGAGATACTTGACAGCCTGTAACATGAACATTGGTGTGAACCCCAAAATGAAATTCACAGGTTTTACTAAGTACTAGTAGGAGTATCCATGGCCAAAATTTCTTTTTCGCAGGTCCCCCTTTAGAGATATTTGACCTTGAAATTCACAAATTTTGGAAATTTTCGGATTTCGGAACTAAAAATCGGACAGAAGGGCTTACAACCCCGGATTTGTTTCACCATGGCTGAAAAGCCTTCCACTCATAGTTCTTGCAAAAATAATTCCATCCTGTGGTTTCAAGCCCTTTTGATTTTACAGACCTTTAAAATTGGCAAAATTTCCCGTTACGATGGTTATATTGAAACCCATTAAAGTCCCAGTTACTTAATTCTTACCTTACATATATATACATTTTCTGAAAGGCCAGAATCTCTACTTTCAGGCAGTGAAAACTAGAACATTCCATCTGTAATAGAAATCACACAGCAACCTTTTTTCAAAACCCTTGTAAACACTCATTTTTGCTTCCCGCAGTGATGAAAAAGGAGCAAAAATCCAAGATGGTGGAAGATTTTTCAAAAAAAAAAATCTTTTTGAGCAGGTCACTAGCAAGACCACCTATGGTGAAAATATAAAAAATTAACAAAATGGTCAAGCAACCAATTGATTTAAAATTGGGTGATTTCACATGGAATGACTCATAAACAAAAGCAAGTGTGTTACTATTGGTGGATTCAAGCAGCAGAATCAAGTGGTCGACATGTGTTACTTGCACACATATGTACGTGCAATACACATGCACACATGTGTACTTTCAAATTTCTGCAAGTTGAGATTTTGAGATTGAGAATTCATTCTACCATCAAGAAGTTAATTCATTCTATTCTTAACTATACTGGATCAGTAATTGTTTTGAATTTGTGGATAGACGCAAAACATCATGCTTATTGAGTGGGATGACATTGGTAAGTTGTTGCTCCTATTTTCTTTTCTTTTCATCTCTTGTATTTACAACACTGATTATTTTAAATAAATATTTGCACTCTTTCAACATGTAAAATATACCAACATTCATGTTAACCTATGATCTGGGAAGTAGGAGCAAACAGAAAATGGGAGACTGCAATTTCTGGAAATTCTTGGCCACACCCACTTTGTTTTACTTCCCTTTTGTTATTCTCCATCCAATTCTATGTTTTAAACACAACTCTAACGTTTCTGCATGTTCATAACTTTGCTGCTAACTTGTGTTTTGGGTACAATGTGTTTTATCTTGTCCATTTGCCCTCTATGGTCTATACCAGCGGTTCTCAAACTTTTCTCTCATTGTACCCTTTAGTCTTAACTAAACACCTAACGTGTCCAGTCTCACACCCAAGATGGCTATCCACCCAACCACGTCCAAGTTGTCTTTAGAAGATGGGCACAGGCCAACTTAACAACTACATAAGTACCCACTAACTTGATCCTTCTTTCCAAGCAGCTCTTTTACTTCTAACTCTCTTAGGTTGAGACAATCTTCATATATCAGCAGTTACATCTCTCTTATAATAAGCCCCGTTATTGTTATCTGTGTGTCCAATTATGTCTACACCCTACAGGTTTTCCCATTTAGTATGAAGGCTCTACTTAATAATCAGCTCAAATCACAACCATCTGAGTTAAGTTCCCCTAAAGGTACAGTATGGTTGGGGATTGAAAACTGTACCATTACAACTCATGACAAAAGTCCACCTACACTATACACCATAATACCTAACGGGGCAAAGGGGCATATCAGGTTATTGATAGTAGGAACATTTGTCAAGTGTTTGACACCAAAAAAGATTTACAACCCTGCTGGTAATTCATGGGTGCAGATTTGACAATTCTATGTTTGTATATAGTACATTATCTACACTATTATTATTATTCCATGTTGTTTTACCCACTCTTCACCTAATTGCAAAGATAATAATGACTAGATGAACCTGATGAAGCAACTCAAAGGAATGCCCAGGACTAACCAGGAACCTTCAGATTGTAAGTACACAAGTAGACACGCATACACACAAGGTGGCTAATGGTAAAAACTAAAGCTCCAAAACAACCCAACCTACTATATTCCATTTATACATTTCCAACAAATCAATTTACTCTTTAAAATTGGAAAAAATAAGTTTCTTCTTACTGAATCAGTTGACATGTCTACAATCCGAACATAACATGAATTTCTGGGCTTCTGCAAATGCTACTACGAACTTCAAAAATTTTACCAATCCATTTTATAATTACAGTGATGCGATTATACACATTAATTATGGAGGTAAATGATCCAATTAATTTTTCCATGGGAATGATGTTTCAAATCACAGTCCATATATTTAATAGGTATCAGTAACTCTCACTAAACAAAAATACCCCATACACAGTAGAAAGTCTCACCTCATAAACAGCTAAATCTATTCCAGCATACGGCACTATACCAAGTAGATTTGGTACATATCCTCTGTAGAAGCCCCTCCAACCTTCCTTTGAGTATATGTGCTTTGCAGCATCCAGTATACCTTTGTATTGGCCAGTTTTCCTTAGGGCTAACCTTGTCTTCAAAACCTGCAATAACACACAGATTGATTAAAACATGCCAGTTTTAGAGTATAACTAAATTATGCTTAGTGAACCTTATAATTAGCATACAACTTCTACAATATATCCCTTCTTATACGTCTATTTTGTGGTTATCTTAACATCATTTACATAAATATGTTCTCTGTTATGCTTTCCTTTGGAGGTTCACATCTCTTTATTTGTAAAGTGAAATAAGCAAAAATTAGTTTTAACCACACCATTAAAAGTTTACCCATTGTTCACAGAACAAAATTAAGTACAGTGTGTTTTAAAAATTCTGCAGTATTCTAAAAACCGTTAACTTTTAAAGTAATAAATTTATTACAATAAAATAGTGTTTGTCACACAGAGGAAACTTTAAAACTAATGTCTGATGTGGTTTGGTTCATTGCCAGATCTCCAGCTGGGTACCATTCACGTCTGAACACACTTGCGATCTTAGTTTGAATAAAAGAATTGAGTTTCTGAGTGCTCTACATGGCAAATCTGCTATGCTTTCCTGTAGCCTTAAACATTTTGTACATTCTGGCTACTTTTGTCTGTTGGTTTTTTTTTTTTTTCAGTTAAAAACTAACATGCATTGGGCTTTTTCCTGCATTGGCGTCATCTTGCAATCACGTGATCACCTGCAAACATGTCATTCAGAAGCATGGGCAGAAGAAAATTTGAAATTTTCCTCTGTGTAAAAACAAAATATTTCATTGTAATGAACCCACTCTTGTAGCTTTTTAGAATCCTGCAGGATTTTTAAAACACACTGTACAATTACAGGTTTTAGAAGGTGCAAGGTTAATATTTCTAGTGTACACAATACTGTATGGTTTATGACAATATCTGGTCAAAATAAAATGCAAATAATTTTGTTTATTTAAAAAACCACCACCTTCGAAGACAACAATGTCACTAAGAGTGCTTGGCTATCACATGAGAAAAAGGTGAGGGTGTATAATTCTATCACCTTAGAACACACAATCATTAGATTCCTTTACCTGGTGAGCAAGTTTGCTTGTCAATTTAGAAAATGAATTTTCTAGTTTTTAAACACAATATTCCTCATCTTAAATGTGAGAATGTTTGCAAGGTTATCTTTGTCATTTACATTCCTTGTCACTAGATTTTTGAAAAAGATCACACAAATTGGTATGGTAATTTTCCAAATGTTACCATCAGTCTGAGAGTGTGTACATAATATTCAAAAAATTGTTATTCTGACGAAAACCAAGAAGGCAGAACAAGTCATGCTTATCAAAAAAATTCATGGATACCAGAGTGAATGCCACTGGTGTCAAAATTCATGCATATTTCCAGTATGCATACTGTTGTATGTAAAGGAGAATGTAATGTAAATCTTACCTCTAATGGATAAATTACTGTTTGGCTAAAACCGCCAGCTGTGGACCCAGCCACGAATCTCTCATAGATGGACAAATCTCTTGTGCTATTGCGACGTATCAATCTCTTTGCCTGTTCATATGCCATGAACTTCAACGCAGATTCAGGTGCAATTTTCAATACATTTATTCCATTCCCCCTCCAAAGACTTGCTACCCCTCCTTCTTGCAACATGCCATTCAGACATTTCATTATGGACATGTTTTTTTTAGATCCATGGACCTGGAAAGAAAAGTAGGATTGTTCATACAACTATAAAATAGCACATACAAATTAATGTTCAACTAGCACATTCTCTCACCACAAATATGGATTTTAATTGTGAAAGCATATATAATAGACATTTAAAAAATGAATAATAGAAAAACTGGTAGTCAGGTAAGTATTTGACTGGTATTCAGTTAACTAATACAGATATTTGTTGTGCAAGAACTCATTTCAGGACTGCATTTTCTAATGATGAAATTAAAGTCCAATACTGATCAACATTGAAAACTACTCCTTAATTTATTATATAATAATAAAACTATCAAAATAAACAAAACAAAAGAAGCAGAGAAAACTTTGTGATAAAACTATATAATTATGTAAAAAAATAATAATAAAGATATACATTTGTACACAAAGTACACTAATCTACTGTGGTTGTAAACCTAAATATAGCTTATTAAAGTTACACAACATGTATCAGAATTATACTTGAAGCAAGTGATCACAACATTATGTAACAAACTACTCAAAATTAGCATACAACTTAAATTTAGCATCATGGCAATTCAATGAAGGGCATTTTTAAAGAGCAAATTTGTTTCTGTACCAAAATATATCATTGCATGCAGTTATTAGCCAACAGTAACACCATGATGGCTTGATTTAACAAATGAAGGAATTTGTCTCATTGATATCCTATTGTTCACACAATAATCCATACCTACTTTAAAGCATGGGTCCACAAGCAAAGATTATTATTATTATTAATCAAGTTTATTACTGTTAGAATGTATAAAAGACCTGGAAAAGTGGATTAACCAAAGTGTGCAATCAATGTGATTTGATTACTTTTTGTTACCTAGTGGATCTGAACCAGGATGCAATCAATTGCATGTATAATTCTCGTCAATGGAAGACATACACTTCATCCAGTTCTGGCACCACTTTGTACAACAAGAGTTCAAGAAGGTGAAAGTACTCAAAAACTCATATTAGTTAGGGCTCCAATATTAAAAGGGCTATCAGTTTCCAAACCCACAGCTCATAATATGTATACCTATGAAAATTATAATAAATGTGAGGATCATATTGATGCTGAAATTTATTTCTCTAGTGACTAAGCCATTTTAATACTCAATGTTTTAAGAGTTATATTATTAATTGTACGAATGTGACTACACTGAGAATTTGCCCAAAAAAAAAAAATGCTGCATTTATGAACAAGCACCTCCCCCTTTTTACACTACCCTCATGGAAAAAAAAGTTTTTCATGAAACTTTACATATAAATAATAGAGAAAATGTTGAGAAATCTGGCAACATTTCAAATTCCTAGGCTCCCAGCATTGACAGAATGCTATGGGGTGCAAGAAAAGAGGGGAGGGGTGGAGGTTGAAGCAAGTGGTTAACAGTCCTCCTTTATCAGTGAAACATTGGTCGAGTATAAGTAAGTCCGACCTTGAAGTTGTGCTCAGGAAAATCACAACAGTAGGTGTTGTTAATAAGTAAAAGACATGGCTTAAAACCAGCAGGATTTTTCGCAACATATGTGGTCAAGAATAAATTATATGTATGGCATTGTAAAAGCTGTAACCTAACCAGATCTACATGGTTCAAATTCATGCAACACTGCAGTGTTTCAGATCAAAATGTTATGCAATATTGAAGACTTACCTGAAGGAATACTTTCAACCTGTCGAGTGGTGCTGTACACGTTCGCGACACTGCTCCTGCAAAACCACCAGACACTAAATGCCTCCACCACATACCAGTAATCATTTCAGCCTGGGTGAAGTCGTCTGGCACATTCATATCTTCCCCAATGTCCAGATACTGCAAGATGGAAAAATGCATTGTTAGATATCAATTTGGCAGACTTGGTTACACATGTAAAAAAAAACATTTTTTGACAGTAATGAGACCTAACTTTATAACATACAGGACAAACATAATTGAAAGTTGTGATATTTAATTTTATATGTACCAGGGTTTACAAAAAAATGTATACACACTTTAAAAGCATATCATACATGCAATACGCTTCAGTTCATGTTGGCTACGGGTTCAACGAGTAGTACTATCATTCAGAATCAGCAACAGATAGCGTTAGTGTTCAGCGACGCAATGTGCTGCGCAAGGCGATTACAATAAGTTGAGAAAGTGCAGTGATGGCGTAAACACGGCTGTCATTTGAGGTGCAAAAAACATTCTGAAGTGGTATTGGAGGCATAACTGTCAAGGACGTAGTGTACAGTAAGAAGCCACAGTCACTAGTGGACCTACGCCATGAAATTGAAATGGCTTGTGCAGCAATCCCTGTGGCTACTCTGGAACATGTCATCAGGAATGTACTGCATTATGTGCAAAGGTGTTTGCAGGCTGGTGTTTTGCAGTTTGAGCACTTATTGTAATTGCACGCAGAAACTGTGTCTATGTTGTAACTTTTCCCGTTGTATTGTTGTAATACAATAATATAGCAGCTATTCCATTTTAAAGTGTGTATACATTTTTTTGAACACCCCGGTATTATTTCATATCATGTAAGAACCAGAGAAAGAACTCTAAAAATGCAGTTTTTGGTTTTCTTTAACCTATCTACTCTGGAGTCAGATCGATTTAATTCCATCATTTCTAATTAATGGTTAACTCTAGACAATTATCTCCAATTTACAGATTATTTTTAGTCACGCTTATTACTAATAATACACATTTCTCTCTCCCCTGTAAATTGGAGTTACGTCAATTTGGTTCTCACACAATTACATTGCCTTGAAGTTCAGTCCATTCATTAATTTTCCCAACTAAAGTACTTTGCATGCAATTATGTACAATACCTATGCAAACACTTTTCAGAGACACTTATTTGCATCATTCTATTGAACTGTATATATTCTCTTCTTTCTTTACATGGAAAAAATCATATGAGAAATTGGAAAATTTATGTAAATTAGATAGTGGCAATTTTAAAAACTAAAAACAGGTCCAATATATGACCAGCTACCTTGAACTTGACAATTTATCTTCTTACATCAACATAGTAGTCTGACAACAATTACTATTCCTTATAGTGAAATAGAACTAGGCAGAATATAGAGGAGATAGTGGGATATCATTGTCCAAAATAAAACATTTCATTGGTCACCAGAAAAAAAAAAGTGTTTGTCTCTTCGTGCTTAACAAACTTTACAAGACAATAGTTAAGGAAAATATAGAGCGGAAAAAACAAATATTAACCAGAACCATCACAAACAAATTTTGACAGACACAGAATAGCAACAGCAGCAACAAAGACAAAAGTGTAAACCTTTTTCTGTCCATTAAAAAATAAACCCATTATATGATACAAATCACATTCCAACAGTCCTGCAGATAACATGGTCACAACACAAACACTACTATTTTTAAAATGTATAACAACTACATACGGCAATCAAATTATTCCGAAAAAAAAAACAACCTAAGCATTCCATCTGATAAAAAAGAACAGTTTCACAGATGATTAAATTTAGGAAAGATGATTGTCCTCTTTGTCATAAAAAAGCCATAGCATTCAGTTATAAATTGGATGGATATTTTTATTTCCATTAAAAAATAGTGTAATTTCTTGCAAATGTCAAATTTTTTCAGGTTGTGACCTTCCCTACATCCAGGAGGATAAATATTCACTAACAGAGATGGTGGTTTGAGTTATGAACAATTTATGGTTTGTTAAAGTGAATATTTATGGTGATCCTATGTCAAATTCTATCCATTAGTTTTCACATTGTGATTAACACACACACACACATACACACAATATTCATGTGGTAGGGCAGGGCAACACTCATGCCTATTACTGATCATTCTTCAGAACCAATAAGACTTTCCACAATTTGGCACAAGCATATACAGACATTTCCTTAAAAGGAAGTGTTTGCGAATATCTGCAGTGTGTACATACTGTTATTGGATCCATTTATTTTTTGTCCCATTATCAAATTCCTGACAATATTATTTTAAAATGCCCATTCCCCTCAATGTCTGATGAAAGCCAAATACGCCTGCAGCCAAATAAGCATGCAAGAATTGTTAGTGAGCAAGTGAGTTACATGCTAATCACAGTAACTGAAATCCTGTTTTCCTTAACTTATTCCCAGTTATATTTAAATCGGCTGCATAATTATTTTTTCCCTATATATCTCGAGAACCCTAGATTCCCTATCAATACCTCTTTCCTCTACTCCCAAAATGCACACATATATTCCTCAAAATATAAATGACAGTTACAGGAGTATTTTCTCGTTGAAAACTAAAATCATATAATTTCCATTATGTGCAAGAGTAATTGTGGATATAGTGGAACCACGAGCAAAACAACCTGCGCAGACCCGCGAGTCCTGTGCACCGTACCCCCGCGAGTAGGGGAGGGGGAGATTGGACCATGCTTCCTTATGGCCCAAGGTGGAGGGAAGAAGGGAAAGCTGCGCGGGGACTTGTCCTCCCAAGGTTTTTTTCCTTGTGGTCGATCTATAGTGCCTTGTAGGAAGTGACAATCACAAGGCAGATTACATACATAATTTTGAAATTGAAGTGTTTCAGGAATCAGGAAGTAAAATAACAATTTTGGCTACTAACACAAATGATATTCTTCAATTCAAAGAAAATTGTGATTTTGTGTTTATTCTTCCAAAAAATACTGCCTGCATACCACTATGTCACTCAAAAAATGCGAAGTGTCGCAAGCTACAAAAATGAACAGTAGTTGGTTTCGCTCTGCATTCCATAGAGAATTGCACCAGATGTATATAACCCGCAGCTTCTTAGCATCTTATGAGCTTCACTATACCTTCATTTGGACAACTTCGTGCATGACTTCAAATAATCAGGTTGTTAAAAAAATACTTTATTATCCATCACTTACGTAGGCATCATACCCTTTCACAAGTGATTTCACTATTGTTTGAATGTCAACTCGAACCTCTTTGTTAACCTCAATTATCGCAGCAAAACTGGTATGATCCATGATTGAACTAAAAGTGATGTAAATCTACTTTTGTCATATGAATTTGCGAGCGGGTGATAGTGCCGAGAACAGGTTCCATAAATACTCCAATATAGTTCCCTCGCTCATACAGGAATACTATTCAAATATTCAACAAAACATTATTTCTCAAATTTGTGCGATCGTTCAATAGTAATTGGGGCATACTACTTACAACAGGTTCGGAGTCGCTCTCCATTCCATAGTTAATCGAATAAAACCTTTCGACTTCCATTGTAGGCAAACAGCTGAACATTTCGCGGCTACCGAAATACGTCAAGCTGCAGCCAATCAGATTTAGGTGTGGACGAAAAGTCACGATTTGTAGGAAAAACAAATAAATGCATGAATACGTTAGAATAAGTCGCTAGGGATTTGTACACTAACGTTTCGTATGAACTTCCCTACGCTAAACAAAAATAACATAACCTAATTTCATGTTATTTCTATTGCAAGATTTATTATGTCGACAGAAAAACAGATGAAGGACACCTATTTCATCACTACACTGGGCTCGTTACTTATACTGAATACAAATGCCAGACTGAAAACAATACTAAAAACGCTAATAAATTAATTGTACTAGAAACTACGATCAACCGCTAAGGCGGGGAAATCCTCAAATATTGATTTTTGTTCTAGTGGCAGCGCACTTCTATGTAGGACAGCGGGTGAGATCAACGACCTGCGATTTGAGGCTTGCCTTAGATCTGGGCAACAAGAGGGTTGTGTGGATAGGGTAATTTCAAGTCAGTTCCGTATTCATTACAGAGTAATACCAGTAATACGTATAATTTGCACTATAAATTGCGTCGTGGGCAGTTGAGTGTCGCTTTAATCACAGCTTTGGGTACAGAGGTTAATTAGCGCGGCATAGAATAAAACTGACACTTTTACTTTTGTTCATTTGCCAATTAATTGAATCAATTGTTGTCATGTATCCTCATCGGCGTGATTAACATGGCACACGCCATTGTCATCAAATGCCTGTCAAAGATGCTTATGGTTCGGTTGAATTCAACCAAGAAAGCGGCTTCGAATTCTTTTGATAGCATGACTAGCACACACGCAGGAAAATAATGATATAGAATACATTAAAAAACTGCTAACGCACTTCTGAAATGCTGGAATGGCAGATATTAATAAAGAAGGCCTTTGAATGCGACCTTGCGATCACACATGCTGCAGATCTATATTTCCTTGTGACATCTGCGAAGGTCCCGTAACTATTTCGACGTGGCCTATTTACAAAGGCCCGATTCCTTGAACGATTTGGGTTATCCCCAGCTGCTTATTCCTATCAAAATAGAACGCGAATTAGGAATGCAAAATATTGAAATGTTTCTACTTTCGATTAAGTAGATCTTACGTTGATCCGACAAATACAGACATTTTCTCGATTTCTCTTACGATATTTTCCCTATTAAGTAGTTTAACATTGACGTACGCAGGGTTTTTTCCAGGGAGGGGCAAGGAAGGTATTTTTTTTCCGGGGGGGGCAAACGAAGGCAAAATTTCCCCCAAAATAGTGTTGTTCCCTAAAAAACATTGCTTAAATTTGAATTTATGATGTTCATGAAATAATTAACACAAATTATTGTGGCTAAAATAAAATTATATGTCTGAAATACATATTTTTTGGTTGACTTTCATTTTCCAGGGGGGGGGCACGGCCCCCTTGCCCCCCCCCTTCCGGACGCCCATGTAGTTTAATAAAACTAAAACAATTGCATGTACCTAAAATGTACGTAATGCTCTTGTATCATGTGACGGGAATATTCGGGCTGGTGAAAAGCTAAGTGGGAACTTCCGACATTGCAGAAGGAAAATGTTTTTCATTATCTGAGGCCACGGCAAAGCAAATACCGTTACAAACAGTTAATTCCGTAGCATATTTTGTTCCTAGCGCAGTCACTTAAGTTCAGATTTAGATCACTGTTTACGCAGCTGACCTAGAATAGCCCAAACACGAGGAAAGTTAACTTCTGTACACAATTTCGTCACTCAGCAGACTAATCTGTAACTTGCAAAAGACCTTCACATTCTGTTCGAGTACAACTTTCACCCGCAGCGTCATTTGTTCGTGAACCTGCAATTCAAAATGTAATTCGAGAATATCAAAATTCACACTCTATAATCTGTACCAGAAAATATGTCTAAAGCGTTCAATTAAACAAGAGAAAGCAGTTTAAGCTTTCCATCAATTTTTCATGCAGTTAAAAAACAATAAAAAGGCCCCGGTTTTGGAGGTCTAGACAATGTCTCGCAGCATATTTCATTTTTTATTTCAGTAACAATAGGATGGGCTACAGGCAGAAACTTTCGCCTATGTATGTAGAAGAAAAAACGTTGTTTGTATGCATTAACTAAGTGAAGCCAATAATTATATATCCTTGGTGAAGCAACAAACCAAAGATTACTTAATTCACGAGAAGTGTTAATGGGTTATGATACGACTATAATTAATCTGTGACACAGTTTTCATTCTGCACACACCTCAGGTAAACTAGAAAACAAAGTAAACAACTGGTGGAGTGGTGCATATTGTCTACTCTATTAAAAAAAAAAAAAGAGGTTCAAGTTCATTCCAGCTGAGCTGCATTCGGCAACGTTGCAAGAAGGTGCGTGACGTCAGTGTTACGTAGCGGTTTCGTGGAACGATGACGAAACCTCGCTTCCCAGCTGATCAGCCTAGCCTACTCGTGTTCTCGTTCTGTAAACGAAAGGTCACAAATAACGGAAAATTTTTAAGACATCGGAAATTAAATAACACAATCAAAGAGGAATTCCACTTGCAAACTAAATTAACTGCTTTAAATTTTGTACTTCTCCATAATACTGTACGAAATCTCAATTGTCTATCCAATCATATAACAGTCTACTGATGATGATGGCAACATCCAAGAATTGCCTTCTCAACTTCAATTGGAACATTACACGACAGTACCTTCAGAAAAGGGTGCTAATTATGTTAACATACCTTCTAAAGCTTCGTCCATGATGCACTAATTGTCTGCTTACATTGTAATGAACTTGAAATACTAGTGGGGGGGGGGGTATGATAGAACAACCTGAACACACTGCATGAAACAAGACCAACAGCCGTGCCTTGGGGTAACCGGGAACAAGCAACGTCGACGGAACAAAAATAAACCTAGGGGTAGGACAATTTAGGATATCGAAGCGTAGACTCGCTTCCTGCATCATCCGTATAACTTGGCTCGCTTCTGTCTGTCTCCAAAGTTAACATTACTCGTGTTCAGCTCTTAGGGGCATGCAGGATTCTTTACTGATGTATTCTGTTGATCTGTATTCTATGTATTTATTGCAGCAATACTTAGTATGAGATTTGAATGAGTATTTAGTGTGATAAACTTCCTTCGAAAAATTCATATTCACGTGCCATTTAATAATGAATCGCCCTTTGCTGTTAAATTTGCTACGGTGAGGCTACATGTGAAGATTCTTTTGGGATTACTATACCTACATAAACTAGTATTGATATGTCGCGGTATTTTTTTTTAGCATTAGTTACTGTGTGTATTCCAATATTGTAACCAGATTTATCTTCTGACCCGAAAAATAAAAATCAAGCAAACAAGAGCAACATTTAGTTCCGCATACGTGTAGTCATGGACACTTCTGGGTTGTAACAATC
The DNA here is from genome assembly GCF_977018435.1 of Lepisma saccharinum. NCBI lineage: Eukaryota > Metazoa > Arthropoda > Insecta > Zygentoma > Lepismatidae > Lepisma > Lepisma saccharinum. Next base: position 53,510,344 of record NC_139242.1, read on the forward strand.
CCAGTAAGTATAATTGTGTTCATTACAACTCAGAATTGTCCGTAACTGTACATGTATGTGTGTGTGTGTCGAAATTTGACATACTGAAAACATCCGTCCACATACACAGAACGCATCAACAGGCACTTCTGCCTGATTTTGTAAATATGGACATAACAGAAATACCTAGGTAATGAAATACGGAAATCAACTTCACGGTCCTCTCAGTTTTCTTAAAGTTTCAATTGGCAAACCTTGAGGTTTATTTTCCTGCTCTCAGTCAGCTGTTTATTTATGCGTTCATTCCTGGACCTAGGGTTACGTAACCGCCTTTGGACATGCGACAAGTTCCAACTAACTTGTGGGAAGTACTACACACAACATTCTTCAACTGCAATGTGATATAGTAGCCTACAGAAAGTTATTGAGGTTAAGATCTTTCAAGGCTGCCTTTTTATAAGCAACCGCATTCGTTGATTCTTTTTGCAAATATTAAGCCGTCGAAAGGCTAGAGTGTACTGCTTGCTCTAAGAACAGCTGTTTTTTCGAGGCTGCATTAGTGCAAAAGCCAGAAATGACAGAGTCTAAGGTTTTAACGAGCAGATTGTTTCATACAGGGTAATTACAAAAAATACCATAGCAATATTCGAAATGGGAGTGTGGGAGGCGCAACCTCCTCAAGTTCGAAAAATACTAAAGAACATCACCTAATATTGCATCCATGAATTTTCACTTCAAGTATTATTTAACAATATCACACAATAAAATCAGTCAGCATAAAATACCCCGGCTACGTTTGCTACTATGACACCTGCTTCAACAGAAACAAGACAGCGGCGATGGGACTCTGTGACTGTCCCAAGAAACAGCCGCCTAGACATGTCTTCGCCCTTCATAAGACTGTGGCAACAAGGATTGACCTGTAAATCCACCCCAATTCTAAAAAGAAACCCCAAAAGTAATATATAATAAAACGAGGCCCCGATAGGTTACAGAATTTCAAGTGTAGCATGCATGAAATTGCGCAGAAAGGAAATGCGACACGACACACTCTTGAGTACCAAAAAAAAAAAAAAAAAAAAAAAAAAAAAAAAAAAAAAAAAAAAAAAATCGAACCTTCTAAGTGTAGTAAGATATTCAAGAAGTATCGTTAGAATTTGCGCTCACTTACACCTATTTTCATCGAGTCCTGATAAATACGACGTTACTGAGAGCGATAGCCTGACACGCGCTAGACATGTGACCATATAAGCTTGTATGAATAAGCCACGCAAAGGAAACGAGCGTGGCATGTGAGATAGTACCCAGCACTGTATTTTGGGCATTTGTTTAGTAAATTTCGAATGCAAGTACAGCAGATTATAAATCATGTTCAAAAACAAAGTATATGTGAGTAAATTAACCAAACAAGTGCTTGATTCTTTATCGCTTCTTTGTGTCAGATTGTTGCACTGAATTTTTAAGTAATAAAAGTATTGTCTCCTTACTTGTGATAAACCCCTCTCCTTCACACACTCTCACCCACAGCTGGAAACCTTGTCATATTGGCCAACACTTGAAGTGTAATGTTTCGGGGGGGATGATTTGGGACACAGTCGTATTTCTGAAACAACCTTTTCAAAACCATATGATGATACCCATGCGGTTAACCAAATCGAACCTGGGATTCCTTGATTGCCAAGCAAGAGCGTTACTACTACGCCATTACGGAGGCCTCGCAACATGTTGCAAGTAGTGTTGCCCACGAGACGAGACTTTGGCCTGTCTCGTCTCGTGGAAATGCTGTGAAATGCTGTCTCGTCTCGAAAATATTAGTTTGTCTCGGGACACATGATCGATCTCGTCTCGTCTCGAATTTTTAAAAGCCTGTCCCGTCTCGTCCCGTGGGCAACACTAGTTGCAAGCGAACTTAGGGGCCTGTGGTGTATGTGTTCGATCTTGCACAATGTTTGCTTATTTACAATTGCCCAACCTGAGAACAAAACGCACTCCGACCATTGCCTCCTTAACCAATGATTATTCCAGCCGTGACTTCAACCACCCCACAGACAAACAACGCCGTTCCCGAGAAGTGGAAAAAATTCCCTCGAATCCCACCATTCTCTGCCCGTTATAAGAACCAAGTCAATATGTACTTCGCTCGATCACAGTTAAACTTTAGAAAATGCGACACTAATTTTATATTATATGAAAACTAACTAACTAACTCACTCACTCACTCACTCTCTCTCTCTCTCTCTCTCTCTCTCTCTCTCTCTCTTAAACGTTATCTTAAATGTAACAAGTATTAGGAAAGAAATGAACACTTGACTTCATATGTTTACCGTTGTAGATCTGTGAAATATGATTGAATTTTTTAAAAAATTACATGTAATATTACAGTATCTTTTTATTAGCCTTAATTAAAAAAAAACAACTTCGTTCGACACTTGTTACGATTACCGACAAAGTTAAAAAGTTCTACACTCGCATTAGGTGCAAAATCATGACCCTTTATCAGTTTAAGGTCTCCTTTGGTGTAATTGTTTTATTATAGCCGAGAGCACTTTTAGTTCATCTTTTAATTCAGTAGCCTTCATGTGTTAACATCCCGGCAAGTTTTCTACACTTTTCAGACAAAAGATCAGATGGCATATCTTTATGCTTACTAATATCATAAAAGAAATCGAAAATTCACTGTGTTGTTTAAGCTGCTCAAATCTTTCTCTTGGAGCTAAAATAATCGTCTAGGACCTGGTAATAAAAATCAACTTTGTACAGCTTTTGTGTATCTTCAACAGTTTCATCATACTCAAAATGCTTCTTCTTTCGATTTCGGCCTGTACAGTTTTGCCTATCTTTCGATCATCTATACCTAAATTCGACGCCAATTCTTTCTCATCAACCGGGACTCTCACAGGTCGCCGCCCCTCGACGCCTCCACGAGTGGGGGAGGGAGAAGTGGCGTGTGAGAAACTTTGAAATTTTTTCATCACTCCTGCTTTTTTCTAAGCGCTGATATGTTTGCAAGAAATCATGTAACAGCATCTAACACATCGTAGATTAATGTCTTGAAGACATTTGCTCATTACATTACGTGGAATAAGAAGTCATACCAGATAACTAGTGAGCAAAGGAAGGTAAAGCCAGGCAACTGGTTTGCAATATACTGAGCCTCATGTGCGACCATTTGGACAGTTTTATTGTCGCCAATTATTTGAAGGAGCGCATCCTAGACCTCCGGAGTTAAGGCATCGAATCTGCTTTCCCTCCTTGTGGTACTCTGTGATTTTAAAGTGAGACTACTGATATGTTCGTTCAAACCTGCGTGTTGGCATATATTAACTTCCAGGTTATATAATATAATATTATAACTTTTTTTCTTCTTCTCTTCAAATTTGCCGCTCTGGGCAGCGGCACGGCTCGCCCCCCCCCCCCTCAACCGGTCCTGCGGGGCACAATTACACACCTTTTATATTTACATTAACTTTATTCTTGCGGCGGATAGAGAGTAGTTTCCTTGATTTCCATGTCTGTTCGAAGTTCATAAGCGTTAACCCTGCGAATCAACCGGTTTTAAATTTCTCAGAAAAATTACCCGTGGTTGACTGCCTCGCAAAAGCGCATATTAAACTGCAGTGGGGGGGGGGAGTAACCTGACTCAATCCTTCTGGGGAAAACCCTGGAGCATGTGATAAGCAAGGAGATCGTTGTGCCTTATCGCAGACGCCAAAATATGGCAACGTTGCTTCCAAAGCAGATATTACGGAAGATAACCGGTTGTATCGTTAGGCTTTTGACTCGATAATACGCATTCTCTTCTAAACACAAATCTTCCTGTTCAGTGACTTCTCCCTCAGATATTTCACACAATGTCCCTATTGTAGAATAGGCTATATCACAAGTTACCGAGAGCAAAGAAGACTGCTAGTTTCGCCACGAAATTCTAGCGTCTTTTTAGTTTGACAAATTCTAATTTACATTCCCTCACTAATTGTGCTTCAACAGAATACAGGAACTTTCAGACCGAAGTACTGAGGGTCTCTCTTATAAATGTACTATTTATGCTAACAGAACTAAACCTAGCTAGCCTAACCTAACAACTTGGGCATTTAGCCTAACAATAAAAGCTTTCCCCGGCGACGTCAGAACGAACGGTTGCTCAAGTATTGTGCGATAAGGATGACCACAAGTACTGACGCTTGCAAACGAACGTCAAGGTTGCTCAAGTGTTGAGCGATAAGGGGGGCCAAGTACTGACGCTTGCAAACGAACCAATCAAATGGCAGGTTATAAGCAGCATCTAGCGCCGTCAAAGAGTGAAATGTTACAATCAATTGGCCAGTGAAAGAAAGCACATAGATTCGATTCCCAGCATGGGCATGGGTGTTCTTTGCGAATATCCCTTCATGAATATTATTGATTGATTGATTGAATTAGTTTATTTTACTTCGCGTTTTGTACCTCTTGGCTAATTTGCGAAGATGGGGATGAGTGACGAAATGATGAAATTGATGAATGGACATTCACAAACAACCAAGCCCGACCGGGATTCGAACCCGGGACCCTTGGCGTCGCAGCGCGATATGTTAACCACTCGGCCACAGGGTCGGGCCCATGAATATTATTGCCCATTTCCATCTTCGCGGTTGAAATCAATCGATTCGAAAAAATTCATGTCATCGTTTATTCCGACCGTCGTCATTGAACGTAGATGTAGAACCCCGACGTAAAGCAGTCAGTCTAGGGCAAAGAAAAGGCATTCATGTCATCAAGGGTTGCAATTACCTCCAAGTGTCACACTTTTTTTCCCCAACAGCTTTTACCTGAAAAGGTGCGGAAAAACAGACACGTCCTTCAATCTCCACTCAGGAATTCATTGTGTTTCTGTATCCTTAACCTCATTACAAGGATCTCCTTCTACCCTTTAGCCACATTCTCTGAAGCACGTGCTGCAGGAATGTGAAGTATCAAATCCGAATGAAATTTCATGCAAACATCGCAAAGTTTTTATTGTTTTTATTAGGATATCAAAAGTTTGGAAACTGATTACTTCTGTCATCCTTAATGCCCGGATATACATCTTACACGTTATATTATATTCCATTTGGGATATTTTAAGTGCTTTAACCACAGCTCGCGATAAGAATGTGCGATGTGACATTCATGCACGGCTGTGGTTCGAACTCGGATCCTCCAATGAAGCACGTTATGCTACCAATTCCGTCCGGGAGATCAACAGTTAGTTACATTTAAACGTAGACCAAATAATTTGAAATTCGAACTTCTTCCAAGGCCAGAAGCCATCTTAAGTATTACTGCTTGATTGGATCCTGTTTTTAAGCCCACTTTATGCACAGAAAGGCTAATCGGGACTGGACATACAGTTTAAAGTGAGATCCGGTTGGTATAATTATGTACATACATTGCGCTCTCCCCCCCTTTATATAATTTTACGCCACTTTTATGCATCTTTAGGTCAGTCACGACGATAATGAATCATGATCAGACAAAATCGATGAAGGAATATTCGCCGAGCGACTAGTAATTCAAGGTGTTGTTTACGACGATGTATTCAAGAGATGACAACAAAAGACATAACAGTAAGGGTAGTTGGCTGCTACTGTTTCAACCTCCAAGAATGCTCTTCATAAGCCCAGTGTCCAATGGCGAAAAAAAGGTGGACCGCAGCCTATGCGAGACAATTATTCGCAGAGATTCGCTCCAAGATCACGAAACTAAAGTATGAGAACCACGCACAATAGACGTCACCTTGGCAACGAACAGTCCACGATCGCAACACGTGATCTGGCATTATGCTCAACATGAAATGACGCGAACACGTTTCCCGCCGCGTCAAAACAGCAAGCAGTTCAGTCTCGGACACGTGACGTCAACATCACACAATTACATCAGCTTAATTAAGGTAGGGTTCAACCACGTGCCACAATCTCGATCATTAAAAAAATATCGCCAATGCGCAAAGCCAAAAAGAACACTGCTTCCCAGAAGTAGCTTGCAGTTTTTTCTTCTGTTCCGATACCAGACAAGCCCAACGTTATAACTAATAGTTGACAAGAAAGCCAATGTAAAGGCTAGTGCTTGCTGACTGCACCACCTTCTCTATGAAGAGCGATCGCGAAATGTGTTGGGTCCCATCTAAACACTCACTCGAGGTCACATTTAGTTTTATTTTGCGTGGCTCGTCTTTCACTTAATCGCAACGACGAGGATAAACGACAATTTGATTAAACTGACGACGGAATCACAAAGAAACGCCCTAGCTACGGTTCAGGCTCGCAATCGTCGCATTGAATGCATAAGAGGGCCTATACATTGTTCAAGGGAGAAGTGGGGATCCAACCGATGGAAAGATATATATTGTTCAATAGAAATATTTAATTTAGGAAAATTATATCAAAAGGGGTTGGTATCCCCATAACTCCCCCTCGGTGCGCGCATACTTCGATGCAATACACAAGGTACAACTTGACTTATCGAGTGGTCAGCGGTATAGTGTAAATTAAATTTACAAATCACACTGCATGAATAAACCTTCATAGAACATGTTAACATTCGAATATAATGAATGACAATCTCTTTAGTGCATGGAAACATTTGTATGATCTTGACCGCGACTTTTCCGCCCAGGAACAGTCATTGGCATGGCAACACCCCGCCACTTGGATGATTCGCATCCTGCCCAATCACCAAGCTGTCCCGACATCCGCTTTGCACGGTTCCCTCATACTTCTTTGGTTGACAGATCTGGCTGCGACAGAGTCCTCTTGTGGTGTTCATCAGAATGTGTGGACTGTATAGAGCGGCACACAAATATTAACAGGCAAACTGTGGCCCTACCTGATGTTAAGAGACCTGTAGGAGCACCAAGATGAAGGAAATTGGTATGGAAAGTCACGAGTGCGCACCCAGGACAGAGAGAAAAGTTGTTGCTGCGCCAAAGAACCTTCGGGTAAGGGAATGCCAGTGTTGTTACTATCATTGAAACTTCTCACATCCTACATGTTTTTATGAAACCGAACTGTACTGATTTTAGCACAGGTTGTCAGCTGATTCGTTCCACTTTTTGCTTAGATTCTTGAACAGAAAAATTGAATGAAGATGACGGGACATTTTTGTCTCGTATTGATTGTACATCGCATTATACACACAACTATAAAGATGATAATGTATACAATACAATATTCATACCTATTATGAACCTATTTAAGTATTTTCCATCGTCATGTAATTACAAGAACAATTATGCAAAATAATTGTGAAATGCAATCTCTTCGAACGTACTATATAAAGGCATTATCTTCATTTATGGCCGGTTTTACAAATATAATAACATTATCGTGAGCTTCAAAAACAAAATTTAAAAAATCAACTAAAAAACACTTACTGTAAAGAGAATGAATTTTTATACTGCGGCTCAGCTTTCGATAATACAAGCAATTAGCTTCACCAAAACGAAAAATCAACATATAAATATCAAGTTGCAAAACACAGAACACGATTAATCCGGTCAGAGCTATCTCGGCATCCTTATCAATGATATTGCAAGAGTTACAAAAAATTACGAAAGTAATTCGACAAGATTTCAGCATGCAAAAGAACTTGAACTAAATTGTGGAACAGCCAAGAAGTGCAGTCTGTCCTTTCACCACTTCCATACTTCAATAATAGGGTGTTCGAATTCCTCCCCCTGCAATTTGCGCACCTGAAGCTTTCACCGAAGAGCCATGGAATTCCAGCAGACGCTTCGTCTTTTATCAGCTCTTCCGCATTCCGCAAAATCCAATCAAGTCATCCAACCAATGACAAGTCAAGTGCTACGGCTGGATGGCCAGGGTATACTTTCGATCTGCTCTCCGCCCTGTGTCCTTTCATCAATTTCATCACCAATAATACTCATAGCCGCGATTAGCCGACTGACAGAAAAGAGGCGCTAATAACAAAAATATAATTGAAGTGCCCTGCCTTGGTTCTGGATATAGGGGCAGCACCTCAAAGCTCTAATGTGCAGGTTGCAAATGTATTGAAAACTTTCTATTCGTTTTACATGCGATGTAGCTATAGTCTTTAAATTAACAGTTCAAATACATATATCCGCAAGGGGTACCGGGTTCGATTCCTGGTCTGGGAAAGCGTGTCTGTGAATGTTCCTTCATGAATTTCATCATATCACTCATCCTCACCTTTGCGATTAGACAATAGTGGCAGAAAAGCGAAGTAAAATAAAACAAATCAATCAAATAGGCGATTAGACAATAGTGGCAGAAAAGCGAAGTAAAATACAAATCAATCAAATAGGTGGACTGAGTAACAATCGAATGTCTACAGCATGCGCATATTGCGAAAACCCTTCGCAAAAACCACATCTAAATATAAAGGGAAGATCAGGCAACCTTCGACTGAAGAGCATCACCAGATCGCTAAGTTGCTGTGAAAGCTGTAGAGGAATGAAGATCATATAGGAACAAACTGAATAATATTATTCAAACCAGTACCGCAATCTATCTTCCGTAAATAGGAATGCAAAGGGGAAGAGATGGAAAATAAGTTGTGGGAAGGAAAATTGCAAGGATATTTTTTGCAAAGTGGAAAATTAGCTTGAGCAATTCAAGCCCAGCATTTGACAAATGCTACATATCGTAACGATCCCCCCATACCTAAGGGTATGAGACGATATTCAACTGGGAATCGACTGAAATCTCCCCATTCATACAAGCGAGTATGCGCAGTATAAAATAGTTCCTCCGTTGCATATGCTTATCAGTTGCTTCAAGTGATGACGTCACAGATTATCAGAGGCTTGTCTGGTCATAAACAAGAATGCTTGAGAAACAAATGCCAACAGCGTAACAATAAATCTTGGTGTTCACAACAAATACCAATCAAGTCTACACAGACTGACTGGACATATAAAATAATGAAGTTAAACACCTCTAAACGTTATCCTCATGTTGCGCCACAGTCATCGATAAGTGATTCAACAATGCCTAAGAAGAGGTATGATGTACAGTGGGATCTACATGTATTACCGTGCAAATTGTCCATGACTGTTTTCATTAATTTTTCTCTTGCATCCTGTGGGTTTTTAAGAGATGGATATTTATGTATGCTGGTGCAGAAGTTGTCTGCAGCTTGTTTTGAGTTTTATCTTAATTCTTGAAGCTCCTATTGGGTCAAATAAAGTGCACGATCATGGTAATGGACAATTTGCACGGTAATACTTATAGATCCAACTTTAAAAGAATCAATCCTCAATCTGCGTGTTCACAAGATCTTACTTAAGGGGCTCACCTATATGACCATGTACTTCATATGTAACAAACAATTCCATTAAGAATGCATTAACTACTGATAAGAGTTCGTCCAGATGCAAAATATTCCGCTTTCCATTTATTATCGTGCATGATAATACGAAAATGTACCAATGAAAGTTTCCCAGGAGCACCTGCGATCACACTGCTTTACGCAATATGTCTGCTGAATTGAGGTGGAAATAAGCAGATCCAAAAATGAATGAAAAAAGCAAATCACAATCTGCCTGCTATTTAACATGTAAAAGTCTTTCTGTAGTTGGGCATGGGAATCCTATTATGTTTCGCCGCAACTTAGCAGCATTTAGTCACGAAATCAGGCACCAGATCAAAACCCGTGGCTCTTCAGTAGATTAACCACACAACGAATACGTGGAGCACCCGCCTTATTCGTTCGACTTGGCCATTCGAACACATCTTTGCTAATCGTTCGACTTGGCCATTCGAACACATCTTTGCTAAGTTAAAACAGAAATTAATTCAGATACATCAGATAGCAATTTGGAAGCTAGGTTTGTATTTCTTTTTTTAACGTTAGACAACTGTAAATCTGAGTAACGATAGACGTAAACATGTATTCCCGCATGTATCACTATACCTAGATATTTATCGCAGGATCATAACAATCTGTCCAAACGTATATTGTCAATTCTTAGAAAAAAAGGAAAGGACTTTTTCAGTCTTTGACCCGATTTCTCGCTTACACGCCTGCTCTGAATTTCCTATTGACCCATATTGCGAGCAATACCCACTCCAACACGTCACTGTGTCATTCGCTCAACTCATTCAACACGGGACAAGTTTCCGCTCTCGAGATTTACGAGTCTGCGAATTCTCATTACGCAACATTAATGTTGTGCCTGATTAATGTAGTATAAAGTACGTTGCGGAGTATTGGCTGTACAATCCTTGTGGATGGACCTACGGAAATGCTGTGCAAGTCAGGAGGTTGTCAACGCGTCTTCACCATCATTGCGATTAACCTAGAAATTTGGAGACGGCGATGTAAACCAAAACACTATCGCAATACAGACAGTGTATTGTATGTGGAAAATTTGTTCAGACGGTATCTCTAGACGTAGGGGTAAGGGACGAAATTTTGCACATTTGAATGTTTTTTCCTTGGCGAAAATTGATATGCTTTCAACGAATTCATTCATTCTACTGATTGGGAATACTATGGAACAGCTTTATAATGCATATTCGGGTAGAAATTTAATGTAATCGTTCATTTCAAGTTTGCAACTTCCATGATTTTATCATTTATGTAAAGAGTAACCCATACCGCTCTAGTTGGGTCAAGGACATCTCGTAATTGATTTTGGTTTCTTATTTATTGACGCAGCACAAGTCCCACAGAGGTATTGTCACTTTTGGCTAATCGCGAGTATGAGTGGATATAGCGGGATGGACTACGTGGAATTGAGTTCGTACCAAGTTCAGCAAAATAAAGACACTGCAACTATGTGTTGGTAAAGTAAGAGGCAAAAATGTCTTCATAGCAAAATGTAAATGAAACTGCCAATTCATAAATCAGCTACAACCGAGACTGCTTAGGCTGACACGGTACGGTATATCCACGAAATTATACTTCGGTATATCAGTAACCAGCAGTACGTATGAGGCATGCACGTGCACTGCAGCACAGCACTGCTGGCCCGCAGCTTTACGGCTACAACATTATTTATTTAACTTACAAAATTATTTATTTAACTAAGTTTTTCATTATTTCCCTATTAACTCAACAGAATTAACCTGCAAGACTCCAAGGTTTGTCACTTTCCGTTATGGTGCCATCCGTACCCTCTCGTGGCGTGTTGACAAAATATCTGCCCCGCGACCGCGACACATCACCCTGGCCAGTTTGTAGTCAGAGCTACCAAAGGGTCCAAGTAGAAAGAGGCAACCTCGAATTACCCAATGGGAGACAAGTTTACATGGAGGGGAACCTGATGGTGGCCTTCACCCCGAACACTGGTAACCGACAGTCACAAATTACATGTAAGATGTGGATAATCCAGATATGAACGACAACACACAATGTCCATAGTAACTTTCATGGCCTTTCCAAGAACAGAAGCTACTCAATTTTGTAACGCACTTCCTCTTGTATACTATATTTCATCACAGCCCGATGATCTTGAGTCCTCACGTGGTGGCAGTGGCATTTTCCTCTCGCGACGATCGGGCAGAGGGCACAGATAAATTTAAGCGAGCCAAAGTCTCGCACTCATCGTACGCAGGTCGAAAACCCTGTGAAAACAGGGTCATGGCATTTATTAACTGAACGTTTCGCATCCTGTGGCGTGATTTACGTGTGGGGTTCGCAGTAAACAACATTCAAAAACAAACGTCACTATGGATCCAATAAACCATCTTCTCACGTTGATAACCGAGACACAACAAAGGACAAGTTGGATGATATAAGTTATTCTCGAGCTGGCATTGCCCGTATTTTTACTCGAAAGTAATTATATTTTCTTTGGCGTAAATGATTGAAATTAAAAATGCCAACGAAGTCACATACACATAAGTACTGCCTTCCCAACACAAACATGTTAAGTCAGGATGATACAGATTCCGAGAAAATGAAAAACCACCGTTACCATTTGTAATAATAATAATAATAATTCAATAGGGAATACATGGGCCACTCATGAATTGGGTCAAGGTAGCGCCGATTAAAATCACAGGCAACTCCCTAGAAGTACTGCGTCACCCAAAGTTACGTCTCCCGACTTGGTCCCTATCAATATTGTCAGCGTAAAATCATTCTGCATTGTGCTCAATCATGATCACATTATATTTTCAAGTCCTAATTTTGTTACCTTTCCCTGCCTTTGACGTTCTTTTTTTGGAATTCTGGACCAAAAGAGGGGGGGAGGTTATGACCCCCCACCGGGACGCCACTGTTGGCCGTATAACTACTACAGACTTGATTGTATTCCTTAAATTTACCGGAGATATTGCGATTCAAAATTTCAGTTTGTTTATCGAAATGACAAAAGGGGAAATCGCTACATCCACATACCTCCTCTGATATTGACAATATAATTTATGAACAAAAAATTATCTCAAGTTTCGAAAAGTTGAAAATGAGCCAGGACGTACAGTAGCCTATATTATTTTACGATAATTCTCTTCCTATGTATTCGCTTCCTAAGTATTAAACAATACAGGAAGCAAGTTTCGAAACTGATGAAAAATTACTACTGTTGTAACGTGCGATGTCGCTCTAGATAAGAGAATTTGGACCGAAAGAAGTGTTTTCAGGTGGATAACAGATGGCAAAGTCCAAGACAATTGTTCAGTCCCTTTTTTACAGTTTGTATTGCCTCGGACTCAATAAGTTAAAGCAGATTATGTACGGAAACAACACGAAAACTTAGTCTGGTGGCAAGCATATGAGGAAAATCAATTTATATATAATTACGTCACATTGTATCAGAGATTCATAACGGACGATGAACATAAAACTGGCCGACTGCTATATTTCACAGACACCCTTCTTATTGTCGTTACAGCTGAGGGGCATGCAATAATGCATTATCCGCTGCAAAAAGAAGGTAATTATTTCCGCTGCACCGAGTTCGTTAACCTGTCCTGCCCCCTCCTTTAAAATCTTCAATCACGAATCGAGGTGTGCAATGAACACCTTTCAAAGAGAAATACTCTGGGAATACTACTTGCAATTACACAGTTAGTATTTATTGTGGAACTCTTATGGGTATACTGTATTTGCATTTTAAGTCTTCCGCGTCGTCTTTAGATACATTTTTCTTTGTTCATCGCGACGATACTCATAACGAAGGAAATTGAAGTATACCTCGGTTATGGTGTGTGTGTGTGTGTGTTGACAAATGACAAATCAGATAAAATAAATTCGGAAATTCTACATTACTGTTGAAAGTCTTGCCTTACCAAACATTACATTTGGAGTCGAAGATTGCAAAGTTTATGGTCATAAATAGGCATTACTTAAAGTGGCAATTTTTTAAGTGCTGTCAAATCCAATAAACAAAAACAAGTTCCATAATGGTTACAGGACGGTTCTCCATTCTGCAATATAGAACTCAAAGAATCTCTACCAATTACGAATGAACAAAACATCCAAGCTTCCACCCTCACAGCTCTTCCGAGAATCTACTACACACAATAGATATGCATAACAAAAGAAATTCCACTGAGCGGTATTCCAATGACAAGTGCTCTCAATGGAAGAAAATGAAAGAAAATATTCTCCCAGTGGAGTGTAATTACTGCTAACAAGGTATGTTGTACTTAAATTCATAGTGATGAAATTTAATGCATTTGAATAAATAGAAAGAGTTTCTTAATTGATATATATATATATATTTATATATTTAAAAATCATAATTATCACAAGTGAGTTCCTTAACCTTCTAAGAGAAAAGAAGCAATGAATATGTTATGTTAAATTACATGAATTAGTAACAATAATCAATCTTGTAGTGGTTATAATTTTTAATTGTTAAATTGTTAAAAACATTCACTTGTGAATTACAAAAATTGATCATATACGCTTGCATCGATACAAGTTGCGTTAAATTTGAATGTGCATGTACAATACCTGCACTAAATTATTGAACATAATATATTATACACTATCAAAGCATTCATTTTTAAGATTTTTTTCCTGGCGTGGGCTTTAATACTGATTAACCATTCATCTTTGATGTCACCATTCCCCATAGGTGACGACAAACCGTGCTTCAACGACTTAATACCATCATCATTCATTCATTCTGATAGCACTTGACTGGCGCTAACGCATATGAAATGTGTCAAACCTTCAGTGTTGAAAAAGTATAAACTATCAGTTGCCCCTCACTTTTCGCTACTTCTGCCCCCGCAGTATGCTAAACCTTATCAGCAATGGCAAATATACTGGCTTGCCCCCCCCCCTGTTTTGAAATCCAATCGCCGCCACTGATTTCAATACAACAGAATTTGAACAGTCGCCCACCCAGCGTCGAATAACATGGGTACCTGGGGGAAACCCTGGGGGGTAAAGGCGGTCAGGGGCGTGATGCTGATCACATCACCCCCACTCACGACCGGATCAAGAAAGTGTGGGGCGTTACCCCCACACCCCCTATACGCCTTCATGGCGTCGTGCTAAGCACAGGGGAGCACTTTACTTTACATTACTGCTAACCGTTGAGGAAGTTCGTAAAACAGGAGGCCCATAAGATTAGATAAGCAAAAATTTCCATCTATTTATATAGTCGAAGGCAAATATAGTGGACACAAATTGTTCCCTGCTTTAATTCTCTTTCTCTCACTTTCTATGTATTTATTACTTCTATTTACCTTAGCCTGAGAAAAATACAGTGGTTGAATATGGCACCTGAATACTCGTGTCTTTTTTTTTAGGGCAACACAAGGAATATATCGAAAGTGAAAAATCAATGGGATTGGTGGCGAAAAAATATACATCTGTCAGGTCAAGAAGGGTGGTATCTGAAGGGGATGAAGTTTCTGTATATCCCCTTTCTTGGCTCTTGGGGATGGGTCTAACGTATCGAACCCTAGTACTTTCTCCGCCCTGGAAATTTTTCAAATACTACAATGAGAACAATAATAAAGACAACAATAGAAAATCGACAAAAAGACTGCTTCTGTGTTGCTACAGTTTGCCCACAACGAGGAGCTTTTACCTCCCGAATTCCAAGAACGCCAGTCGCTTACTTCCGGATTTTTCCAGAACACGCAGCTGTCAACTTTCACTAGCGAAAACAATGCTACCAGGATCTTCAGAAAGCGTAAGTAAACCATCACCAATCATGCGAAAAATAATTCGTTCTTGAATTGTTCAAAATAGCAAGAAAATTGCATGCTTTTTTAGAGGAAAGACGTACTTTTGGACTCGTCACAGCAATACATTTTAGTGAAGATCATGCCCTTGCACTTGTTAGTAAGAGGAAAATACTGTTATAAAGACAAGAAAGTGTAGAAAAATAGTAAACCCGGATTCCGTATACCTACCCACCACCACAAAGAGATTAGAAGGGGATGTCAGTCGAAAAGCTACCACCGTGAAATGCACACATATCCCCACGAGTCCAGCAAGTACGGTGGTGGTGAGGTAAAACATCTTTGAAAGTCCTTACCCTGTTCAGTTTCCTGTAAACGAGATCCACAACTGCCCGGCAAAAATCACACACTTCACAGCCTGCTGCGGCCATCGAGGCATTACCTGCGAATTCTTGCTCCATTTCGTAGCCGTGTCGATATGACGAGAATGCACCGAGGGGGTAACACACAGAAAATGGTTCACTTGGATCGGAAAGACTCACTGCCTCCACGTTCAGGTTATGTCTCCTATGTAACTTACTGCACGACAAGCACGACCGAGTACCGCTCACTGAATGAGCGACAATCGACCTTTACACTCTCGGACCGTTCTCCCAGGTCTAGAAACTCAAGGTCGGCTGGCTATAACCGGCGAGACCGAACGACAGTGGTGTTAGTTCCAGAATGATCCATCACCGGCGCTAGTGTCTAACCACGTCGCGATGTTGCCAACTGCTTTCCCCGCCTCCACAGCTGTCCCATCATTGAATCCACGTTGCTAACTCGCATCCCCTTACACTGAATGTGTTATTTTTCAAAACAAATTTGGAACGTTTGAGCGATTGCTAACAATAATAACAATGACGTATTTAGAAAGGGGGTGCAGGGGGCCAGAAACCTTCCCCAGGGGGGTGATACAAACTATTTTTTGATTGATAAAATTAACATGGGTGTTTCAGCACTAAAACCAAACATTCGTATGTTGATTGCTGTTGAATAGGAAGTTTATATTTCTGCCGAACTTACATGAAGATAGGATTCCATTGCAATTTATTAGTTTTGTATTGAGTTTGTATATAAATTAACGCATAATAATAACACTTCATTTTTCATACGTTGGAAATAATCTTTGCTATAAATCTTGTTTTAATTTTATTTTTACACTATTTTCCTCCGTAGAATAGCTTTTTACATAAAAATTGTAGTTGTAGTCTTAAGTAGAAATAGACTAGATAATGTCGTTATATCCCTATTTTTTTAAAAAAAAAAACACTAAGTTGCTGACCAAGGCAGTTTATTAAGATGTAAAAACACTTAACATGTAACGTTTCAACCCTGTATCAGGGTCTTCCTCGCCGAACTAAAAAAAAGAAGCAATGAATAAGATTAATGATAAATGAATGAATGAGATGATGTTTGCTTGCCTTTCTTTCTTCTTCTTTTTCTTTAGGGTTGAAACGTTACATGTTAAGTGTTTTTTACATCTTAATAAACTGCCTTGGTCAACAACTTAGTGTTTTTTAATTTGGAAACAAGGCTGAATTATATTAGCCTATTTTTATGGAATGCATTTACTTTTTCATGTAATAATTATTATCAATAAAAATTAAAATATTAGTAGCAATAATATGTCATTATTATTCCTATATGCGAGACACATGGATAGCGCGCAAGGAATCTTTCACAAATATATTTTTAGATACGTGCCTATATGCGTAACTCGGCGGGGGCAAGGAGGGTTACTTTCCCCTTTCCTCAAATTGTCAGGTTTATTAAAATTTACAAACTAAGGGAGGTTTTGTTAAACTTCCTGTGACCTGAAATAGTGATTTTTATGATTTTTAAAATGTAAAAATGTAACAGTTATTTAAAAAAAACATCCTGGCAAGTTAAATGTTTGTTGCTCATCCAAACTGCTAAATAAATGATCATGCTCAAACTATGGACCTGAACCCGGAACTTTCGATGGCGAGATGGTGCGACGATCACTTGGCCATCGAGCCAGTTCTATACTGGCTACATAAACGGTTTCAAAATATGTAATATTTCCTGTTCCCAATTACGTCGGAAGGGTATTACAAGCAGTTTCGTCATAAATTTGCACGAAGTAGTGATGGGTAAAGAGGCGCTGGCGGAAGTATCTATGTGACCAGGATAATTACTGTGTTTTCCCACTCCCTAAACTATATTTTAGTTGTGATTTGTCACCAGTCATTGTCTATTGAAGAGGAAAAGCCAATCGAGAAAGAGCTTTCGTTGGATCTGGTGACCTCGCGGTCTTTCCCCAATGTCTCTTCAGAAGGTGTCTCTAGGGCTCACCCAACCTCTACCAAAATTATAAATCCAAAATTCCTTCACTTTTCTTTGACCATTTTCTTTTTATTAACATTTAATTAATCGCCCCCCTCCCACTTATAGTTGGAAATTAAGAAAAGAGACAACCCCCTACCACAAGGCCTATGAAGATGAAAACTGAGGCTGGACTTTAACAGGAGATTTAGACTTGCTTCAATTTGTAATGCACGTAAAAGTGAATGCTTCAGACTTCATCTTGGATGGTGAAGAGCCACATTACTTCATTTAATACTTTTACAAAACTTCACGCATACCAATGTATTCTTACGAAACAAAGTGAAAAATATTAACCACAACTCAATAAATTTCAGATTTCCAAATATTCAATTTTATCAAATTCCACTACAGGTATATAACAATAAAAATTCACTATACTGTAAAAAACAATAGCAAAAATTCTCGACCACAAACATAATTTCTTGACTGGTAGACACCCTCTCAAATCAATTGATGTCTATGGAGAACCCTGCAAGGTAAAGGCGGCCGAAGCGTGGCGCTGATAACATCACCTTCATTGGGGTCCTGTGTCCCTTCATGGCATGGCACAGAGGATAGCTTCATTTTTTGCGTTTACACTGTCTTACTTGAATTCACCAATTGAGTTGTAAGGGGTGTCCTTCGGTGAGGGTACCAAAAAGCCAACCTCTCTTTCACGCAGTATACCCTGGACTGTATTTTGCAGACTAACGAGGCTCTGGCGTCTGGATTCACGGATAAGGGTTGTGTTGTGTCGCCCATACATGGTTCTGCTTGTCCCTTCATCCATTTCACCTCATCACCATTCATCCCCATCGTCGAGATTAGCCAAAAGTGGCAGAAATTCGATATTAAATAAAATGTATTAATTTCCACACTAACAATTTCATTAAAATTCATTTTATTAAACTAAATAAAATTAACTTGTACTTTATTTCATTAGACGTTGTTTTTCTGCCAATTTTGGCTAATCGTAACGATGAGGATGAATAGTGATTATATTAAATTAGCGAAAGGATAATCATGTAGAACACAAAATACATACCCCATAGAGCCCAGGTAACATCCAAGAATGCAGTTTCTAGGATGAACTACGTGGAAAAGAGTGGCTCCTTCTCCACACAGAAATAAAAGTTTCCCTCTTTGGGATATATAACTAACTACAAAGGGAAGAGGAATTGGCATCTTAAAGGAGTTATTGAAAGTGAGGAAAATTGACACTGTCAATTATGGAGGACAAATAACATGCACTTCAGATACTTTTCAGTTTGATAAATTTTCAGTCAAATTGCGTGGCTAGTAACTTCTGGTTTCAGGAGTTGGCAACACTCTGAGAATCGCTATTTGCCATAAATTTGTTTCTTGAACCCTTCCAACTTGCGAATTAAAGCAAATGGTTGCGCTTCCATTTAATCAGCACTAATATTGTGGCGAGAAGAAAGTCACTGTATGTATCAATTCATCACTTATGACGTAATCATACTTTGAATTCAGGGAAGTTTATCTACTCCAATAGGTTTCTTGCTAATAAAATATTGTTTATTTATCCAAATATTGAAATGAATTTTGTGTAGATATCAATTTCTAGCTTATCTCTCAATGATGAAAAGATTTATTTTTTTAATTCTAGGATCTAATCTATTAGATTAATCTTCGTCCTTTTCACTTTGGACGGTAGTCTATCGTTTCAGCAAAATCCGTCCACATCTTTCTTGCGTAATCCTTCTGACAAACAAATGAATCTCGAAAGGTAAGCTTCTTAGATGAAGTAACTGTACAGTGGGATCCATGAGTATTATTACCGTGCAAATTGTCCATGACTATTTTCATTAAATTTTCTCTTACATCCTGTGTGTTTTTAAGCCATGGATTTTTATGTATGCTGGTGAAGAAGTTGTCAACAGCTTGTTTTGAGTTTTCTTTTATTCTTGAAGCTGTTATTGGGTCAAATAAAGTGCACGAACATGGTGATGAACAATTTGCAAGGTAATACTCATGGATCCCACTGTACATATGGAAACTCGATTTTAGTACAATGGCCTAGGAGAGTTACAATATAACCTCTACGGCCATCTTTATATGTTCTTAGTCTTCTTTATTCTTCCAGTTTTTGTTCTGTGGTTCTTCCCCTTGTATTAAACCCCCCTGTTTTAAGTCTTGTCTTTATCATTGTCCATATCGTCCACATAGCAACAAACATTTATCGAGCGCGAGATGGATGTCTGCCATCTGTCGGTAAATCTTGGGATTAACGACTAGAAGGTCTTGCTTGCACTGGCGGCTCATCAGTTCATACTGTCCCTGTGTCCATCTATGGAACTGACAAATATTTTACGCCCGTTTTATGTCGGCTCTGAACCTACAGTTTAAAGTGGAAAAGAGAATCGCTATATCCTCCACCAGGGAAAGAAACCATGACCTTTTGACTACAATGCGGTAAGGTTAGCCACTGGACGTTATCTAGGATATTTACTGCATCATTGTAGTGTTCTAGTTGGAGCAGGCGGCTCAGTGCTCGAAGTGAGAAGGTACGCAGGGGAGTAGGGTATGCCCCAGCTAGCAAAAGTTTCGCAAAGCACCCCTCTTTCTCCCAGATATGCTCGAAGGCTCGACCACACTTCCCCTCACCTCCACTTCAGGTGTTGATGTGGCTTTTTCACAAGGGGAGTCATGCATTCAAATTCATGTACACCAGTTGCACCAGCGTAGCTGCCTTTTAATTGAATTACCGAATTCCGCGGGGAGTGCTTAGTTCAGCACGCTACGACGCCAAGGGTCGCTGGTTCGAATCAAGGCCTGGGCATTTTGAGTGTCTCTTCATCAATTGCATCATATCATCACTCTTGCTCAGGGTCGCGATTAGCTAAAAGTGGCAGAAAAGCGAAATAAAATAACCTAATTCAGTCAAACCTTTCAACTGGATCATTACAAGCCAGAAATGTCCGTGACTATCGCTCTTAGGATATATTATTGTTAACAGCACTTATCCAAGGTGGAGATCAGGGGGCTCGAGCCCTCTTTCAGTTTACGCTAGATGAAATTAGGTTTTTGGCTTCTTAAATAATAATGTGATGATAATTTGAGAGAAATAATTATCGAGACAAGGTGGAGAATCTATAACCCTGTTAATGTTAATAGCTCGTATCCAAGGTGGGGATCAGGGGACTCGAGCCAGGATATTTTTCAGTCCACACTAGATAAAATTAGGTACTTGGCTTCTTGAATATAACAAAAGGTAGCGCCACAAGTAGGATAATTCGCTGTAATTTTTAATCTCTGGAAAATTCGAAAGGGAACGTTCTTGAATAAGAGAAGGAGTCGAACTACTGGCAATATTAACGAATCGATTTATCTGCGGAATGTTCTAGAATATAATGGGGATATTATGAGGGGGTTACGCATACTATTTTTTGCGGTCAGTCCTCATTTTGCCATCTTTTCCTGTCTTTGGCGTTCTTTTTTTTTTTTTTTTTAGGAATACTTGCTCAAATGAGGTTATGACCCCACCAACCCTCCCTTGGGCACGACACTGGAGATAAATGAGTAAGCATTTGGTCATATTGGGAGACGAAACATTAAATGTGTTTGGAACGGAAGGGTTTTCACTGTTTAATTATTTCGCGATCCAGCTGTATTCTAGAAGACTTCCTTTGTTTCGTGCCGATATATGACAAGACTGCGGAAGCTGTGACAGACAATTTTGAACAATTGCGAGAGCTTAGGCCTGAATATGAACAATTTGGTGGGTTTTGGCTTTGATAAGAGATGCAAACATGGGAGGACAAGACACATTAGTGGTGTCCAGGCTCGAATCAGAGATAAATATTCGAGCTTTCTGCGTCCAGTTCGCAGCCCACATTTTGAAACTCGCATTGTCGAGTGGATTGTCCATCCCGTGCATGTGTAACAGCTTCGTAAAAACACTCAAAAGACACCATAGATGTTTTGATTTCTGATGAGAAGAAATGGACAAACACGCATACTGAGATGCTTCCGGCAAATAATGTTAATGCATGGAAACAGAGGAATCGACTGGTAAAAAACGTTCCGATTTCACGTTCTGATTTAAACGGCAGGCTCAAACAGAGGCGACGATTTAGGGGATAGATGCTCGCCATTTTTTTTGCCTCCACACTATGGCCTTGTCTACCAAGAGAAAGTAAACTTTCTTTGCAACCCCCAACCCCGTTTTTGGAACCCAGTGTCCACTACTGGCCTTAAACATACAATTGTGAGGTTCTATCTATCTATATCCCTTAAAAAGATGGTGTTCAGCCCTCCCAAAAGCAATTCCTGGATACGTGCCTGGTTGAAAATATATATAACATGAAGCATGCATTACATCAACTACCAATCAACGTTTTATAGGCTTCTGTGAAAATATGCCAATGGAACTGAAGGGTGATGTTTCATTTTATTTGCTATGATCACAACAATCACATGTTTTGTAATTTGAAACGAACAAACCTTGTTCAAGGCAGGCCAGTGACATACTATTGTGTCTTACAAAAGAAGAAACTATTCTTAACAACAATGCTGACGAAAGAAAGACAACAGCCGGTTATAATATCATTGCAGACACACCCCCAGTACAGGAAAGCTAATTTGCCTGCTGCATGCAAAGATAACGGTCTCGTTTCAATATCTAACATTCCATGATCGATGTGATGACACAGTTTTATAAGTCGTAATGTAATATGACACCGTAAGATAATGGTGTATTCGGTTGAAAATATGTTTTGAAAAAGGGATGCTGAAGAAATTAAGGGGTGCGCAAGTACCCATTCGCACCCCCTTTCGCCGCCCCTGTACATCACAATGCGATAATAATTTCTGAAGGTCATGTGGTGATAAGCACAGACGCACGAATCTGCAATACGATCACCTTCCAAGGTAAAGAAGTTTGTTGATTTCACGTGTAAAACCTGACTGCGCAAAACCAATATGCCGTAATTCACAGAATCACGTTTCTTTTTACCATGTATGTACGATTTACATCCCCTCCCCCTTTTCCAAGGAACAACGTCACAACCGTTACGCAGAATGAAACCTTATCTGCAAAGATACAAAGCTTAAACAAGGATTTTTGAGACGAAACGTAAAATTGTAACCTTTAGCCTGTTACGTCACAACGAGAAGAGCAAAAACAAATCAGGGACAAATATTATGAGTCAAAGAGCTAGATTTTTCTTCTTCCTTTTTAATCTTTAGTTTGCGACGTTGATTATCGTTTTTGTACAACGTTTTGGTTCCCCTCCCGTGTTTTTGCTTTTAAATTATTTTTTAATTGTTGACATGCATATAAATAAACAGCTTAGTCATAACAGCTGATCATCTCGTGCTTTCTTTAATATGTTATTTTCTGATAACTAGGTAAGTTTATTAAAATAAAATCAGTTTCATTTTATATTTCAGTTGCTTCACTGTTTATTCCTACATTTCACCATTCTCACACGTATAATATTAGTTCATCGATCTTAAGAGGTAAAGCTAAAATACGAAAGAAGAGATACTACAGCGTTAATCGTTGTTTCGTATCGAGATATTTATAGACGCCCATTAAGGTGAAAGCGAGGCGAAGCGAAATGACTGCGGCCAAATTCTTCTCCTGAGGAAGTTTCGAGAGTTCCGTTCTCCTCCCTTCGGCTCCGCTCCACTTGGCGATCTGTTGCGGAAGGAAGAGGCGGAAGTTTTAACCTCGTCCTAGAGTTCCTTCGGAAGTCTCACCAGTAAGACTGTGTGTAATGCTGAAGTGCCACGGATTGGATTTGAAAGCAACAACTTCCCCCGTCTGTAGTTTCGAGCAAAACCCTGAAAAGTCAGATGCATCAAATGCACCCTATTCTTTCACACTTGATTTTTGTGTGTGTTCCCTTTGCAGATAATCCAGTAATTACAAAAATGCATAGTACTATGTTCAGGGATTGATTGATTGATTGATTTAATTTATTATACTTCGCGTTTTGTGCCTTTTGGCTAATTTGCGAAGATGGGGATGAGTGGACATTCACAAACAACCAAGCCCGAGCGGGATTCGAACCCGGGACCTTTGGCGTCGCAACGCGATGTGCTAACCACTAGGCCACAGGGTCCGGCACTATGTTCAGGGAAAGCGGCTCTCCAAGATTACATTATAATATGTATGTTTCATTTCACATTTCAATAACGTCTTCTTCCTTTATGATAAAAAGATAAGTTCTGACTTAACATACAAAAACATTAACAATACAGAAAATTGTTATTTTCAGTGTCTGTAAAGCACTATTACATCCGGAAGCGAAAAATCTCCCTTTCTAGTCTGCGAGTATTCTTTACAAGAGAAGAATTCCGTTCCGCCCAGCAGGCCTCCCATCCGTCGTCGTCTTGTAATAAAGAGGTCCCGGGATCGACACCCTGCGGAGTCACATAGTGGTTCGGAATCCACTTTAAACTGTAGGTCCAGTCTCGATTATCCTTCATGTGCATAAAATGGACTTAAAACAAAACTTCTACTTTGCTTCCATCCTACTGGGGGAGCTTGCACTTGATTACATGCAATTTTCTCATTGATGTTCCCATAGCGTCTGTCGCTTCCCTATCTTCCGCATCAGTGGGCGCCAAACTTTATATGGATAAGGAATTCAGGAACAAATCAATTTTAGCTGATGGAAACTTTAAATCGTTGCTATACTTATAATAATAATAACAATACATGCGCGCCGACTACGTGGGTGCTCCGGGGCTCGAGCCGCACCCACAAGATTTTTAGTTTGATAAGAACAAAATAAAATAAATATTTCTCACGTGCCATTATCAAAAAAAATAAGCAATTAAAACATTGAGATGGGACAGACTTTGATAAAGACAAGCTAACATTGCACAGGGACATGTTTCTAGATGTGTGCAGAACGAACAAACAAAAAGTGGCCAACTTGTCAGACATTACAAATATTTTAAGTAGAGAAAACAGTGGTAAAATGCGTGAAATGCTCACAGAATTTGTGAAGTTTGTACGGGTGATTTTAATTATACCTGTTACATCTTGTACCTCTGAGCGGTCATTTTCAGCACTTAGACGATTGAAAACGATTTTGCGGTCAACAATGACCCAAAAAATATTGAATGATTTGGCAATTTTGCATGTTCATAAAGAAATGACTAAAAATATTGACATTACCAAAATTGCAAACAAATTCAGAAGTGCAAATGACGTAAGAAGGAATGTGTTTTATATTGAAAGTTAACATGTCATGATTATTATTATTATTATTTGGTACATAAAGTTAGTCATTTTGTAGTTTCTCTTCACAACAAAATCCTTGCTTAGTTATTTCTGCAATACAATTAAAATTATTTGCATTTATGCAGATTTTTTCATTTTAATTTGTATGAATGTGGTATTTTCTTTTAGTAACGTGTTGATAATATCATTGCCTCTTGCAATCATTGTGCATGTAAGTTGTTTAAAGTATACAATACTTGATAATTACAGATCTAACCGCCATTGATTTGCACCCATAGAAATTGTGGAAAGTCGGCGCCCTTGTAACAATAATGAAGATAATATAACAAAGCAGGATACGCTCACTGTGAGGAGGCGACATTAAGTGTCCAAACCAATATTTTCGAGACATGAGACGAGAAGGCATTTTACGAGGCAGACCAGTCTCGTATCATGGGCGACTCTAATACAATCGTATAATATCTTGGTCACTTCTGGATTTGCTCGTAATAACTAACCACACGTGGACGTCGAACATCGAAATTCTCATCATATTAAGGAGTACAGTCCTTTCTGAAAAGTGAACGTTATATGTTCGTCATAGGAATGACAGAAATTCGAATTAAAGCGCTATTATGGAGCTAACCATCGTTTTGGGTTCAGACAGACTTTGCTAGCCTCTTCCTGTAAAAAGAGAAAAATGTTGTCGATGGCCTTGATAGTGAAGAGACTGCAAACGTCACGACTACGTCACAGTAAGGCAAACATAATGCAGAATTATGCCACTCGATGCATGTGCGTCAATCCAGACCAAAGACGAACTCTCGTGTCTGAGATTTAGACAGCTCACGAAGACTGTTCGCTCTGTTACCCTCTGCTTAAGAGCGCAGGCCAAAAGGCAACACTCGAAGCATTGAACTAGTTTCAAATCGCACGGAAAGTTGCTGCCTTCCACTTGCCTTCCGTGACGTGTCTCCCCACTTGATATTAGTTAACCCATGACCTTTAGAATTTCAACCGGATTTTATCTGAAGCTCTACCAGCACATTTCAAAACACTAACAACACATTCTCGATTGATTCGTCCAGGATATGGACAGATAAAATATTTACGTTGTCACAATTAGGCTATAAAGTTTGGGTTTGAGAATGTCAAAGTTAGCCGGTTAACACACATTCATGAATAAAACACAAAGTTAATAATGCAATAACTAAGGATTGAAAATGTGAAGCAATACCTAACAACAAATGACAGAAGTTAACCCAGAGAGAAGAGATAATTTTTTAAAAGTGGTCTTATTGCATGCGCAACATGGACATCTGCAGGATTTTTTCCCCCAGGGAGGGACAAGCAAGGTAATTTTGTCTAGGGGGTGCAAAGAAGGCATATTTCTCCCCATAATAGTGTTGCCCCCTCAAAAAACACTCCTTGAGTTTGAAGTTCTCATTTTCCTTCAACACCCTCCCAATAAATATTTTCACTTAGGTGTAAAAAAAAACTCGTTTTATGCTCAGATATAATGATTTGGACTGGGTGTACAGTTTAAGACCGGATTTACAACAACATCGGGGAGACTACCTACGTCGCCAACCCCCCCCCCCCTCTCTCTCTCTCTGTGTATTTGTTACGGCATTTTTTTTTAAAAAAAAATGCCGTAATTAGGGATCCCTAGTAATCAAATGATTACGCTCACACCAAAGGTGAGAGCGGTCCTAGGTTCAATTCCCGAGGAGCTCCCACAACATCGGTGTTGGCCCATCATGGTGAGGACAATTTGGGTTCTACTTGAAAAGAGCAGTAGCGGGATCTGATCTGGAAAGCAAGAAAACAGCGGCGATGGGACTCGACGCGCTGACTTGCTCGTCACCCTATGAAAAAGCCGCTTTTCAGGTTCTGGCACTCAGGGGTCTATTGATCCATGGAGTAGCGTTTAGTTTAAAATAAATATTTACATTGGTAAAAGGCACAATCATTTATGGCAACCCAAGTAATATATTTCATCATTCTCACTATAGAGTGACAGATAAATTGATGTAAACAATATTTAAGATTTTGTTTCATCTCCATGTTATGCACAAATAGGGTAATCGGGACTGGGTATACAGTTTAAGGTAGGGTCCGAACTACTATCTGCCTCCACGTGATATCGACCCCGGGAACCCTTGATTACAAGGCGACGACGTTACCAATACGCCATTGGGGAGGACCAGATGTAAACAGTGCAATATTGATTTGAAAGGCATGCACAACCTCCACTCCAATCTGCCCATCATTATCAGTTAGTCAAGCTTTTAGTATTGGCCCGTCATTATCCTTCTGTGGAAAGTTCCTGGTTGTAAGCAGGCAAAGAATATTATAATAGTTCTGAAGCGTGTCCTCATTTCTTTTGTATCATACAAACTGCAAGGAAAACATACTTTCATTCCTGTTGTATGTTGCCAACATATGTGTGCGCAAGACTAAAAAAAATGTGTAATCATGTGCATTTTGCACCTTGTCTGTTCCATGAACACTTCCAGGTACGAAGTTCGATTGCCACACGTGTAAAAAAAATCGACTTTACTTAACCAATCAGAAACAATACCGTATCGTCTTAAAAATATATATATCTTCACGTAAATGAATCGAACGATGATTTATTACATCAAATGTACAAAGTTCCCAGGAAACTTCGTAATTTGGACTTCACAACTTGCGTATTTACATGATCCGGTTAACACTTCTGTCCTCCCTTATCAAAGAAAGACGACGCAGAAAACTAACACCTCTGGATCTTGCACAATAAAAACACTGATATCAGCGATAGCCAATGTTGGCGTTGAAGGCATTTTACTGGTTTTAACAACCTTTTCTTCTTCACTGTGAAAATTGTCCACTTTCAATGTTGATTATTCTTACTCGTGTGTACCTAGTCAATCCATTCCTGTATGACGACTTTGTACACAACTCGTGACTGATAGAAGTGAGCACACACTTTCTTCAAGGAAACTGCACTCGTTATGCTTACAAGGACAAAAGGTCTGTAGCAATCGTTTGTTAAATTTGCTCGCTATAACAGCGCAAAGAATATGTTCGCTTCCATGAAAATATAATGCATAGGCAGCCGGATAAATGTTGCTTTCGTAAGGTTTTGCATATAATTTGGTATGCAATTTATAATTTCTTCTAGGGTGATTTAGAACTTGCTGTCGTGAACTGTGAAAGTGTGAGGTGATAGGCTGTTTGTAACCAAGATGATCGATTAGAATGTTTAACTTTGAATGAACAGTCTTCCCTTCCCATCTTTTATATCTCTCTATCTTACATAATTTTTCTCTCTCTGTCTCTCCCTGAAGCATGAATACTTATTTGATGTTGTAACGGGTCGATTTGAGAAAACAACATGTCTGAAATTTCCACCATTTTGTGTTTATATCAATGGTGTATTCATGATTTCATTTGGGGGTGCTTAAAGTTTAGGCCAGTCATGATAAGTATAAAATCATTTGTAAGTGCACAAGTTATGATGATAACGTTTTGGGTTCACAATTAAAGGGCCTCAAGCTTCATAAAATCGCAACTGGATTAAATTATTAAAAATAGTGACAAATGGCAATTTCAAATCGTTTCAAAACTGTGCAGATAATGTTCAATTTTCAAATTGAGCGTTATTCGAAAATAATATATTGTATATAAATATATGGTGAATGAAATAAGTCGACGAAAAGATAAACGATACATGGGAGTGAGGAGCGATGCATGAGAATATCAGGACCTTATATTATTTCCTCGTAATGTAATTCTTACTGGACTCCTACTCTTGGAATCATGCTCAACTGAATTATGCCAGTTGATTATGTATCTCTCATGTACCTTATTGTTTCAACTTTATGGGTTTCTTGTTTTATTTTGTTTTCGATCTGAGCCATGAAGTCAATTCCAACGAGACCAGAGAAGTGTCGTCAGGCATTTTAGATTAATTTTAAATTGTCAGTGCTACTTGTAAGACTTCGAAATTTTTCTTTGTATTTTGATTGTTTGATTGATTTGGGTTATTTTGCTTCGCTTTTCTGCCACTTTTGGCAAATCGCGAAGATGAGCGTGAGTGATTATACGATGAAGGAACATTCACAAAGAACACCCATGCCCAGGACGGGATTCGAACCCGGGACCCCTGGACTCGTAGCGGTGCTGTGCTAACCGTCACAGAAGTCGGTTATTTATCACATTATTAACGGCGGAATAGAAATACTAAATCAATTCTACTTATAGGGAGAACATATTCTTCTCGTGCATTCCAAACATGACATTTTTTTAATACGATTGTTCGATAGACTGTTACGTCAAAGGCATAAGGAGAAAAACATATCAAGGGTGTTGTGGGAAAAGGCACATAAGTTGCAAACTTCGATTTTTTGTTGCTTTTAAGTCCCACTGAATCAATTAACGAAAACATTATCAGTATAATTTTATATTGGGCATATGAAATAATTCTTAACAGTGATGATCTAACATGTATTTCATGGCTGTCATGTTTGCTAAAAGAACAATAAAAAAACTGGTGTAAATTTTCATTTTTGACTTAAATGCTTTATACCGAAGAGCCTAGCTGTTGCGTTTGAATTTTTGCATTACGTCGCTTTTTTATCTCCAATAATCGCTGTGACGAGGAATGATATACGACACAATAGAATAAAACACATGCACCCTCGGTTTCGCAAATGCACACTACAACTGCTAGATAACGGAGACACACTGACTCCTGGTTTTATACGGTAGAGTGAAAACGTTGGGAAAGCATGCCCCATGTGTCATAATCACAACGTGTTTTCTCATCTACAAGGCATCTGTCACTCTCTCCCTCAAGCACCTTTCTCTTCACACTCAAGGTCCGAAGCAGAGTTTATTGGGTCCGTTGGTGCAGTTTCCTGCAGTTGGGAGGAAACGAGGAGAAAATCATCGACTGGGCTATTCAGGGCAGACACAGCACAAATGCAGCGACACCGCAACAAAAGGCGATCGGTGCATTGTTTGCAATATGGAAACTACATGAAAAGCGATAAGAGACTTAACTTTATCCGACTCTACTTTCACGCGTTCGAGAGATAGAGAAGGGAAAGGCCCCTCCGAGCAGTGTTGCCAACTCTTCCATGCTGCGTTTTCTTGATGAGCAGTAGCACGACAAAGAAGATAAACAATGGTTATATGAAATTGCTTAGTGACAAAGATTCATGCTCAGGTCGAGGCAGCAACCGGTATAATTTCCTTCCGGCATGCAAGATCCCTTACCTGTCCACGTGATACGACATTTTCCTTGTCCATTGGATTAGTTAAATGCATATCGGAGAGGGGTAGAATAATTTCAGACGTCGAGGTGGTCGATAGCTTTCTTGGCCACATTCATGCTGAGCAACATTGCACGCACACATCAGTAAAATGCACCCCCTTCTTTAACTACAAATATCCTCAGTAAAAACAATGGTGGTGATGAAGATATTAATAAAGAGCGATACGTTCAAACTGTTGCTGTACAACTACAGTAAAACCGCGTTAATCCGGACAGGCAAAAGGAAAAAAGGCAGAATGCAAGGTTTTGAAAGTGGCTAGAAGTCAACAAGAGAACTTCCCAAAGAAAATGCAGTCAACCACTGATGAAATTCTGTTTCCCGCAGACTTTGTACTGTACTGTATAGTGTATTTAGGCCTATGCCCTTTAAATACACCTTAATAAACGTGTCGGAGTTTTATTGCACTTTCTACTGTTCTTTTAGGTTATTTCAGTTAATCCGAAGTCCGGACTTTTGTTAAACCGGTCAACTTATCCGCCCCATTAGTCCGGATTAACGAGGTTTTACTGTTCTGTCATATGAACTGTCATTCATAAACGGTTACAAATTATTTCAATTTTAAATAGCCTCCAATATAAGTATCTTACGAAATATTTACATTAACCTTTGTGGCTTAAGATGTTCTTTGATGTCTTAACAATATGTTAGGTAATACTCGATAGCGCACTCTTTTTAAATACGTACGGCAAAAGGCAACAGTGTCATGTTAATTAAATTCAATATAATGGCTGTTTTACGGTGCTGAAGAGCTATTATAATAACAATAAGACTGATTACTGTGTTTGAGACAACATACTCGTAAATATACAATTAATGCAATTATTTCATGAAACACATCGCACACACGCAAGCAGGGTGCCCTCATATTCTACGTAGGTTCTGGCGCTTCTCAGGAACACAGCACACATTTGCTCCTTGTCTTTATAGTATATTTGCCATACAGTATGCCA
The DNA here is from genome assembly GCF_977018435.1 of Lepisma saccharinum. NCBI lineage: Eukaryota > Metazoa > Arthropoda > Insecta > Zygentoma > Lepismatidae > Lepisma > Lepisma saccharinum. The sequence goes on from NC_139242.1 coordinate 53,541,260, forward strand.
TACCATACCCGGAGCATCTGCATTCCTGCTTGTCCAGGACTTGGACAAATGACCTGGACAACTAGAAGCGGGCTGCAAGATTGTTACACTATAGTGGACAGCATGGCAGCAACTAATCTAGCACACCCATGCTATTGTCTGCAAACTATTTCCTGGGGGAGGGAGTAGATGTTTAAGGTTTTTGAATATTCTAAAACAGTTCTTTTTTCTATGCATTGTAATACTGCACGTCCACTTGCCTGACACATTATTTTCCCAAAAAGTTTCCATATTTTACACTTTTTTTATTGTGTGTTTGTAATGTACCAATATCAGCAATTAAGGAACAGTAACGAAATTCTATTTTTGGGGTCAAATAAGGTCACAAAAGTATTCAAAAATCCTCCATAATTATTAAACCGAGTTAACTCGTACATAAAAGGAAAGTACTACAAATGTTTGAAAATAGCATGTAAACTGTCGAAAATAAAATGTCTTCACATTTTAATGCTGTCCAAGTTTACAGATTATCACACATACTGTCTCACATCAAATGTTATTCACAGTGTGATAAACCCGAAAGCATGGGCTAACACAGAGTGCAACATCGCAATGTGGGAGATAGTATCTTGACTCGTGACGAATCTTCTTTCCTATCACTGGAAAGGCGACAACTACGTAGTGTCACGGGAATCCGGTAGATGGCAGCAGTACCTCGACAAGAGTTTTTGAGAATATTACTGTTTTTTTTTTTCTAATTTCAAGATGAACTCAGATGATGAAAGTATGCACTGAAAGTAATGCAATTTTATTAAAACGTCATACTCTCCGCAGTAACGTTCTCTCAACATGATGTTCTAATTATGTTATCGCGAACTTCTTAGTGAGAAACATGTCAGAAAACACACCAACTAATAATCACAATGTTTTCTTTCTAACTTATTTAGGATGGTAACACTATTACTATTAAGCCTTATTTCCATGCTCGATTGATTGATTGGCTGAATTGGTATTTTAAGTTCACTTTATGCACGGTAAGGCTAATCGGGACTGGACCTACAGTTTAAAGTGGGATTCGAACTACTTTGTGCCTTCACCGGGTATCGAACCTGGGACCCCTTTATTACAAGACGACGACGCCACCACTGCGTCATGTTAGAAAAAACGCCTAATATGCTGATCAAGGCTGTCTTTATTATACGCACAAAATAACGTGAACATATTACAGTACATTAGAAAACAGGAAGGAATTGGTGAAGAGTCTTTAATGTTTTTCTCTACTTATTTATAAATTTTTCTCATCCAAATATTGAGAAGATCAATAAGGACAATTACAAATTTTACAAGGAACTTGATTTGATTTGATTTTTGTTATTTAGTGTCACCTTTATGCCACATTTGGCCAATCGCGACGATGAGGATGAGTGATATGATGACACTCACAGAGTGTCCATGCCCAGACGGGGATTCGAACCCGGAACTTCTGGCGTCATACCTCTTTGCAGTAACCACTCTGCTACGGAGATAACTCTCAACATGTCACTTTTCCATGGGGAAAAATACCTGCGAGTTCAACACCCCTATCTCTCTCACTTTCCGGCTTCAGAGTTCTACTAATTCAAGTGACGCACCCACAGGGGTGGGGCATTATATCCCTCCCCAATCTTGGACGGAAATTAATTCTACGGGGGGGGGCTGGGGAATAACATTGACGGCCAAGGACACCTGCAGGGGGCCCAAAGGAGCAATTGCCCCATCGATTTCAAATTTTATGGAAATAAAAATGCATTTCATAAAAATTTATTGCTCACGTCGCTCGCAATACCTGTTTTTCTTTGTCTTATCAAGTTGAGAGCCCTAGCTAGGAGGCGCGGGAGTCGGCCTTGGGCGTCGAACGATCTAAATCAAAAAAGTTAGAATGCCATGGCTCCCCGTGAAATTATTTGCGCCCAATTAAATCAATATTCTTCTGAGTTCGCAAAAAATTGGATTTAAAAATTTTCTTGCTCGCATCGCTCGCAATACATGGTTGTTTTCTGTAATGCATTGAAAATTACCAGAGAGGGAGACAGACTTCACTTAATTGATTTTGTCTTAAGTGCATGAAGAATTGTTTTGAGGAAAACAAGCGTGCACATTTGAGAGACAATTTATGTAATTTTTTCCTGTTGGTTTATTATGAGGTGGATGACTTGATTATGTAATGTATTTAAATAACATATGTTGTGTGTGTGTATGTACGTGTGTATGTATATATATATGCATTAAAGACAGTGGAGGCGATTAGGGGGGCTGCCCCCCACTCTTCGCCACTTTTGCCCATGCACTATGCTAAATCTTATGTACAAAGTTAAATATACTGTCTTTGCCCCCAGTTTTTGCACTTTGCCCCCCCCCCTCCAGGTTTTGGAACCCAATCGCCGCCACTGATTAAAGAAGCTTTGAATACGTACACAATTTAGTGTTAAATGTTGCATGTGTATTTTCTTATCTTGCGTCGCTCCATTTTGCATATGTGTAAAACATATCGTACATGAAAGTTATACATGTTAGATGTAAAAAAAAAAAATATATTCGGAATGCATTTATTAAGCATTTTTGGCCTTTGAAAAATACAGTTTGTGTGCTTGTTTTTCATTATTAATGTGAAATTGAACGTTTTAGAAAACATATTTCGAATAGTTTGTTCCAAAACAAATGCTTTAGCACAGACTTCTACCCCTTTTTGCGTAATTTACGAGGATAACGCCTTTGATACTAGTACTACTAATAACTTTATATTATCATTATTATTGGTACATTTATCCTGGTACTTGCTCCTCCCCAGACAAAAATTCGTGGTTGCGCCAGTGATTAATCCACCACCATATCTGTGCATGTGGCCTGCGAGCAGTGGCGCTATTGTCGCATACTTCCTGAGGGCATTGTGCTGCAGTAGAGTTAAGATCCACAGACTTTTATTCCAGGGGAAACAAGCAACGCATCCTTCCAAAACAGTGAATTTCAAGTTATGGCTGTACTGCTGTGTGACCAGACGTCCTCTTTATCCGGACATGTCCTCCTTTTTAGGTGTCTGTCCGGCGTCCGGGTGGATTTTTTTAGAAATCGGTAAATGTCCTCTTTTTTTATAAAGAGTATAGCATCGACCGTAGCAAATGTTCTGCATAGAGAATACTTCCACACATAATGATATTCATATCACTTGGGGTGCGTTAAATATTAGAGCAATGCTCACCTAGCATCTGGGAGCTGAACATGATCACTTTCCCGACTGAGTCATTAGTAGGGGTGTGCGCGATCCAGAAAAAAAAAAATATATCCCCGTCCCGATCCTGACTAATTCTTGATGTTTTCTGCATTGTAAGTGTGTTGACACTTCTCGGAAATCGTTAGCTTTTATTTCAGAAAAGAAAAAAAAGAGAAATGACGTAAAATTCGCGATTTCCACAGCGTCGGGAAGTTTCTTGATCATTTCCCGTTACTGAAAATTTCCCGGCTTGGTCGGGAAATTGCGATTTCTCCCGTCCCAAACGTCAGAATTTAAAAAATTTCCCCGTCCCGACTAAAAAAAAGTTCTGTCCCGCACACCCCTAGTCATTAGTACGTATTATTATTCTAACTCGTTGCTTCGCAATCTGAGACTTGTGAAAAACATGTAATTTGAGCAGTTCCTTTTTGATTGACTGATATGGTTTATTTTAATTCGCTTTTCTGCCACGTTTGGTTAATCGCGAAGATGAGGATGAGCGATGATATGATGATTTTGATGAAGGGACACTCACAAAGAACATCCATGCCCAGGCTGGGATTCGAACCTGAGACCTCTGGCGTTGTGGCGCGGTGTGCTAACCACTTCGCCACAGAGGTTGGCCAGTTCATTTTCGAGTCATACATACGTGATACAGAAACGCGTACTCAGAATTTTGATTATTAAGTCATATTTACTTTTATGAAATAACGAAGCGAATGTGCATCAATGATCTTGCAAGAAAATATCCAGCTTTTAAAGGATGGAAGAAACGAATATGAGGTAAAGTGTAAGGAGGCTGTCACTTTCCCCTGCTGTTGAAAGAGTGCTAGAATGTCCGTGGCATTAAAATCATATTTTTTGACCCAATCTAAACTACCTAAAATTTAAATTCGTTTTTTTAAAATAAGTTAAAGCTTACTTGTTACATTTGCATTCACTTGTGGTGACATTGCATTCTAATATCCAAGATTGTAGAAAGAGTAAAATTCTGTGCTTCAAAGTATAGATATTCTTAGTTATGATTGTCATGTGTTAAATAAAAGATTAGGAGATTGCTTTCGTTGCTTAAAGGTAAGAGGAAATTGTTTAAAAAAATCATCAGAATTACTTGTATATTTGAGCAAAGTCTTGGTACGGTTTTCTTTTATATTGATTAAATTATGAGTAATGGCAAATGAGTTGCCATTTTTGCGGGGTCCTCTCTTTTATGACTTTGTCCTCGTTTTTCACCATGCTCTGTCCTCCTTTTTACATGTATGTGTCTGGTCACCCCAGCCAGGACCCCTGTCTACCATCATGTGATATGTAAGAAATGTATAATATATGTTAACAATGCAAGTTTCTCTTCACCGAAATTCCCGGGAGCGAGTCTGGATCTGAATATGAATGTTCTTTGTGAGTGTCCCTTCCAGTGGCGTACGTACCCAGGATTTTGGAAAGGGAGGAGTTACGTACACTTTTTTTTAGTAGTCGGCCTAATTTTTTCCATCCTTTTGTGCCTTTTACGTTCTTTTTTTTTAGGAATACTGGGCCAAAGGAGATTATGACCTCCACAAACCCCCTCCTTGGGCACGCCACTGGTCCCTTCGACTAATCATCACTCATCCTCGCCGTCGCCACTATATGACAAAACGAAGGAATTCCAGAACTAGAAATGTCACAGTCCATGTTCAACAGGTTCTGCAATAATCCGCATGAGGGCAGTAAAATACGTGAATAAAAGATTGAGCTTCAAGATGAGGTTGCCACCTAGCGCCCATCTTCCAAACTAGCAGGTCGATTCTTTATCGAACACGATTCGTAGGCAACAGGCAATTTTCAGCTGGAGAAACGAATTGATTAGCCAGTGCGGCATAAAACGTGATGGCATGTGGAAGAAATTTCCTGCCGTACAGAATGAAATTGGGGTTAATACGAACGTTGGTACACGATGTTAGGTGTTTTGTTTTCTATTTCAAAGTTATAAAGCTAAACCTAAATATCAATTATGTCAGAGCCTCCATTAAGAACTGACATCATAATGAAATTTAAAGTGTGATGTGTTGCTTGAGTCGCCTCCCACGCAGGCTCAAGAGCATCATCACAAAACACATCGATAACTGCTACTAGTAGCGAGCATAGAAATGTGGTAAGAAGGGGATGATACACGTGTTTCTTTCGTAAATGTTGCTATATTTTACAATTTTTTCACATTATTATTTATAGTTTTCGTGTAATATATTCAGGACTAATTTTTTGTGTATGGTTTAGCGTTCTGTAGAAGAATAGGCTCTGTACGGCAATAATAATTATATCCTATGTTCTTATTATTATTACCTTGGACCAAAAAGGTACTATGAAATGAACCCCCTAAAAATACCCCTTATAGTGTCACACTTACGGCTGCCCGTCTCACTGACAAGGAAAATCAATATCAGAATGAGATAAATCGTTTCAACTAAACAAATCAATGGATTGTCCAATATGAGGGACGTTGAAATGGAAAATATATCCCCCAATACAATAGATGCAAATTAAAAACGATAGCTTTGAATAAAGTGAGAAAATAAGCACTGGAAAGCACAAAAAAAATGTCTGTAGGCTTCTTAAAAATTGCTGCATACAAACATGGCGCCATAGGCGTCCGGAAGGGGGCAAGGGGGGTGTCCCCACTGAAAAATGAAAGTAAACCAAAAATTATATATTTCACACATATAATTTCATTTCAGCCACAATCATGTGTTAATTATTGCATGAATATGATAAATTTAAATTTAAGCTATGTTTTTTGAGGGAACAACACTATATTGGGGAAAATGTACCTTCTTTGACCCCCTGGAAAAAAAAAATACCATCCTTGCCCCTACCTGGAAAAAATCCTGCGGACGTCCATGCATGGCGCCGACGCAAACTATTTCTATTTCACATCTGCATAACAAGATTCAATCAAAATCATATCCATGTATGAAAATCATTGTATATTTATTATGCATCATGCTTTTGGTACAAATACAAACTACTATATCTTGGGTGTTCGGGAAAAGGCACATAAGTCAGAAACTGCAATTTTGCGTTGCTTTCATCGAAGTCACACTGAACCAATTAATGAACATATTATCAGTGTAATTTTATATTGGACATGTATACTCATTCTAAACAGTGATGATCCAACGTGTGCATCATGGGTGTAATGTTTGCTATTAAAATAATAAATATAACTAACTCTCTACTGCAAAATTGGGTACTTTTTCTCGAACAACTTTTGTAGGCTCGGCTCAAAGTCTCTTTGAGCAGTGGCGCAACCAGGATTTCCCTAAGGCGCAGTTGTGATTTTTTTTTACTCAATCCAATCCAATATATAATCAATTTTTAAGCATTTGGCGTTTTCTTCAGTTACGGAATGTTAGGCCTCAAAGAGGTTATGATCCCCCAGCAAGAACCAGAACCGTGGGCACGCCACTGACTTTGAGGATTGATAAAAGGCAGTACTCACCGTTGAATGTCTCCAAAAGTTGAGGAGATCCCGCAAGTCAGTGCTAGGTGCATATAGTAAGTAATCTCGCCACTCGTCGTAACTGATTTCAAGGGTACCATCTTGATCCATCCTGCAAAATAATTTTAAAAATTCCAAGATTAGCACACAAATTATGTGAAATAATCCAAAAATCTACGCAATTCATTTTTTGAAAAAAAAAATCAGTGTTTCGTCACAAAATAGCAGCTGCACCAAAAGAAAGCACACTGAAAAAATTAATAAAAAAAATAATAATTCTGTGCTGCAGTTTGCTCTGTAAATCACAAATGAAACTAATGAAAACCATGAAATCACTGAAAAAAATTAAACGTATTTGTATTTTCAATCTTCCTTATTTTACACAATTCTGCCTCTAATCGCAACTGTGAGTGTCGCTTCATGAATTTCATCTAATCATTCATTCTTAGATAAAATTCATGAAGCGACACTCGCAGTTGTGAAATAGTGAGTCGATCGGAATGTGGGAAGTGCTACGGGGAAACACAACACATAGTACTGAAGTTCCCAAATAGTTATTTGTGTGCAGGCTGTAATCAAGGGCTCACGGGTTCGATCCTTGGTGGAAGCAAATTGCACAACGGTTCGGATCCCACTTTAAACTGCAGGCAAGGCCTTGCTGCAGATCCAGTCCCAATTAGCCGTTCTGATCATAAAGTGATTTTAAAAGAAACCCTTTGATTCGTGTGCAGGTTGTTGTGTTTGAACCAATGAGTTAGAAGTTCTAGAGTGGCACCTGCCTGAAAGAAATTGAATGTAATCTTGTGACCAACTATATCGGCCGTGAAGAAACAGGCTGCCGGAGGCAACGGAACCAACCATATGACCTCCTTGCGGAGCTGCTAGTTGAAAGTTGCTGGCTGCCAGCAGATACAGTAGGGCAAGATTTCACATTCACTTTGCTTCGAGAAAAGTCGATGGATTCCGTTGCTCTATCACTTCTATAGTTTGTTTAAATTGACGGGAATTTGAAGTGTAGATATATTAGTCGATACCAAAGGCAATGAAACTGCAAAATTTTCAAGGCATTTAGAAACAAGCATTGCTATTGCATTTTGGGTCTTGTACAGTGGGATCCATGAGTATTACGATGCAAATTGTCCATGACTATTTTCATTAATTTTTCTCTTACATTCTATGTGTTTTTAAGCAATGGATTTTTATGTATGCTGGTGCAGAAGTTGTCAACCGCTTGTTTTAAGTTTTCTTTTAATTCTTGAAGTTCTTATTGGGGTCAAATAAAGTGCACGAACATGGTGATGGACAATTTGCACGGTAATACTCATGGATCCCACTGTACACTCGATTTAGCTCAGAAAGAATAGCGGAGTCAACCTTGATGTTCCATCTCGTCATATTTAGTGTTTATCACTCTTTGTCAGAGTCAAAACTACAAGTCATATACACCAATAGAACTAAGATATTTTAATGTACATTTCTTCACATGATACACTTACTTTTTCTACCATAAGCGGACACATTAGAAATCAACATTTTCCCCTTATTTATTTATAACTTACCTCTGCAAGAGATTCATTGCTTCATTTGAATCGATATCCACGCCAAGGTCTTTAAATGCTCTCTTTAACTCTTCGAGATCTATTTTACCTGAAAATAAGAAAGGAACGCATTATTAAAAGCACCATATAACAACACAACCCGTTAGAATTATATTTAGAAGCGATTATATCACGTGTACTACTGCTATGAAATATTCTACATATTAACAAATACACAGAAGGCACAAAATGAGACTTGGAAATGGTCATTGTGAAGAGTAGAAGTTGAAATAAATTTTGAGAACATTCATTAATCTAATTCTTTGAACATTAGTAAGTTAATTCAAATTTTGATGTTTTCAATTCGTATTATTTCTTGACATTAATTAAACTCTTTCCTTTCTTGAACTCTTCTTAAGAGCAAATTCTGAGTTACTTTTCTGTTTATCTAATGGCACGGTGTATGCTTCAACAACAAGCTATATATTTTATATAAAATACGTATCAGTTCATGTTGCAAATACATGGAAAGAATTTATTTTGGAGAGAGAGAGTAAATCAGCACCTGGATACTTTTTAATATATGGGAAAAGGTAAAAAATGGTGTACAGTGGGATCCATGAGTATTACCGTGCAAATTGTCCATCACCATGTTCGTGCACTTTATTTGACCCAATAAGAGCTTCAGGAATTAAAAGAAAACTCAAAACAAGCTGTTGGTAACTTCTGCACCAGCACACATAAAAATCCATCGCTTGAAAACACATAGGAAGTAAGAGAAAAATTAATGAAAATACTCATGGACAATTTGCCGAGCAATACTAGTAGATCCCACTGTACCAAACTCTCAAATGTAAACGAAATCATCTTTCAAAAATTACCTGAGAGGGAAAGGGAGGGGGTGGAGGGGAATGGATGCGAGAAGTGAGTTCGCTCCTTTCCCATCTTCCATCTAAACAAGACAAAATTGTTACATGGATTAACTTAAAACTCCAAATACGCATTTTATATTCAGAGATGCAATAAATGGCTCCTCTCCCCTAGCCACTTCACATTTTATTTTCCAATATGTATGTATGTAGGTATGTATATGTATGTGTGTGTGTGTGGGGGGGGGGGGGTAGCACATAATTGAACAATAACTTTAAACAGCAAAGTAAAAAAAACTCACCGTCTTGATTCCGATCGAATTTGGAAAATACTAATTTCAGTTTCTTCTCGTGTTCTTTCATGTAATGAATAAATTCTGCTAGCGTAACATCCCCGCTTTTATCCTTATCTGAGTACTCCATAAATTTCTGAAATGAAAAATAATACAAATAAGAATACATGACAAAACTCAAATTACTCTTGCTTTTAATATTTGATACTGTCATTGATCTCTCTGTAGAGGCTCTGGATGCAAAGACAAATTGTGTGTAATTTTTTTTAAAAAACTCTAGAAGTGGTAATGGAGAAAGTTGCTTCCAATTGAATGACGGAAACAATATCAGATCGTTTTTTACATGTGTCCATGTGAATAAATGAATACAGAAAATAAAATAAAAATATGAATGGATTATCACAGTTGTCGTTACAATCATTAATTACTCCCTGAATCTACAATAACTTTGAGATATATCCAAAATATTATTGTTTGATTTCAAGTATGTTAAGTCTGTGTTAATAAAGCAACAACTTTATTTTCCTTCAAAAAAACATATATTGAACATTTCATTAAGTTTCATTCATTTTCATGCAATTTGCGTGCCGAAAGTTAGTACTGCACCAAAAACAAGAAAAAAGTTTTCAATTTTTTCTATTGTTCTAATATTATTGCAAAGCAAAGAAGTATCAGAAATTTTCCATTACCATTCTACAAGAATTTCATGGCAAAATAAATTTCTCGAGATTTCCATTAACATTCCACACTGTACAATATCTATTCTACAAGCAAGATGTTGGTGTATCACAACCAAGGAAATTGAAAGAATATTCCACTTCCGAAATTTCTCAGCAGACATAGTTGGAATTTCAGGGAAAGTGTTGGAAAAGGAAAATTATTCGGTCACAGGAAGACATAATTTGCAGAAGACAAGTGTTGACAATCTACTTGTTTTCTTAGCATAGGGGGTTAAGATCCTATTGCAGTCCAAGTAAAAGTCAGATGTTGAGAGTAGCCATACCAGCATATGTTTGTTATTCTTCACTTGTAAACTTATTTTACAGGAGAACTTACCTGTGTGCCCTCAGGAGTCAGCTTTGCGGGTGAGGGTTTACGCTATAAAAGATATAGGAACGCTCCATTAAAATCACAGGTATTCATATTAAAATCACTAGTTTTTGGTTGAAGTAGCTAGTATGGCTGACATAATAAGTTTCTTTTAGAATAAATTAAACAGGTGATTTTGAAAAATTCACATGTGTTGGATTTGATCCAGACCTTAGGAAGTAATTACATACAAACGCTCAGGGACATCCTAAAAGGGGGGAGAGTTGCCGGTTGCTGAGTTTGAGGAATTTGTCGAGGGGGGGGGGGCAAAATTTATTCAATTTTGACATTATAATAATAACAACTTATTTTTTAAAATTTTATTTACCACTTCTACAAATCTTCGCACAAAAATTGGGGTTTCGTTAATTATATTTTTATTTGAATCGTAAGCGTAGCTACGGCAGTGGCGTATGCTGGTTCTAACGAGTGGGTAATCTCCGACCTTTTGATCCTCAAACTCCAAAAGTTTCCGTGCAATTTATGTCACGCTCCATATTGGATTTAAGAATATTGTGTCGGAATGTTTGTCTTATTGCTACGATCACAATCAATTAATTCTCGTTATTGCAGTTTACTATACGCATAGAATTTCAAATAATAAAACAAGACAGTATTATAAAGCTATAAAAAAACAGCCTGTGAAATATAAAAATGAAAGACGTGCACTAGTGAAATAAAAACCCGCAATATTAATTTAAGTGCAAAATTCAACTTACTCCAGGACCCGATTACTTGTGCCGTACTACATCCAAAGCACGCTGTTTGTCCAGTTGCACGTCAATACGTGTCTGGGCGAAAGATTGCAGCTTAACAAAGGAAGTTATGTGACTTTTGGATTTTTCATGTTTGGCACAAGTGTTGCAAAGATTACAGTCACGCGTCCATACATTCTTTTCAGCCCCGAAAAGTAAGCACGGCGAACAAAAATGCAAAGCTTATTAACACTTATACTTCCTGTCAACCATGGTGTTTTGTCATAATTTGCTTGCGAAAATGCCTCACATATTCCCGATTTTGTCTTTGTGTGTAGAAATAAGTTCAAGCGATCACACTGGCCTACCTGTATTAACAATTTGCAACTTCTCCTGAAAAGATCTTGTTCCAAAAGGTTTCACCAGCAAATCTTGTATCACATCCATTACCCTTTAACACAGCACTATCACGACAAACACTAACACCTAAATAAATAATAAACACGAAGCACAGCACGAAGCCAACGACTACACGCATTCAGTTTCACGCGCCAAACTTCTCTTGTTGTGTTCCTGGCTCAGAATGAAATTCCCTATGAATAATAAAAAAAATCCCTTTCCGAGCTCGAAATGACAGGTTTTTAAAAGTTCGAATCATTGCAGGTCAGAGTCAGAATTTTATTTCGGGATGGGGATCATCCCTTATTAGCAGCCGCCACATAAATTTGAAACAGTGGGGTTAGAAGTCCTGAAGATGAATCTCAGATTATTACAACGTATTAAGCAAAGTGTTTAATCCTGCTAATGAAGTAAAATGAATTACCACTATACACCTTTTAAATTAGATATTTGTAGGATTTCGGGGAGGGGGGTTTCCCTTTAAAAAAATATTCAGTTCCGTGAGAGAAGTATTCTCGCTGCTTTTGAAGATTAGAGAGGAGAAACAATCACTATTTTTGTAAATACAAGGATGGGGGGAGTCAGCAAATAGGTGCTTTAATTGCTTAAGCCTTGAATTTTAATTCAGTTTGCTTCATCTTCAATATTTAAGCTTTTCCCTTTTGATAAATTTATGTTCAAGTAACAGAAATCAGCAAGACAGAAGCAAATGTAAAGTGAAAATTATCGTAGAATTGGTTTGCCCATGTTATTCAGTTTTCCTGTTCTTCGCACTCTGCCGGGTATGTTTTCCCTAGTTGAGCGGAGGGAACGGAAAAGGTTCCCAAGGTTGAGAGTGCGACCGGTGGACTCTCACAAGAAGGAGCTTACCCTGGGCACGGAATCACCTCACCGCGCCTGAAAAGCAGTGTTTCCTCCCCCTCTTTCCTTTCTCCTCCCTCCTCGCCAAGGGTTGTAAGGAAAGCGGGAGGAATGACGTCAGGGTGAGATTCCCTGAAGTCATTCCACCGGCTGGAGAAAGGTTCCCGGACATTCGGTGGCAAACGATTGGAAGTATTCGCGCGCTGGAAGCAAGGAAATGTATGCATCGAAATTGGTTTGGAAGAATATTGCGAGGAAATATATATATATATATATATATATATATATATTTAAAAAAAAAAAAGAAATACAGCCGGGTCATCTGCGATTACCTAGATGACCCAGAGTATACGCCGCTGAGCTACGGGGTGTGCCGGGTGTGCCTAGGCACACCCTAATGGACTTCTTTATCAAAGGGAATTAAATACAGATTTCAATACGAGAGAAAATAAGCGGCAGTTAGTAAGAAGTTGAAAATGTCATTACTTGGTACAAACGTGTGCATTATCGCTGATGAAACGAGTGTCTAGTTTTTCGATTATTTGACGTCATTGGAAAAAAATATATTTACAGCATTCTACTCTGTACTGCAGCACTTTTCTTCTATACCTGTCACAAGCTGCACGTTTAAAAGAGAGCTTTCTCCAAGCTTTCCCAAGTTAAAACTAAATTAAGAGCAACTCAGATGCAGGGTAGATTGGCAGCCCTGCTCTTGCTATTTGTGGAACAGGGAAAAGCTTAGTCTATTGATGTAAATGAAGTTATTGATGAGTTTAAGAGCATTGTACCCTTTGACAGATGTCTCTTCTTATAGATGACGTGTATTTTGATGCATTTGTTTATAACATTTATGAACATTTTGTGTGTGTGTAATTTCTATGCAATTTGATTTTTTTTCGTACATATATTCAGAAATTTCCAACACTGTCATTTAGTGAATTTATATTCCTTTACAAACATCAGTGCAGTTAAAGAGCCAAGAGATTGTTTTGCAAAATATGATATTAAAAAGGTACAAGACCTCATTTTTTTTTCTTTGTGCACACCCAAATATAAAGTTCTAGCTACGCCTATGATTTGAATGTTTGCTATTTAACATAATTTTTCTGGGGTTAGCCGCAACGATTGTTGACTGACTAGTCTATTAACTAATTAATTAATTACTCGCGAAGATAAGGATGAATGATGATAACATGAGATAGTGAAGGACAATCACAAACATATATGGACGACACTATGAGCCCCACAGAGGATTATACTGTCTGGGAGTTCAGACGCCAGAGACTCGCTAGTCTGCAAAATGCAGTTCAGGGTGCCGAATTTGTCGAAGGGGAGGAACAAAAATGATTGAACTTCTACAATAAGTTATTTTTTAAAAATCTACCACTTCTATTAATCTTTGCATAAAAATGAAGGGGTTGACTAATTATTTTTCTGTATTGAATGTTTGCTATTTAACGTAATTTTACTCTGGGCTAATCGCAACGATGAATATGAGTGATAATTACCGTCATGGTTAAGGTCAGCATATTTTCAGAACATGAAATCCGGACATGTTTTCTTTGACAATCATCAACAATAGCCGACTTTCGTGACGGAGTGGTTATCACAACCAAGAGACCTGGTTCGAATCCCGGCATGGATGTTCTTTGTGAGTTTCCCCTTCATCAATTTCATCATATCACTCATCCTCATCCTTGAGATTAACTAAAAGTTGCAGAAAAGCGAAGTAAAATAAACCAAATCAATCGATTCACACGCTCCCCCCTAAAAAAACAAACAAAAATCCGGGCACATGTTCTTCTTCTTCCCAATTTTTGTTTCACTCCGGTATAGTGAGTGTGAGTTAAATTCATTTATTCAATACCTGAATATTAGTTGCTGATTTGGTGTTTAAGTCGACTTTATGCACAGTAAGGCTAATCGGGACTGGACCTACAGTTTAGAGTGGGATCCGAACCACTATGTGCCTCTACCGGGTATTGAACCCGGGACCCCTTAATTACAAGGCGACGACGCTACCACTGCATCGGGGATGTTAGTGTTTAACTGTTAGTGGCCATACGGCGTTGTGAGGTTCAACATTCGTGACGAGCTGATAGGCTACACAATCACCAACCGATCGATATCAAATGTCTTAGGACTCACAAGGCCAAGGCAAAACGCCAAATATAGCATCCAATATCAGTCTCCTTAGTTTCTACAGTTTGAAAGTTTAAAAATAAACGAAGTTCCTTTCCAGCCGCCTTGTACTAGCTTCTCTTCCATTAGCTTTCTGTTTGGCACGTTTATTGCTAAATGGCTGTGGAGTTTACACAATTGAATGTCCCTTTACCATCACATGCCGTATGTCTGTGAAATAGCCAACTCACTTGGTAAATACAACGCGTACGTCATGATTTACTCTTTCCATGGTGGCAACTTATTGTGTAATCTTGTCAACAAAACTAACAAGTGAACTGGCGTGGGAATCATCGACATGAAAAATTACCACGCTTTTGAGTACGATGAATTTTAATAAGAAAACATCACAGGTTGAATGAAGTACTTGGGTATACGTCTTATTTGTAAATTCTGCTTGTAAATAGTTGTTTCCAAACAGATAGCACAAATTCTGCTTGTAAATAGTTGTTTCCAAACAGATAGCACAGCCTTTGCTATTTGTAGCATAAAATAGTGGCGTCGATTAGAGATTTGACAATAAGGAACATCTACCACTAATTTATACACTATTTGCTAATTATTTTATCGAACATTTACTGTATTTTGATTAGGTAAATTTACGCAACATGTTCCTCTCTGAATAAAGATTTTTCTTCTATATATTGGGAGGGGCTGGGAGCATAAGTAAAGCATTGCTGCCAAGAAAGCATGGAAAATATTATACAGCAACTGTTGTTGCTGACTGCGGAGCTATTTAAATATTAATGGTATTCTGGTGCATTTGGTAGGCTGCTGCATCATATCCATAGGCATAACTTGGCGGATGCAAGGAGAGCACTTGTCCCCCCCCCAAATTTCCAGGTTTATTCAAATTTACAATAGTACAGTCAGCGGCAATAAAAATGGGGATGTCCGTGTTTTATTGCCGGTGAGTGTACTTTTGTGACCTGGGAACTAAAGTAATTAGTAACTTATATGATTTCGCAAATTTAACATAGCTAATCCTTCAATACACGAAATAACCAGCAAAATACTATATCCACCAAGCTTTCATAGCACCCTAGTTAAAATTATTGACCCGAAGAATATGCAACCAAAGCCTTTAAATCAATTTGTCGAATACAAACAAGACTATTATTCAAATACCTACAATACTAATTCCGAACCAAAAAGTATTAGATTTATACCAAATGTAATCGAAACTACAACTATTTAGTAAAATGCAGTAGTCCTGGACGCTGTTTTCAAGGGATACGCCCATGATCATATTCATAATATTTAACAGTACAGTGTGTAACGAAATCGATGGAAAAATATACACATCTTACTGCTACGTGTCATTCCTACTCTTTTTTCCAGTTTTTCCAGGAATTATTGAACTGTAGTAACCCTTTAATCACTGATATGTCGAGATATGCACGAAAACTGCCACTCATTTTTTTAAACATATGAGAAAATGAATGTATACGTGAACCAACTAAAAAAATAAGCTCTTTCCTGCCAATGTAACTTTCGACAAGGCTAGCGTAGAGCGAGAACACTCAACCATTGTGCGACTTTCCAAATCCTATTTTCACACAATGAAGGTTAAGAGAATTCTTGGCGTATTTCGCAGCAGAAACCTGTTCTGAATTTAGAACTCTGCGTCATCATTAGAACACCGGACGAAGCCTGCATGCGTTACAACACACGCAGCCTACAAGCCTCCACCCACAATCTCTTCCACCCCATACTCCAACATCGCAGCAACTTCTAGTGGCATGCTGAGCTGCGGATATAAGTCTGTGCCTACATGGACTGATCTCAAGTAATCTACATGTTGCTACGTGTATATAGTCTGCGTAGATAGGGTCTCTCCATGCACTGCTGGGGGTAGATTCCAGCGTCTCGGGTTCGACTTTAAACCGCATTAATCAGAAAAAGGTGAGCGCAATGCAGTTTTATTTTAAGCCATGCCAGCTAATATTTATCGGACATTCGCAACTTCCGATGTTTGCTCATGAGCGAATGTACGTATAATACAGTTTAAATTCCATATTAGCACCAGGTCCCCCGGCTAAGAACATCTCGACTCTCTCCCCTAATTCAATTTCAGGGAGGCGGGAACAAGGTGGCACTGGCCACCCACCAAAATGTTCAGGTTTATTAAAATTTACAAGTTAATTATACTTTTGTTAACTTGCTGAGATCTGAGGAGCAAAACAATAAGTCATGTTTATGATTTCGCGAACGTAACAGTTATTTAGTAAAATAGTCCTGGATGATATTCTTATGGGAAAGAAAACTTATTGATTCTGGCCCTCAAAGTTACGCCTCATATTCGATTCTGCCCACTCAAGATCAGGTCTCAAGTTACTCTTATGGACACCACTACAGGTCGAGTCATGTTAAGACGGTTATTATTATGTTTTTAAATATTTTACCGTATTTCAAATATCTTGTATTTTACATTTTATGGAGCTTTTCAGAACAATGTTTCGACAGTGAAGGCCCCTTTGCAGATGGAGACCGGCTATTCTCATACTAAATGTAGGGCAGATTAGCACTAAATTCGTTAACAGGTCAGACAACAGCGGAGGTACGGGTACACAAACTATCCATCTCCAATTCACTCACTTCACATTATCAACGTTTATTACTGGTACACAGTGGCGGCGATTGGGTTCCAAAACCGGAGGGGGGGGGGGTTGGCAAAGACAGTATATTTCCCTTTGTATATAAGGTTTAGCATAGTGCGGGGGCAAAAGTGGTGAAAATTGGGGGGGGGGCAAATGCCCCCCTCACACCCCTAATCGCCGCCACTGCTGGTACACACAGATTGCACAGAATATAATTGCTTAGAGGTACACAAACGTACATCACGGAGATATTCCAAAATACGTGTACGCAGAATAGTAAAATTATTAATAATCGGTGCGACCTGTTAAATGATTAAGATGATAGGCTTTTCGAATGTCGCGTGTATATAAAGTAACCTTAAGAGTATAATGGGCGATATGCTCAGAAAATTATCGTATTATGTAGCTATGCATGCAAGACATAGCTATACAACACACAAACCACTCGCGAAATGACTAGAGATAAGATATCAAATGAGGAAGTACTTCAATTGGTGTGAAAAGGAGTGAGTTCAATAAAGTAAATGGGTGATGGGTGAGTTTTAGGAGAGAATGGCTTAGTGAATAAAACTGGAACACACAAAAAATGACGTAAGTTCGTAAGAACGTATCGCCATAACAATATGAACAGCGGTGATCGATTTGCAATATGTTCACTAAAGATCCTCATTTTATTAACAAATTTCCCGCATTTAGTCTGAATCTAACAATAATAAATAAACAATGGGACAACAACAATACGCAATCAGAATGCGTGGGGCCTCAGACCCCTCTCTCGCCCTAAAAATATCACTCTCCCTCCGCATTAAAGTTTTCAGGGGAGAGTTTGATTTTTATAAAACCAAAAATAAGAAATTAGTTTTGATTTCAAATATACTTTACAATGTCGCACACATTCACAATGTAGATCTTTGTATGTGTTTGTACGCAGTTCTCTCGCATCCTTTTTAGGGCCGAAAACCGTGTGAGCAGCACTTGAAGTGGAAATTGTTAGATGGGGAATACTTGTTCGTAACTTGGGGCTTAGCTGAAGGAATGTCCCAATGGTTTAACATGGTAGCAATGAGACAGCTGGCGGGATACCATACCCCCCTCACGCCAAGCACTGGACATGGAGTCAAGAACGCAGCACTGCTAGTCTCTGAGTTGATTATAAAATAAATCAAATTAGACTGATAAGGAAAAATTCGTATTAACAGAATACACCAATAGTATTAGATACCCAGTGTACAGTCATGGAAAGTAGTTCTTGGGCCACGAGACCTACGATATCGTAACATCTTAAAGCCTGTTGTCTATGCAACCCAAATAACAAAATTGTCGCTTGGGTTTGCCTGGCGGTACTGGATTCTCGGGAATGATTGAGTATTGACAGCAGCGTGAGTCATACATACCCCCAGGCCCAGCCATAACAAACGACAGCTGGGTGCCGTGAGACTACCAGAAAAAGTTTCAGGAATTGGTTTCTTATCAACAGCTATTCGTAAGAAAATGTTCTCTTTATTGATATTAGAGTCATTGTCAAGAAAGTTCACTGAAATGGTGGTTTTCGTCGAATCATCATCGCGCAACACATATGCTGTCAACCCAGAAGTCCTTGAAAAAGATTGGAGTTAAAAGTAACTACTTGACAAATGATAAGACGAATCGAAATTCATTAGTCCCAACTTAGAATTTTGTGTAAGACATGGATCATCATGTCCTATCATCCATTTCATAACTTCATTAATCATCCTCATCGCCTTTGTTGACGCCAAGTGCTAGAAAAGCAATATAAAATAAGCAAAATTAAGAAATTAATAAATGACATTTTCAGCGATTTCACGCAGCGACTCAGTTGCATGTAGACTAAGTTTCATTAATTGGGAACCAAGGGCCTCGTTGTGTTTCATTGTCATTTTCCCTCCACTTTGCCTGCCGCGATTAACCTGATGTTGATTAATGCACAATCCACAAAGTGCACCAAAGGTATGAATAGGTAAACTATGTGATATTATGCTAATTTAGAATTTAGTAATAAAATGTGAATTTTTGGGGGTTCAGTTAAGTGGCTGCACATCCATTACGTAATCGCGATATCATCAAATTGTACGAAGCGTGTCTACACCTACGTAAATTGTCAGTCCCCAACATACGCGTGCGCAGACCCTCTGATTAGGGGGGATAGCCTTCATGATAGTTCAGGCCGGAAAAGAATAACGTAATTTTATCTCACTTGTTTAAATTGTATTGCATTGATGGGTGTGTTTATATATACACCCCTCCCCCGCCCCACACACACATATAAATACATACATACATACATACATATATATATATATATATATATATATATATATATATATATATATATATATATATATATATACAACACACACACACACACATATACTTATATACCAACAGTAAAAATCATATAAATTGTCTCTCAAATCTGCGCGTTCCTTTTCCTCCAAACAATTGTTCATGCACTTAAGAGAAAACCTTTTAGCAGCAGTACTTCTCTCCTCGGTAATTTAAAATGAATTACAGAAAACAAATTGCGAGCGAAGCGACCAATAAATTTTCAGATCCAAATTTTTGCAAAATGAAAACAATTTCGATTTAATATGGGGAAAAAAATCATGGAGCGCCATATTATTCTCTTTTACAATTTTTTTCATTTAGATCGTTTGGCTTCCAGGGTTAACTCCCGTCGACCCCTAGCTACTGCTCTGAACTTGACTAGACTGCAAGAAAAGCAGACATTGCGAGTGAAGCGAGCAAGAACATTTTACAAAAGGTATTTATATTTGTATAAAATTTGAAATCAAGGGGGCAATTGCAGCTCTGTCCCCACCCACCCCCCCCCCCCCCCGCAGGTGCTCTTGGCAGTCTGGAAGAAATAATGCAAGAAAGACGTGAAAACAAAATCCATCTTGAGTATCCTTTCGTCCTGCTACTTTTAGATTCTGCTACTCTTGCTTTCCTTTACTTCCATGTTTGCCCCCTAAAATTGATTCCCGTTCAAGGTTGTGGGGGGCTGTGGTTTCGCCACTGCACCCCCTTCCCCCGTAGTTGCCTTGAACATTCATCGGCTTGAAAATACTTAACTTTCTTTAAGAGTATAATATAGTTTAATAACGGCGATAGGATTCATCTATCCTAAATTTCTAGGTGAAAATATAATAATATAGGGGCATAGATGTCTGGAAGGGGGGCAAGGATTGCCACATCTTTCCCTTAGAAAACGAATGTCAACCAAAAAGTACGTTTTCACATGTATAATTTGATTTCAGTCATAATAATGTACATTAATTATTATAATGAGGATGCAGGAATGCGATAATGCAACACTATTATCGGGGTAATATGCCCCATGGAAAAATACCTTGCTTGTCTCTTCGTGGAAAAAATCTGCAGACGTCCATGATTAGGGGTGCATTTGCGATCCCCCTGGCCCCATGGGCGCACGCCTATGATCCCCGTGATGGAATATGTAGCGCAAAGCCAGGGCTTTAAGATCAAATTTGTTTTGTTATTGTTTTTATTAGTAATTACCTCAGTTTTCTTCCTCTGAAGTTAAATTATTCATGACGACGATTTATGATTACATTAAAGACAAGAATGAACATACACAATGAACCCATTTTGGTCGGAACTCGAACTCGGAACCTTGTTCGGCAAGAAATACAAATATCCATAAGGCATGAGTGTTTCATTGGCGAAGTTCCTCTACTTCCGTCATTTTATCACTAATATATTTCTTTAATATACAATAATAAATCACAACTACCTAAAAATAAATATTATTTTGCATTTTCACGTTTATATGTTTTTTTTACGGTTAGAGTGTGAACTGGCACCTGTTTATTTAGATTGTTCTTTATGTTTCGTGTGTAGTTAAAGATAGGAAAAATGCTTGAGAAACGATTAGGGCTATAAGAATTCCGCCCGTGACAGTGGTTATCACAGTGCGCTACGATGTCTGATGTCCTGGGTTCGAATCCCGTCGTGCGTATGGGTGTTCTTTGTGAGTGCCCCTTCATCAATTTCATCATATCACTCATCCTCGTCGTCGCGATTAGCAAGAGGTGAAAGAAAAACGACGCTAAATAAGAAAATAAAAAGACTTATAAGAATCATTCTTATTTCCGGACGTGTCCTACATTTTATAGTTGTGTCTGGCCTCCGGAAGGAATTTGAAACAAATCTCAAATGCCTTATACGTATTTTGGGCATCACGTAACTTCAAATTAGATGGATAAACAGAAAATCTGAGGGGAGTGTGAGATAACGTGGTTCCTTGGAGAAGTATGCTTAAATCAAAGAGTGTGCATGGTTGCTACTGGATGTTCGGAAAAGCTCAGAAATTACTTTACGATTTTCTAGATCCGGAAAACTCCGGATATATGTATAAAAATGCTTACTTTGTGAAGTTTTATCGATATAAGTGTCGGTAATTTGTTCGAAGTAACAAGTAATTATTCTCCTTATTGGAGAAATAAGGCACACAATTCTGTTTTTTCGCAGTGTATAGTAGTTTCTTACATATTAATAAACAAGAACTTCCAGACTTTATTTACGAAATTGTGAATTTTCTCCTTCCCGAATTCATGGATTGTTTTCTCTTCCTGGCCCCACATCGACGAAAAACGTTCTGTCTTACATACACAAGTTGAAATCACATACAGCCGTGCTATTAATTAGCAGTTGAGGAATTTTGAACTCAACCGTTCACTTCAACATTAATTTTTGAGCTGAAGATGTCATACTCTTGTTATATGCTAAGATGTCCTAGTAAATACGTTCGTGTCCAACGTTTTGAGACAATTTGTCTTACTCTCTGCTGAAGAGCGATCTGATAGCCCTATGCGTGATGAGAACAGTTTTTACTCAATTTCTGATATAATTCATTCCAGCATTTCCTTCAACTTCTATTACCTTGTTATTGCCTCCAATGCTTACACAACTTTTCCTTCGTGCTCGACCTTTGGGTTCAGAAATGTTTACAACATCCCCATCTCCCGCGTGTAAGTAGCAGGAGGCAACAACACACTGGAAGACCATAATGTATACAACTTGTTTAATACATATTTTACGAAAATATTAGAATGTTAGCTTGATATAACTGTGGATTGGAACGAACGAAATAAAATACATGTTTTATACGCACACTGGAACGAGGGAAGGCCAGCTGTGAGTCACTCTGGCAGTGAAGGTCAATGATCGAAACAGTTAGTGCTTGCTTCCTACAAGCAGACGCCTTATCTTTCCTCAAGGAAACACGGAAATCTTCGTTACTTTTTTTCGCCAGACTAATGGTGAACATTTACAGGAACGTAAGGAGTAGTATCGTATTCTATTGGAATTAGATTTCGTGGTGTTTAAAAGATATCATAACAATATGTAAATCTCTTTTGTGACCTACACTGAACTTATTTTAAAGTTTCATTGACATGTGAAAGCGGAAATTTAGTGATCCTTTTTCCTTACGATTTCTAAACAACCGAAGAGTGTGGTGAACGTGAAACTACTTATTGTTCGCAACAACGATATGTATTATACAAATGGTCTCTAATCAAAAACCCTATTACATCACAGGAAGTGATATTTAAAACAATTCTACCACGTATCCAACGTAACCAATATTCAGATTGATTCCAAGCTTCTGTTTGGGTTATTTTGTATCGCATTTTTACCTCTTGCGATAATCGCGACGATGAAGATGATGGGTAATGATACGAATGCAATGCTACATCTAAGCCTCAACAGGTTTCAAAAATGGATCCTCTGGCTTTGTATAGAGTTACGGTGATTTTTATTTTTATTTTCATTTGGTATTTTAAGTCCACGTTATGCACCCAGAGGCTAGTCGAGACTGCATCTACAGTTTAAAGTGGGATCCTAACCACTGTGTCTCCACCGGGTATCGAACCGGGGACTCCTTTATTACAAGGCGAATCCTCTACTACAGCGCCATCGGGAAGGATGAGAGAGAGAGAGAGAGAGAGAGAGAGAGTTACGGTGACTACGATAATGAAGAATTGAAAGTAGCAGAACGACTAAGCTATTCTTTTGTCAATATTGGGATTGTTAATGAATGTTATGAATGTCAGTTCAAATTGAAAAAAAATAAACTAAAAAATTTCCAGAGTGCCGTTACAAATCGTTAATTTTTCTCTTTCCACACATTACTTTGCTACTATGTAGATATTTGCATGCTAAGATGTAGAAAGTGCTGCATATTCAGTGTGTGGGATTGAGATTTATTTCTGAGAATGGAGTGAGTAGTGGGGAAAGGATCACCTCACATGTTTCGATTATACCCCCCCCCCCCCTTACACACACGCACACAAAATATATATCGGCTGTTGTTCTTATTAGGAAATATAACATGTATGAATTGTGTCAAGAAATATTGGAGCCTATTCACATCCCTACGGAACTTGGAAGAAAGCCCACGTAGAGATTGGGAAGTTTTGTTCCGACAAAATGTATAGTAAATTAATAAGCAAAGTCCTACCTTGTGCTTTGCACCAAGTCATGAAGGCGTATAGGGCATGTGGAGTTAGTGGAGTTGGGGCCCAACGCTTTCTTCATCAGGCCGAAGGTGGGAATGATGTGATCAGCACCACGCTCCTGGCCGCCTTCCCCTACCCCCTTCCCCATAGTTTTCTCCAGGTACCCACTTTATACGACGCTGGGTGGGCACCGAAGCAGCTTGAACAGGTGGACAAAATCCCTATTATCCCCCGTCGGGAATCGAACCCAGATCTCTCGCATGGTAATAAAACGCCCTAACGACTGTGCTACTGCGGCACATACAGTAATTAAGGCAAGAATTGTTTTAGCGTCTCGTTCAACGTTTTTAGGGGAATCATTTTCGGAGATATAACGTGTAGCTCTTGTCGGTTCTGCGACCTAGCTTGAGAAAAGGCGATTTTCTGACGAACAACATTCCACCTGATAAGTCACGTGACTTTCCTACATTTACTGTGCCTGTTGGCTTTTGCATGAAAGACGAGTTGCTCTTGAGACAGACAGAATCACCCGATCACCTAATGGTGCAATGTGTGTTGCCTACCCTTCCGGCATTATTTACTGCCATTAAAGTATTTTTGGGAAGAACTTTTTTCCACCACTGTACATACTGAACGTTGTGTGGAAAAATCTTTATTATTAACAGAAAACAAAAAAATAATTCTGTATTCTGTAATTTTTTGACACACACACACATAATTCGCGGTCGTCCAGTCTGCAGGGTTTCTGCCATGCAAGGGACACGAGTACGACCAGGGGTGCCCATCACCCCCAAGGCCTATGACGCATTCCCCCAAAAGGTAGAACATTTGTCCCCATCCCTTTGTGCTGAATTATTTATTCAGAGTATTTTGGTCAGACAAAATTTGCGGAAAAATATAATACAGGCATATTTAAGCAATATATGTTTACTTTAGGTTCACTTTCATGTTTGCTAACATAAAACGTACAGAACTGCTCAGGCTCACTGATATTGTTAGTGTAATGAACCTTATTCTTAACAAGGTTAGTTAAGCAGTTACAAACCGATTTAAAGACATAAGAGGTGGTGTTTCATTTCAAACCCATCGCCGCGATCACCCACAGGTAGGCAGAAAAACTGTACATTATAACCATCACTAAAAATAAAAAACAAGTCAATCAAACGAAACGATCCCCCCATTTTTGTGTTGTGTGAAGATACTGTATATAGAATTGGTATAAAATGTTGTTCCCCCCCAAAAAAATTCCCATGACGCGCCCCCCCTGTGGGCACCCCTGGGTACGACTCCCGGTGTAGGTGATCTCAAGATGGGAATTTTTGAAACCGTGTTCCTGCATATGGTGGCTCAATTAGGGGTATACACACACTCAATCAGACATGCTTTGAGATTAAGAAGTTGTGAACAGTATCCGATAACCAAATTATTAGTTTGGGGTACAAAATATAAAGTACGAAAGATTTAAAGAGTAATCCAAAGATACAAATAGGAAAGCAGTAAACAAATTTAATTGTTATTTATTATCGAAACACTTGCGTAGACACAAACGGAATATGTGCGTTTTAAATAAATCATTTGGACATATTCATCAGCGAAGTGCACTCGTAATTTTATGTAAATGAAATCCTTGTGTTCACTTCACCAGGAGCAGCTATTGATTTTTGGTCTGCCAATGTAGGATCTCGTGACCCAAGAAAAGATAACATCTACAGTTGGGCTTCAAAAAACAAAACTGAATTCATTCAAGAAAAGGGTGTAGCAAACATCATTTGATATTAGAAAAGGTGGAAACAAAAATGTTCCATGCGTTACTTTTTTATCATCTTTAAAATGATGTTGAGTCTTGTTATTTAGTTAATTGTTATTCCTTTTCTGCCACTTTTGGCTAATCGAAAAGATGAGGATGAGTGACGATATTATGAAATTGATGAAGGGACACTCACAAAGAACACCCTTGTCCAAGCCTGGATTCGAACCCGGGACCCCTCACATCGTAGCTCCACCACGGAGGTCGGCATCTTTAAAATATGAGGTGGAGATAAGTCATATGATTCGACTCATCAATCGGTGAGACACAGTTTTGGATGATATCGAGATGAGAGGAGTCGAGATCCGGTCTGTCTCGTCTCGATTTACAAACATCCATCTCGTTCTCGGAAGAATAAATCTCATTCTCGTCCCGAGTCTTGAAATATATTGCATACAGTGTACACACATGTGACAGTCAGATTTACCGACGTCATTATTATTATTATTATTATTATTATTGTCCATAGCGGTAAAAAATGTGTAGATTCAAAGCGTTGAGAGTTTTAATTTGTAAGAATACATATTTAATTTTTGCCAAGCCGACGGGAGGAACGAGACGTTCGCGTGTCTTAAGGGTGAGCACCTGAAGGATCACGTTATGCGTCTAAAGCTTAGGAAATTCGACCGTAGTGACAAACATTTAAATATCTCGGTTTCCAGCGGTCAGATTCATGTGAAACTTATACCAGCGCAGCGGCATGTGTGCAAGGACGGATGTGTGGAGTTTCGTCGCGATCAAGCAACAATTACGGACGCCAGATCAAATCGGTTGTAATTGATCAGTTTGTGGACACCCGTTGCAATTGAGCTATGGGCGACAGCGAGGCTGAGGCTTAATCCGCAGAAACTCAACTTCGAGCACGGCTCGTCCCAGTTGGGAGACAATAGAGCAAAGTGGAATGACCTCTTCGGAAGCGTCACTTCAACGAACGCCTAGCGTCTTTTTTCAAAATCTAAATAAAACGAAGGACATGGTTTTTCGATACACAGTCTTACCGCGATCCTTGTAGCGAGAGCAGCTCCGTGCTACCTCTCCGTATACAGTTTTGCCGCGATTCTTGTAACGAGAGCGCCTTCGTGCTACCTCTTTGTGTACAGTGGACTTTGTTGTGTTTTGCGAACACCAGTGTGTGATAGGCAGTAAGTCTACACGAGTGCGCCTACCTCAACCGCTGGGAGAAGTTGAAGCGAGACCGTGTTTTCGTGATTACCTTACGCCGTTTATAATTTTTGAGAAACGAGGAACACCGGAAACTATGGCGGGCTAGAGGAAGAAGAGAGATGAGGGCGTTACCGTCGATTCGCCCGATGTCAGAAGAGACTACGCCGATGATGCCTACCAGCCGCCACGGAGGGAGAGAGAGGGAGACGACGAGCCACACCGATGACGCCTATCCGCCGCCACGGAGAGGGAGAGAGACGACCAACGCCGCCCTGTTGATGCTCCGACGAAGCCTACCAGCCGCCACGTTGACGTCCCGACGCCCAGACCACGGAGATGTTCACCGATCCCGAGGGGAAGAGAAACCGAGGAACCGGACGTATGAACAATTTTCGCATCTTCATCGTCCCGACCAAGGAAACCTTTCGTGTGAATACTATGTGTTTTCAATCACCCATAAAGACGCCAGAATGCACCTCGGAAGCTGAGAGATGGTAATGTATTCATCTGTGTGATTGTCAGCACGTGACGGCCCGATTGATTTAGAGAACGCCCTTGAAATTCGTCAACATTTTGAAAACGCCCACACAACTCGAAACTTCATATCAAACTCCCGTCGCGCTTGTCATTTGTAATTTATTCGTCTCAGGTCAATTTTTCTTATTCCTTGTGATATTTTTTAATGATCTTAAATTCATGGTTGTTTGTGCTCCTTTGTATTTGTTTAAAGTGCGTGTCATTAGAGTAAAGCGCCGCCCACTTAATTGTTTAATCTACTGGAGGTTTGTTCATTTTTTATGTGTCAGTGCTGTGTCGCTGCTAGCTAGGTCAGGCCGCATGTGTGATTATTTGTTAAAAGTATTTGCCTGGTAATATGAATTGCTCGTCGCGGCGAAGTGTTTAAGTCCCGCCTGCTAGAGAGTATATGCTTGCGTCACTCCACGAAGGTTATTTGTTATGTTTGAACTACGTGAGGTCTTGTAAAAGGAAAACGTCCGCCCACGTGAATGTAATTGCCGTTGAGACGCCTTTGTTTATGCTGATCAAATAATGTATTGTCACCGCGCCGACTAGTTTCTTTTAAAAAAAAGGTGAACTTAAGTAAGGGCTGGCTAGGATTTGAGTAGCACTAGAGCAAAATCACAAATGACCTGATTAGACAAAAAGTAAGGTAAAATTAATTGAGAATGCAATAATTAGGGCTTATCGTCATAACACCTGTACATGTCATGTATCATTCTTTGTGTCGATGACCCCGTGAGGATTGATTCTGTGAGTGAAAGTGAGAGTGAAAGAGGGGGAGATGTAGTAAATTGATCTTTGTTGATTATGAATAGAATATACTTTTTATTTTCATGTTAATTTTGGGCTATATCATTTCGTACGCATGTCGCTACCCGTGATTTTCAGGTATGCAGCTAGCCGCTTCCCGGCTACAGGTAAAGAGGTGGTTATTTGAAAGTACATATGTCTTTGTTTTATTCGATATGGCTTATCACTATGCACTGTCGGTCACCGGTTCCTACACACGAACTTAACCTGGACCGTAACGCTATTTCGCTTGTCCGAGGGAGATTTTGCCGCCTCTATCTTGGTAGTGGTAGCATTTGTTTTCCTGGGCAAGGGAGGGCGTTTCACACACACACACATATAGCTTGTCACTTCATAATCTTTCACTGATAATAGTATATTTTGTTTGACTTACCGTTTCAACGCTACGAACCCTCGAAAACATGGCACAATTGTATATACAAGCAACCACGCAGCGCAGACTCACAATTGCCACTATACTCTGTCCTGGCAATCTATGGAGCAAGGGGGCGCATAACGGAAGGAAAAAAAAGAGTGGGTGGAGCGAAGCATAGCTGCAGTCACATTTTCCTCTTCATGAACTCAATCTCACGGTTCATTGGTCCGGCCCTCTCGCGTCACTATTGCGCAGAGACTTGTTTTCGTTCGCTTGCTCAAGAGATTCCTGGGATAGAGTACAGCAAGTTCACTTTGTAATTACCACAGACAAGACGTATGACTTACCTATAAATAACCGATTAGATATTCGTTTGGAATGTCTATAGAAGTTGTGCAGTAAAGCAAATTTCGCATCGGTAACTTTTTCATGCATCATTCCATAGTTCTGGGGGAAAAAACGAGTCTCGAACACAAAGTCTCAGTCTCGTTAACAATGTAGCCTCGATACCATCCGTAGTCCATTGCCTCCCTCCGCAGAAAAATTACAAACAAATTATTAAGTTATGTACGAAGAATTGAGACTACGTAAGAACAACAAGCAGAATTAGCATACAGGGCATGTGTTAAGTTCCCCTTGAATTCCACGGGAATTACGTCACGTTAACCATAGGCACGGGTCGTCGCTCTCTGTGAACTAACGGTAGTGTCTAGGTAGGTTCCAGAATCTTACAGTCCACGAACATTTCAAAAAGGATTGTTGCTTTCGTCACATCAACTGCTACAGAACAGTGGCAATTGCAGTTGTCGGGAACCACGACAGAAAAAAAGAGGGAAGTTTGTGATTCAAAGAGACGAAAAAATATTCTGTAGTGTGACTTTTTATTGATTTTTAGCAACTACTAATAATTTCACAAATGTCAATGTTTTAAAGACTCTATTGAGAGATTCTACCTCATGCTTCATCAGAATTATTAATTTCATTGTTGTGGCCATGGGTGTAACTTTGGGAGGGGGGGCAGAATGAGTTTGCTTTCTCACAAAAATAGCGCCTGGGACTATTTTGCTATTAACTGCTACCATGGGCGTTACTTAACTTTGGGGAGGGGGGCAGAGTCGAACATGGGGCTTGAATTTTGGGGGGTTGAACCGAAAAGTTTTCTATCCCATAAAAATAGCATATAGAACTATTTTGCTGTTACATTTGTGAAATCATAAAAATCAGTTATTACTTTCCTCCTCGAGTCACAGAAGGTTAACAAAAGTACCATATTTTAAAAAACCTGTTTTTTTTAGGGGGACAATTGCCTTTCTTGCCTCCACCAAGTTACGCCTATCGCAACCACGAGAGAGAATATATTTAGTCCCGGTTTCGTAGCGTAACGCACCAGAAAGCCACAGGTCACACGAACCCTCGTCAGGCATAGATGCATCAATCATTGTGTTTGTCTAATGAACTGTTCCTCATTCATCTTCACCGTCGCGATTAACCCAAAAAGTACACTCCTGTTCACATAAAGTGGCACAACTGTTCAACCCCCCCCCAAAAAAATGACCTTTATGTGAACATGAGTGTACAGAAGCAACGTAAAATAACCCAAATAGAAGTCTCGAAATAACCTGTGTAATATTAACAATATACTGCAGAAAAAAAATATGTTATGCAAGTTAAGGGCCATCACCTACATTCTCGTTCTTGCATTAATCTTGACAGTTATAACACAACATAAGAGTTTAGTTAATCTATGTCGCTTTACGCAAAAAGAACTGATTTGTCTGAATTAAAAAAGATAAACACGTTTGGTCAAGCTCTTTAATAACAGTAAAGAACAGTTTGTCCCCTTTACTAAATTGGGCAATTCTGATTAATTCATTTCACTTAAACAAGTGTACACGGATACTAAAACAATTTGGTACTGGCAAACAATCATATAAGCAATCATTTGTTTCTTGATTTTTACCAAAACTATTTTTAGTTAATCCAAATAAAGCGTTTTCTATGTAACCTGTTACTCGCGGAATTATAGGCTAATGACAAAGACAGGATTCCAACACGTAATTCCTGACTATGTAGCGCCACGCTAACCACTTCGCCAGGAAGGTTGGCTTGCAGTGGTCAGGACGAGGAATGGAATAAATGGTAAAAGAACAATTCTAAAAAATAATAATAAACACTACACCATCAAGGACGGCAAGTGCGGTAAAAAATAAGTGAGCGACGTGATGAGTGGGGTTCGAACCTAGAAAAGATGGCTTCAAAGAATACTGGTGCTGAGATATTACCAAGGTCACGACGTTCCAAGACAGCCGGAGTTCATCCAAAGTTCAATACTCCCTTCGGTACAAAGGGAAACGCTGAAAAATTCACCTCAGAAGGAAGTGAAGGCTATACGAAGAGGGAGCACCAAGCGTTTTGGTTCGCCAAATCTCAGTCTAGCTGTAACAAAATCGATCCCTGCCTCGTGTGTCGGTGCGACGAGATGCTCCCTGCGGGGCATAGGGAACGCAAAGGGTTCTTTGCTTAACACTGCGACAATTCGCGACTTACGAAAGCTAATGATCCGGAGTTTGCAACGACATCTGAATAAAAATATAAATTTCCACTTTGTACCTCTTTGATTTGGCACTATATTCAGTTTTTTTTGGGCGTGGGGAGCAATTGCTTCTATAAAAACATTGTTATTTCAGGAGTCCCGGGTTCGAATCCAGGCCTTGGCTTGGGTGTTCTTTGCGAGTGTTTCAATTTCGTCATGTCTACACTCCTCATCGTCGCGATTAGACAAAGGTGGAAGACAAGCGACGCAAAATAACAAAAATAAAAGGAATTGTTATGTGTCCGTAGGGCGTCTGCCTGTCACGAGGGAAACCCGGGTTCGATTCCCGTGGTGGGTGATCTAAGATTGGATTATGTCCGGCCTTGTCCCCGCGTAAAGCGGCTCTGGGGCTCACTCACCCTAAAAAAGGTACCTTGGGGCAAGCAGAGGCGGTCGGAGCACGGTGCTGATCACATCACCTCCAAAGTGGCCGAGATCGAGAATGTTTGGGTCCCTACCCCCACATCCTCTAAATGTACCTTCATGGCACGGATATATATGGACGGTGAACATTACTTTTTACTTTACTTGTTATCTGTTCACGAGTAATAAGTTCATAATAAGTTCACAATAATGAATATTTTTACAAAAAAAAAAAAAAATCCGAATTCACAAAACACGTTTGGAAAAGTATTTTTAGTCGACTTGACTAATTTTGGCAATTTTCTCTAATTTTCTTGGTAATTCTAAGCAAATGTGAATGATTACTAAAAGAATTTGGTCCTGGTAGAACAACAATTTGTTTGTCGTCTATTCAAGCATTTAATTTGTTACGAGGAACTATTTTTTGGTTATTCCAAACTTTTTTTTGCTCTGTGCATTAATCCATGTTTAGTCTATTTTATACCTAGAACAATTGCCGATCATGTATCTTTTCCAATTTTGTGCGGATATTCTGTCACTTTTGGAGAATCGTGACGATGAAGATGGATGCTGATTACATGGAATTAACGAAGAGACGTTCACAATGAAACCAGCCATGGCCAGGGGGTGATTCAAACCCGAAACTTTTTTGCGAGATTGTAAGTCGACCGCTCAAGGCGTTCGGTCACTCAGATGGCAACGACTCCGATTGTGACATGTGACGTCACTTGTTGCTAAAACGAGAGGAGTGGCTCGCATTTCCTCGTTGGGTCGGTTGTATACACCTCATAAACTGTGTGACTAATGTATTACTATATTGAAATGAAATTATATGCCTGAAATATATACTTTTAAGATTGACATTCATTTTCCAGGAGAGGCTAGCCCACCCTTTCCTTCCTCCTTTTTCGGATGTCTATAACCTTGAGCAAAAATGTTGCATAAAGAAGTGGATTCCAGCACTACTGAGTGATGTCAAATGAATGAACGAATTACAATTTTTGGGTGCGTCGGCACATATGACCATTTTGCACCCTTCAAAGTATAGGAGGAAAAATTCTCTTATCTCAAACCATTTCCTTAAAGTTAACAAATGGGTGTAAAGGGCCCCTTGAGAAAGGTTAGAAGCGCAAGGTTGCAAATGGACCAGCATCAGAAACACAACACATTAAAAAGGTAAGGATAGACTAAAAATTACCTTAGAAACAGTGTTAGAGGCCTGCTTTTCTCACAAGTTAAAACTAGTGCGGTTTTATTTAAATCGATTCTTTTACAAAAAACAAGCTTAAAATTGGTTGTATTGTCTTTGGCACCATACATATAGATATGTGTTTTTATAGAAAGGCTTTTCTAGTGAACAGCTCTGTAAAATATTCGAACAGGTTGATTAATGCAAATTAAAAAAAAATGTAATTATACTTTCTTGTTTCTGATACTGTATGTATGAACCTACTATGGAAATGTTTGTTGAGTGTGTTGATGAAACTATAATAATTTCAGTAACTTTTCTCCCAGTGAAAATAAACATTCGGGATGTACTGTATAATTGTAATTTAAAACATTAACTAAAATATTTTTATAGTCTTTGTAACAGCATTTTGGAAATTTTTTTAATGATAATTTGAAAAATATCAGCTAGCATGTTTATTGACAGTTTAATGATGACACTATTTATGGTTTAACAAGATTAGTATTTTTTATATTTTTCTACACAAAATGATTTGCTATTTTTGTCTATAGAAAATACTGAATTTTAAATCAAGATAAATGGACGTAAGTGCGTTTACATTTCTTTTCATATGAGCTTCACCCCATCAGTACATATATTCTGTTTCCTTTAAATTCCTTTCTTAGAGCCTAATAAACACCATTAAACGATTACAAGATTAACGTACTTTCACCAAAAGTGATTCTGATATCTACAAAATCCTTATGTACATTATTCTATAAATTCTTTATTTAAAGTGAATCAGTGATTTTTTTAAAAAAAAATAATCACCTTATTTAAATCTTGATTTAATTCAATCCACCTTGGACTGTCATTATCTCTCAACATGGATGATAAAACTGATGGGGAGATTAAAACTTTGTGTGACGAAAGCGAAATCAGCAACACATTTCATAAGAATATGGCGAATATTTAAAATAACGATTCGAAACCAGCGTCTTGTGATTTCACAATATCAGCAATGGGACTACAGCAAACAAACAGATTTCGTCAACGAGTAGCTGAGGTTACCGTGTATTGTACTCAACAACCTGTGCGTTAATCAGAGCGAGAAAAAGGTTGCCTCGAGCTCAGTACACGGAATACGTAATGGCGTGTGCGACTGCTGATTAATCTTATCGAGTGCTGTGACCTAGAAACTTAGTACATGATTCGTGGAAACAAACGCTCCTTCCACTCCACCGCGTTCCAAAGCCGATGAAACAAATGCGAGTGGCAGTTTTAAGAGGGTGATCGTGAGCTATAAAATTTACATAAAGCCAAGTATCTTTTGAATGACTTAACTCGCTCTTGTTTTAATGATGATTTGCCCTTACATTAGTATATAAATAACAAAATCACTTAGCAAGTTTATGGTTGCTCTTGTCAAGCAAAGCTTGGTGGACACTATGGGGCGGCGGGGTGATCGTACCCTGTGATATGTATTGGGAGTATTCTGAAAATTTGACCTGGTTTACAGTAACAATTCTGGTTTATTGTATTTTTTAATAATACACTCCATCTAGATTAATTAGATGTAATAGAAATTAAATACCAATACCGTCATTCAAGTAAAAGAAAGAGAAGTCCGATGACTTCAAATTTTCCAAATTCTATGTAATTTTTCATAAAATCTCCCTTTTCATCTAAATTGTGCGCCAAGGGAAATTTCACTTCGTTTTTTGACATTTTGTTAAGTCCGCTTTATGCGGAGAAAGGCTAAATGGAACTGGACCTACAGTTTAAAATGAGATCCGAACCACTACGTGTCTCTACCGGGTATTGTACACCCAACGGCAAAAGAAACAGTATGCGAATTATCCACCATTACTTTCATTCGATCTGTATTACACAATGTAATGATAATGAATTAAAGTAATGACGTCAATAAACAGAGGACAATACCTGATTCGAACCAACATAGTTTCATTCCTTAAAACAACATTGAATGTAGAATAAAAAAGTAATGAAAATAGCGGTGGACAATTTGCCTACCATTACCTTTGTCGCTTGGCTGTAACTGGTATCCCTTGATTAGAAGGCGTCGACGTTACCACTACGCCATCGGGGTCCAAATTTCACTTCATGTTGCAACACTGCATCTGCCAAGCATGGCACAGAAAGCAGGAAGGAACAAGCCGTGTTCTCCTACCAAAGCTGTTTGCAGCGGTGGAACTGCCCCCCCCCCCGGTCGTCGCGTGTTTTTAAATAGCAACTCGCTTCTACCCCTCGCTCTCCCAGCATACAATTGGGGAGGAAACATGGTCGTCATACAAAACTACTAAAAGTCTTGGTCGTCATAAGGGTGCAATGGAAAATGATCAGTGGTGTACATAAACAAGTCATTACGTTGTTTATTTTTTTAATAATTTAATTAAATTCTGGTTTAAAAAGCTTGCTTTAATATTAGGTCTGTCTAAAAAGTAGTGGCAATGGATCAACAACTCAAAAACTAAAATATATTTATGAACATATTTACATTTATCTTAAAGCCCTAAGAGTCCCCTTCAAAATAATCAACATCAGCTTTTATACAGTCTTCCCACCTTTATGGAGGGTGTGGCATGACTGTTACCCTTTTATGTCCCAAGCATTTTTCGATTCAACTTTTCATCTTCACTCAACACCTTGGACACAATGCGAGAACACTTCTTTCTTTTGTTAAGGTCCGCTGTTAGAATCTGATGAACTGTGTCTTTATTTACTGCCAAAGCTTCTGCAATTATCCTTACACTAATTCTCATGTCATTTTGCACCATTTCCTTCACCTTTTGCACTAATTCTTCTGTATGAACAGTTTTTGGGCGACCTGATCTTAGCATGTCATTTGTTTCAGTTCTGCCACTCTTAAAAGCAAACAATCACCGGTAAACTGTTGTTGAGGGTAGGGTAAGCCTGTTGCAACATTGTTTGAATTATATATGTATAATGAGCATTACACGTATATTAAAGTTAAATGTAAAAAAATCTATGGAAAAAGTTGGTTTACTGGCGGTACACGCAGCAACACGGAGAATACGCAACTGCTGACATCCAGAACTAAGCAAACGATCCTGCTCTCATTGAAATACTGAAATATTCAACGAATCTCGTGGCTGATAGCTTAAGGAAAAACTGTCTTTCATTCTCTTACTAAAGAATTCTTTGATGTGCCGCTGGCATTAGTAGATGAATTAGCGCGACATATTACGCCCAAAAATCAAATTACTGTCACGAGCATATACGTAAATGTAAAGATGTATTTATTTATATTCAGTGTGGTAATTGAAAAATTTCGAATGGGAAAAGAGACTTTTCCAAAATCATATGTATCAGACACTTCTCTCAAATCATGCATATCAAATCATAGCATGCCGATGGATATGAACTCTGGGAAGAAAACTTTGTCTCTTACTTTTACACTACACACCCATCGGGAAGATTCAGACTTTATCGGAAAGTCACAAATCAACTTTTTGTTTTTTGCTTGATGTATGTCAAGCCATACATGATAGTTTGTGATTGTTCCTGTATGCAAACTCGAACCTTACAGAATAATAATAAAGTGAAGGACGAAAAGAACCCTCATTAAAAACGATCGTAAACAAAGGGTTTCATAATTTAACCACTCACCTTACTCGCCTGATATTGCTACTTCGAATTTAAAGACACCGGTAGATACGGCCAATGAAAATATTTATCTTGACATCATAAAGGCTTGTGCTGATCCCTCAATTAAAATTCTTGGACAAATACACCACACGAGTGAACCTTATCAGCATAATACTTATCTTGTGGACGTACGAACCACTGTTGGTTTCGTACTCCTTGACTTCTTTGTACGTACGTAAAGAATTTGCAGTGTGAAGAACGAAGGTCATCATGGATGACGTTAGCATTCATAGGATTATTTTTACGATACTCATCTGAACTTTGGATCAGCAACTTCTTATCAGCCGAGCAGAAAAGAGACGCAAAATATTTTGCATCAGTTGGCAAACTGTAAGACCATCCTCCGAATGAACATTATGTTAAGAACGCCCATGAATTATATGATCTATTGCTTCTCGCACAGATGGATTGGACTACAGTGGGATCCGAACCACTATGTGCTTCCAACCCCGCGTTCCCTTGACTGCAAAACGACGTTAAAAGTACGAAATCGGGGATGTACAGTCACCGACCAAAAATGGAACACCTAGATTCTGTAAGCCGATAAGCCAACTTCAATAGCAACTTTTTCAATAAGAATTTTGGCTATTGCCGTGGAGTTAGGCAACACACACAACGCATTGCAGGCAATAGGGTGTTTTAGAATTTTTATTGCCGGTGACTGTACAGGAGGTGTTCAGGAATTTCGTAAAAATAAGTTGTGCTCTCTAATTTAGCATTCATATTTTGCCACACCTTCCGGCCTTCGACATGTATATATTTTAGGAAAGCCTGGCCACCCCCACCAATTCACAACCCTCGGCTTGGCACGCCACTGCTACCATAGACATTAAATTGCCCCAAACATAAAAATTTGTTCCCTATATACAGTTATGAGTGCAAGCATTATTTGTACTTGTAACTGCTTACAACCGATAGTTGTAAGACATCTTCTGTAGCCACTTAAATATGCAACTTAAAAGGAGTACCCCACCTCGTTTCTTAAATTCGACGTCCCTTTTGAAGCGGGGGCCTATGATGATAAAACAATAAAATTTTAGACCTTTCCAGGGATTCAAAGTCAGAACCACTATTTTGCCATTGTGGTATGCTATTCACTACGCCACGCAGGTTAGCTAAGTTTTTGTTATACATTAGTCCCGGTCATTATTTATATTAAACACTGCCAATGTAATATATTCTCGATTCGGTGTTACTCTACAAAAATCACCTTCCAGGTGTAATTACTGAAGCTGTGGTTAAGATTCAACGGAAAATTAGTGCATGGTTCAAAAGTTATCTATCATAATAAGGCAAATCTTTGTCTAGTTCTTGAGAGTACGAGCAATTTGAATGAGTAGAATTTCCACAAGATTTTTGAAAAAATAGTGCCAAAGTTACTCATCTCTTATTTCCGTAAAGTCATAGCTGAACAAACTTCAACTCGTAAAGTCAACGACAAAGATAATGGTAGACAAATTGTCCACAGCTATTTTCATTGCTTTATTATTCTACATCCTGTGTTGTTTTAAGGAATGAAATTACGTTGGTTCGAAGCAGGCATTGTTCTCTGCTTATTAACGTCTTTATTCCAATTCATGGTCATCACATTGTGTCATTCAGACGGAATGAAAATGGTGGTGCACAATCCGTCTACTGTTTCTTTCGCCCTTGGGTGTACCACCAAGGTATTTTGAGTGATGACGTAATAATGATGGCGAAAACAGAAAAGCATCCCATAATATCAGTTTTCCAACGCAAGTTGTTTATGTTAGTATAGTTTCCAAACTTTTTAACACTAGGGTAATACATTTCGTTGCGATAAGCTTCAGGAAAAAAACGGAGGGTTCTGACAAGCTGTTCACGTCCACACCGAGCTACAGAATGCAATTGCGTCACGAATGCAGGTGACCTTGAAGACGAGACGAGTCACTCCTGAGAATTTCGATACAAAGCTCATCTTGGGAACGAGTCTGCATAACATTTTACGACTTCGTCGTTAAAAATAAAGTTGCATTGAAGGCAGATATGCTGCATGTACGGGATTACGTCCTTTAATGGTAGCTAGTTGTGGCAATAGCTGTCCTTATTCTCAACGACTGCCTGACTGTTATCTTGTATAATGCACGATGTTCATGGGAAGGGCAACTGCTTCATTAGGACGAGGCAACAAGTGAAAGGTACCGGAATGTGAATTTGGTCTCTCAACCGCATCAATGTCTGTCTGGCTTCCTATGTAAAGCCAGTCTCACACGGCACATGCAGTATACGTATCGGTCCTGAATTTAGAGGATAAAATCCAACTTGTTACTTCATATATGTGTAACAGCTAGGGGTATGCGGGACAGAATTTTTTGGGGCGGGAAAGTTTTTAAATCCCGACCTTCGGGACGGGAAAAATTCGCAACTTCCCGAAGCTCTGGATATCTCGAATTCTACAAGTCATTTTCACTTTAAGTCATTGTTTTTGCATTTCTAGCACAAAAGTAACAATTTTCGATAAGTTCCAGACATTTATAATGCAGAAAACGTCGAGAATGAACGACTTTTTAAAATGACCATTCGGTATTTCCAGACTGCTCGGGATCCAGAAAAGTCGGGTTCGGGACGGGAAATTTTTTTCCCCAACCCGGTCCATACTTTTCGGGATCCCGCACACCCCTAGTAACAGCCATGGAAGTTCGGGGTCCTAGGTTCGAATCCCGACTTGGGCATGGGTGTTCTTCGTCCCGATCAGGACTCAGTATGTGTGTCGAAGTGTTGCCCCCTCAAAAAAATTTCCTCGGGTTGCCCACCTTTCGGACGTCCATGGTCCTCTATTCAGGAAGCCAAAAAAGTTCGTAAATAAATAAAGGCATGAAATTACCAATCCGAACTTAGAACTAGATGTTCAATTGTTTATTTTGGTGTGATCCATTTAGTTTATTTAACTTTGCTTTCTTCCCCATTGGCTAATCGTGAAGATGAGAATGAGTAAAACTCATATTCAAGTAGCTGGTACAGTCGCGGACACTGCCACTTGTAACGATTCCATTGAAAGTCAATGTATTCATTACAAGCCGGCAGTGTCCATGACTGTAGGGCTACGCCTAGATATGAAGATTTCAGAATAAAGATGGGAGAAATGAGGTAACTTTTACAAATTATAGACTATGTGCACTATTAATAATAATAAAAAAATCAAAGGGTACCGTTTACGACCCCCAGTAGAGGCACATGGTTCGAAACTAATTTTAACCCCAATTAGCCTATATGACAAAAGTAGACAAAGTTAACCAAAGTTTTTAAACATATAAAAACAATACCTGCTTGTATGTTTTACTTGCATGTTTACGTTTGTTCTATTTATATTATACCTAATTAATCTAGACGGGCAATAAGTAAAAATTGCTGCGGTAAACCAGGCATTTTTTTTCTGTATGTGCTACAGTTCTTGTACTACACACGTTCGAAAAGCCGGAGGGACTTGTGAATCACCCTATATAGAAACACATTTACGTGGACTTTCCCATTTAAGCTAATCTCGACGGGAGCACTTCATCTCGGCGAACTCTTCAGCTCCAATTCTCTCTGGATTTCAAGGGATTTACACCTGAAATGAGCGATAAGCAGTATCTGTCCATTAGCAGATAAAGAGAAGCTGCAACCCTTGAGAGGGGATATCAACTTTTAGTTTTATCGGCGAAACATCTGCAAATTGCCCTCCCAACAGCGCTGTCAGAAATGAAAACAAAGCCACCTTGGTGGCCGAGCACGTTGGGTTCTCGATTCACATTATCGTGAAGATACTGAAATGGAGTCCCGGCCTGGAGAAGGGTATTCCTCTGTGCTTTCTGTTATTTTCTCCAATGGAGAGTATCTCTGGTGGAATGGTTGGAGAAGCGCGGTACGAAGAAGAGGTTCAACGTGAATCCCGGATAAGGCGCTGTTGTTTCATAGGTTCTTTCATCAATTCACCACTCATCTTCATCGTCGCGATTAAACTAAATGATAAGAAAAGGAAACAATCAAATGTGGTTAACCATATGTTTTTAATATCCAAGCTTCTGCATCAAATCCTTGTTAAAACAACCATTGTATAACGTAAATGTGTATGTATTCTCAGAGACAGCCTTTGACGACCCTCGTAAAAATATTGAGAGTTTCGAAACAAACAAAAAAAAACGTTGCTTATGAGTTGGAACGTTTCTTTCTCTTCACTCACTGGGCAGGATGAGGGTCGCCCTAGTAGACATCTGGCTATAGTTTCCAGAAGAGCGGAAAGGGGTCCCCCTCCCAAGAAAGATTCAAAATTATTATTTTAAGGAAGATAGCGGAAAAGAGGAACAATAGTGGCAGCGTTTTCCACTGTCAACCGTGGCACGATCTGCGGTTCCTGCAGGAAAGGGGATAAAACAGGGTCATCTAACAATGGCAAACACTATATTGACTGAGTAAGGCACAGGTTCTCCGGAACACAAAACTGCATGGACACGACATTGTTTCACAAGTGCAACATAATAATAATAACAAAATTCCACACACAGACACACATGAAATTACTTGAAGTGGCACCTTCTACCCTCAGATATCATCTTCACCTGTTCATAGATACAGTACATTTAATCGCAAACAGACAATAGCAATCCGCTTATCAGAAGACGGATTTGTGACACTAGCCAGAGGCAGCTAATACCCGCAGGCTATAATCACACACACAATTATTCACGGGCCTTAACTACCTTACTGCAGGAGCTGTCCTTAATGACCATCGAGTCCTCCAGTGTTACTTATGTCCCACATTGTTGCGATTAACCCAAAGGGGTACAAAAACGACGCAAATTAATCAAAATACAAGTGATACCCGATAGTATTTTCCTTTTACGAAATTCTAGTTCAAGCCACTGTTTAAGGTCAATCAAATGCGTTATATTTCATGCAGGCGCGGCTCGTGCATAATTTTTCTGGGGGTTCACCAAAATTATGCAAAGTGGACTTATCTAAACCTTTTGAGACACTACACGCTTTGGTTCGTAGAGATAGTACTGGGAAAATTATCAAATTTTGGCCGGTAGATTACTCACAGTTAATTTGCTCTATGTTCAGATAACAGGGACAGCACCAAGGAGTGTGTGTGTCGGGGGCGATCATTTTAATTTAAGATTTTCGTATGGTATTGTATTTAGGGGTATCTCAGAATTCAGAAAATATTCTCGCCTCAATTTTGCCTCTTCCACTCTTGCCAACTGTTTTCTGGTCCCACCACTGTCAAATAGACTATATTATTGGAACTGGATCCTGAACCTACAGTTAAAAATACAAATCTCCGCCTGCTAAAATGAGTATCAGTAATCGAACCCAAGACCCCTTGATTACAAGATAATTCTTATATAACTATTCGAAAGTATATCGCTAAATCAAAGCGATTCGATTCTATTCTATGCAATATGTTAACTTCTCGCACAGCAACAACTACACACCTTCCAATACACAATCCACCTCACTCCACTCAACGTATCACCACGCCAAATATATTTCAATCACCAGCCACGCACTTCAAAACAAACTAACAAGTATGGAGACAAAACCCAAACAACTTTTTGGTCGTCTTCTGACGGAAGTGCGAAATGCCTTCATTGTTAGGCTAGGCTTGAATAAATAGCACATATTACATTTTTGGTCAAGCACGGTAAAGCCCCGAAAATTGTAGTGTATATATTCTAAGACAACTAAACCTAAAAAGCCTAGCTGTCAACGAAAGCATTTAGTCTGACGTAAGAAGACCAAAAGGTTGTTTAAGTCTTGTCCGATAAGCTACCCCTCGCCCTCGTGCTATTTTTGACTTTTCCGCTCCTTCCACCTGAAGTGTTTCCATCTTAAAGATGAAAACTCTGAATGTGTAGGCAAGTTGTTTTCTATCATATTTATCTTATTTGTCCCATCATCTTTACTTCTAGCTTTCGTTTGGGATCACCTCTACATTTATATTACACCCTCTTCATTAATCTAATAAGTCTTGTAAAATATAAATAATACAAAGAGAATGCCAAATGAATTCAAATTGAAACAGATAGTGCAACACTGGAAGAGAGACGAGCGTGGTTCACTCCAGCTCGCTGGTGATCCTACGAACTGCGCATGTCCGTTTTGACGAGACGACCTTCCTGGAGTCTCAGACTGCATGTATTTTCGCCATATGTACGCGTCGAGCTTCTGCTAGCCGTCCTAAGCTTTTAGCATGGTAGGGATTGGCTTGCGGAGGTTCAGCGGAGGCTTTGCACGAAACGGAACTAAGCTGCTCGTCAAGTCAACCTTGCAGCAGGTTTTATGTATCAATCCGCGCGAGAACTGAGCTCAGAATCTTCCGTGCCAGTCTTTCCTCAACCGCCGAGCTGCTTACATCGCAGACACTGAGAAAATCCACAGTATTGCCAACCGCACAACA
The DNA here is from genome assembly GCF_977018435.1 of Lepisma saccharinum. Taxonomy (NCBI): domain Eukaryota; kingdom Metazoa; phylum Arthropoda; class Insecta; order Zygentoma; family Lepismatidae; genus Lepisma; species Lepisma saccharinum. The sequence continues at coordinate 53,583,864 of NC_139242.1, forward strand.
CATCAAAACCCGCATGCATGTCAAGTGGAATGTATTTTTGCTTCTCTTTGTCTCCTGAAACATAAAATTTTAAAAGTACTTTCTGCGCATAGATTATTTAATAAATGTGTCATTACTTAATATAAATGCGAAATATCTTCGAAACATGAGAGCGTGTGTGTATATTTCGAGCACGCAAAAATAAAAATGAACAAAGATAAAAGTAAACAACGATAGGCCCTCTTGAATTTAATGACAATTTTTTTTTTTTTGGTTTAGAAAGAAATACATTTATGAAAAACGTGGTTGCTTCGTCCGCAATACATCCGTTCCTGTAAGACACACGCAATTCAAGTTATACCACCAAAAAAACATGATTTGTTATTGGTGATATATACAATCAGGTGCATTGTCTGTCGCTATTACTCTGGTTTCAATTTATGAATCACTTCACTAAACCAGGATTCAAATCTTGGTCTGTCCATTTCTTGCGGATAATCACCCTTCCCTTTCTTTGCGCGGAACAGTAAATATGCACCTTCAACAAAGCTTTCATTGCCGCCAGTGGGTGAAACAATAAGCCTCCCCCTTCCCCTCATCGTTGGTTTCTTCAGCCCTGGCGTGGTTTTGCATGCTGGTATCCTTCCATGTTTTATTCCCCCTTCCTCCACCCACCGAGTTGAAGTCCAAATAATAAACATGTTTCTTCTCACTGCGATATCTTTTAATACCGCGGAGATTCTTTTGTAGTCAAACAACAAACAATCGTTTCCTCTTCCTAAACTCAAACAGCAAATCATTCAACACCCGTGATACAATTCGTGCGCACATTGACGGCAAATCACCTCACGCCCTGTTTTACTTTGATCTTGTTGCCGCAAGGAGGATTATGCATTCAAAACAACTTGCTTGTCTTTGAAGAAAATTTCCCTTCGGACGAAGTCCAAAATAACATTAGGGTAAAACCGCGCGCTGAACAGTAGATTCAGCCATTCTCGCCGCTCTACAATAAACATAGGGTTAAAAGAGTGGGATGTGCAACACTGGTATCGCCGATTGCACGCGTTCTGCAACGCATTCAGTCTCGCTCGACTCGCTCTAAAGTTTCAGTGTCTCTTCAACGCACTACACATTGCAGTTGGCGAATCTACGGTTCTAAGTTCGTCTGCACAGTGATTGCAACCAATTAAGTCCATACCTGCTAATGGATGTACTATTTTGTCTGTATATTACAAATTAAATAACTGTTTTCTTGCAAGTATGCAGTTGTGTCGGAATAGAACCCGTCTCAGTGGAACTATGTTCTTGCGCGCACGTTTGGAACTACATATGCGAAAACCTGCTGCAAGGTTGACTTGACGAGCAGCTTAGAGGGGAGCTGAGTGGCTCTGGCCCGCGGTTTCTCCTTCTCACTAAGAGAATTTGGCACTCTACGCTTATGAACATCTCCGTTATTGTTTATTTTGTATATTACTGGGGGTTCACTGCACATTTGCGCTATACAGCCAACTGCGCCTGATTTCATGTTAATTATGGGATAATTTTTATAGAGTAGAAGTGGCACGCTCCTACCTCCCTCAGAAAAATGGCTTATTCTAGTTTCTAGAAGAAATATTTTAACTTAAGAATACATAACGAATTAATTGTTAAGTACCACATACAGAATTGTGTATTAATTTAAGAACTTCTGGGAATGTTGTTCCCCATCACGTTCTTACCCACTTTTAAAAAAATCTGGGATCACCATTCTTTTTCACAACCTGCCAGTCTTGGTAATGTAGTGGGAGGGGTGGATATGCACCCCAGCACTGCCGTTAGCTCCCTTTGTATTAGATAAAACTATTTTATATAATTTGTATAGAGTGAAGAGTGAAAATGTAGACAGCAGATATTAATTTGTTCACAACTTGGTGAAGGATAAATTCACAGAACATGAATAGCAACTATTACATTTCTTCATCTTGTTTATGAGCCGAAGTCTAACTAGTTGCAATTGTTTAGAAGATTCTCTAGACTTTAGAAAGTTATTTCTTAGGGGAGCTTCACCTAACTGCACCTTCGCTGCCTCCCATTTATACAGAAATCTGGGACTTTTAAGTCATCATCCATATTCCTTAAACATCTGTTAAAAGTCAAGTTTTGAGGAGGGTAGTTTTATTGCTCCCGCCAGAGATAGAATGTACGGTTATTGAATATTGCGCATTTTTTCTTGTATGAAATAAATATCTGTACATAAGGGATGATGTCAGTAGCAGTCAATTAACACTTCAAGAGATGTTTTAGAAGATATAGTAGAGAGAAACTGTAGTACAGGGTCAACGAAGTTACCAGTTGTTGTTGTTGAGGCCAGTGTACGATTTGTATGATATTCCTAAATTTTATATTAACTTAATGAGACTCTCCCACCCCCACACATAATATAACTTAATTTAATACTGTTGAACTTTTGAAAAATTGACTAGGTTTAGAAAGCCACCTGATAACACATGACCCCCCCCCCCCCAGATCAATTCTAGCTACGGCCTGAGTGGAAGGGCAGTGAAGTATTTGGAACATTTCTAGTTTGGGGGGGGGGTCCTGTAACTTCCTTCTACACATTGGTAAATTATATAACCAATGGCGGCGATTAGGGGCATTTCCCCCAAAATTTTGCCCCCTTTGTGCTAAGTCCTGTCTACAAAGAGAAAGTAAACTTCTCTTGCCCACCTCCAGTTTCGGTACCCAATCGCCGCCACTGCATATAATTTTCCAGCACAGGTCCTGAATTAAAATCTCAAGTGGGGCATGGTTATGTATGTAATAGTTGTTTTTTCCTCACCCATTTTAAAACATCGTTAATCAAAGTACAAAGGGGAAAAAAGTTACGTCAAATGATAACATGCATATTCACGTCACGATTAACCTAAGTATATAAACAAATGTCATTCAGAACATAAACGTATAAACGTCAAATTTCCTTACAAAAAAAATAAAACAAGAAAAAGTTCAGCACTAAAAACGACTCAATCACATAAAATTCCACATTCTGAATGTGTTCGTTTCTCACTACCGAAAATCTCGCTCGAAAAAACTTGCTCGATGAATGCTGAATAAGCTCCACTATGAAAAATTCCCGAGTACATATAATGAATTATGAAATTATCAAGTGGTCTATCTAAATAACACGCAGATATAAGTTCCGCTGCGTTACGAGAAAAAAAGACGATCAATCATCTTACCTGAGCATATCCTTTATGAACACCGGTTGCTCCAACTGCTTTCCGCAACTCGTTGATGTCAATTCTGCCATTTCCATCAACATCCAGTCCTTTGAACAATTTCTCTAGCCTCTCTTCCTCTTCCATGGGAAGTTCATGGGCATAATGAGATGGTGGAGCTTGCTTGTTGTTTTTAACCATGATTGCTAATCGAAGGACACTATTACATTCACAACTGTCACTTAAAAATCAACCGTCACATGTAACACAACACTTTCCTCGGGCATCCCTTCCCACTCGACGAAACAACTCCCAACCCAAACAAGTACTCACGCGATCCCACGGCCCGCACTGCGACGTGCTACCTATTCCTACTCTGTGAGCATCAACGCCATCTGTGGAGAGAATTATCACTTAACACACAGCCGATGCATTCAAGGATTTTAGTAGCAAGAACAGGGGCGTATTTCGTGCGTAGCATTATGTATCGAGAGGGGGAGGGGCTGCAACCCAAAATACGCAAGCGAAAATGTGGTAATTAACATGCAATACATGAAAGTATAAACTTATTAACTTCTCTCTCGCTGCTAGTATCTGGCTATCTAAAACCAACAATACATAAGTGACCTTACATTTGTTGAGAGCAGTGGTGTGTCCAGGATTTTCGAAATGGGGATTACGTACACTTTCTTTTTTAGTAGTCAGTCCTCATTTTGCCATCCTTTCCTGCCTTTGACCTTTTTTGTAATACTGGGCCAAATGACCCCACCAAGCCTCCTTGAGCATGCTACTGGGTAGGGGGAGCAAAATCCAACCCTCAATTAAATTCTCGGTGCATGACTGCTAAAATCGAGAAGCACTGTGCAATATTGCAATAGCTCAGTATGTTGAGGGAAATCACATTAATAAATTAATCAAATTAATAAACTTACCTTACTTAAAGTTGTAAATTGTTTGTTTGTTAGGGTTTTAAGTCCACTTTTATGACAGATAGGCTAACTGGACCTCTAATTTAAAGTGGCAGCAGAATCACTATGTGCATCCACCGGTATCGAACCCAGAACCCCTTGATTATAAGGTGACGATATTCAAAGCTGTAAATATTTGTTGATTTGGATTGGTAGTAGCCCTATGAAAGACTTTACATTCTCTCATTTCTGTTAAAACCAAAAACTTCCAAGTTGAAATTCCCAGGTGAGGGATGCTTTACACAAATGTTGTTAACTGGTGGGATAGGCTCCTATCCCCACTGGACTAAACACCCAGAATGTAAATATAAATTCTCTTTTTATGGGACACAGTCATTTGAGTGGCTGATATCTCCTCCCAATTGAACACCATCCTTTGTGGTGGAATAGATAGAGTAATGCTATACAAAGCCAGAGGATATAGCTTTATAATTTGGCGCACACAGTAGATGGACTACATAGAAATTGAAGCAAAAATTGCAGGCTCCATGCATGGACGTCCGCAGGATTTTCTCCAGGGTGGGGCAAACAAGGCACATTTTCTCCAATAATAGTGTTGTTCCCTCAAAAAAATTGCTTACATTTGAATTTACCATGTTCTTGCAATAATTAACACATATTATTGCGGCTGAAATGAAATTGTGTGTGAAATATATAATTTTTGGTTGACTTTCATTTTCCAGGGAGGCCACGGCCCCCCCTTCCGAACGCCCATGGTTCCATGGACTCACACCCAGGTATCTGGCATACCTTATTATTGCTCTACCAACTGAGCGAGCCCTGCTTTCACCTAATTTTATTGCTTCTGCCACTTTACCTGCATGAAATCACCACCGTCTGTGATGCCGCTTCTTCAAATCCAGATCAAGAAGTTATTGTGAAAACATAACATGGAATATTGAAGCTGAACAGTTGAAAATAAGAAGTTTGGACTTCCTCATGTGACTTCCATTAGTTGCCTATCTCTCACATGAATTTTATTAATTGGCAACTACCCAACATGAAAAAAATCATGTGAAATTTGTTTACAAGTGTAATGAATTTCTTATCAGTCCATGGGATGTATTGCTTAATTATCCTTACTCATTGCTGAGGGGGTGGATTATGTTATTAATTATAACTGCCTTCTTTTTGAGGGATCAACATGAAATATGCTGTTCTATTTGCTCTAACATTCTGACTAATGATACACTATAGTACAGGGTTCACCTTCAATTTAATAAACTCAATTCACCGACTTTCCAGATTTCCCAGCCCTTGAAAAAAACCTTTCTAGACCACCATGTAATGATTTATCACTAAGGAAATGATTCTAATTCCTATTTTTTTCTTGCTTTGTCCTACATGGATGCTATTTAGAGATTCTTGCGTTTCATGTACACAGTATCCCTCTACTGAATTCTATAGGACCTAGAATGCCTAAAGCAACAATAAATTCCTATAAATGCCTAAAAGCACTGTTAGCACCTGCAAAACTTATTTTAAATCTTTCACGTAAACTTAAAAATAACTTTTATTAGGAGTGACCCTTAATTTCCAGCACAAAGATTTCAGACCATTTAACCTTCAACGAATCTGAGAAGCAATGCAACAACAAGGGGTGTCAGCATCTCCTCTGTGCAAAGTTCCACTATCTTTGAACCTGCATCACGAAATTGGAAAAATGTGTGCAAGACTGATTGGGTGAGGCATTCTCCGTTGTTGAATGCTGTCCATCTCAGGCAATTGAAGGACTGTAGGTGTAGCATGCCGAACGAAGATGTAGGTTGCTTTGGGACAGAACCCTAGCTACAAATTCATTCAGTTGTTAAGGCACGACTGACATTATTCCCAGTCTCCAACAGTATAAAGCACAGGAAGATTACAAGAATATGCTCGTCTGATTGGCTGTTTCGAGCATCTGCTTTGAGGAGTAGGAAAGGAAACCACACAAGTGACCAATCACGTCACCTACTTTCCCCAATGACAATACAGTCTAGGCGAGTGTTTGGCTGGAAACCAACTGCCCTAGTATAGTGGCCGTTTATTGGGTAGAGACGACCACTAAGAATCTGTCTTCAGTTTGAATTTTGAGTTGCTTTTTTTTAGTCCAACTCATGCACAGATAGGCTAATCAGGACTGGACCTACAATTTAAAGTGGAGTCCTAACTACTATCCGTCTCCACCGGGGTACCAGGATTGCTACTCTTCTAAACAATTAACAGTCTCTTGGATAAGTGCAGTGTAGTATTTGGAGGGGGGGGGGCAGTAACTTCTTTCAACACATTGGTAAATTATATAACCCTTGGCAGGAATTAGGTGGACATTTTCCCCCCAAATGTTGCAATTTATGACCCCCTTAACGCTAAATCCTGTCTACCAAAAGAAGGTAAACTTCCCTTGCCCCAGCCTCCCAGTATCCTATCTTTATTTCAATTCATTGGCAACACATTGTGTAATTCAGACCGAATGAAAATGGTGGTGGACAATTCGCCTACTGTTTCTTTCACCGTTGGGTGTACTAGCACTCTCTCACAGATAACCAGAAGAAACTCACCATGGAGAACATTGAAAAGCATGTGGTGCAACTTCAAAATATGATAAAGATTTTGTATTGGACAAATTGTATATTCTTTATAATCAAAGAATAGAATTTACAAACACCTGGAAATTCTAAAATTGAGTTTATCAAGTTCTAAATCCCTCTTTTTAGCACCTAAAAATCCATTCCCTATTTATCACACTTAGAAATTGAGGCTAGGTCTTCAATTTTTGTATGTTAATTAAATGAATCAAGTTTGTTCAATATTGTTGAAAATAAATGATGAAAAATAAAAACATTTTTCTGCAACCAAAAAAAGGAAACTCTTGGGAAGAAAAATTTGAGTTTTCAGTTTCCAATACTAGCAAGAAAGAAAACCAAAATTTCCTTGGCTTTTCAGGTCAATGGAAACTCTACGTATAGCTATATCTACAAATCATATTGGCCAGAAAGACAAAATTGCATCCACAGAATGCTCACTCTTTCCAAGATTCTGTATATTATTGGAGACACACATACAAATTCAATTATAAACTATTTTCTTTTTTCAAGGAATACAAAAGCTTGAAAACTGCTTTGGTTGTGTACTAATGAGGGTCTGGCAACTAAACCCATAGCATATAATTTATAGCTGTCCTTGTGCAAGTATATTTCTCCACCCATGGGTTAAGTTGCCAGTTCTACAACTGTCTACAATATCATTCTGATTTTTTATTGTTATATTAAGGTTATGTTTTGACTGTTCGTATCTAACCTTTAACATGAGCAATAGGATTCCCGAAGAATTGAATCAACTGAGATAACATCCATTGCAGTCTAGAACCTAAAACAAAACTGAATTTTGTTTCCATTGTCTGCTGCTGCTTACTGTTCCTTGCTGAATTTTATGATAATAATCCGGGACCCCTCGAGTTGTAGCGCACTGTGCTAACCACTCCACCATGGAGGTTGACTAAACTTCTGACAACAGGTAAGGCAGTTAATAGGTACAAGGAAGAAAAATATCAGAGGAAATGATATATGATATGCAGTGAAACCTCGATTTTACTTTTTTCAGAGAACCAAACTGCAAGAACTTAAAATGCAGGAAAATGTAAAGTCAAGGAAAATTTTATAACATTTTGCTATATTTGGGTCTGTCAGGATTGAATGTATAATGCAGGAAAATGTAAAATTCTGGAATGTAAAATCGGGGTTCCACTGTAATTATTATTACATATGTTGCCATAACATTGTTAGAGTGCAATGACAGTGGTTCCGCAAAATATATTTGTGTTTTTTTTTTCTGATGATAGTCACAAATTATACACCATCTGTTTATGGGCCAAATTCTAAATATATATTTTTTAATGTATTATAATATTTTTAACTATCTGGCACTGTACTAGATGCTCTTCATACATGGCTGAACATGGAAAACGTAATTGAAACAATAGGTAAAACTTTGGAAGCGAAAAATTGTACAAAACCAGGAGCTCGATAGCTCAGTTGGTACAACAATGGCACGGTATACCAGAAACACAAGACACCAGCGACGTCATCAGTGTTTCAAAAGTAACAGATTCATTGCAGCAACACTGACCAGACATAATTCTACGCAGGTAAAACAGCGCAAGTGAAAACAGTTGGTAGAGCAATGACATGGTTTGCCAGAGACCCAGGTTCAAGTTCTGGTTTAGTCTTTTTCTTTCTTTCTTAAATTTATAACTATAAAGTTCACTGTTCATATAGCACTGTGCCATGAAGGCACATTTAGGGGATGTGGGGGTAGTGCCCCCTCCATTCTCGATCTCGTAGTACATCTCCTGTGCATGGCAAATGTAAGGGAAAAATTCAAAAGTAACAAATTCGGATAATCCCTACTTTACATTCCCAGAATTTACATGGTTTCAGCAACGTAAAATGTTATAACATTTTCCTGGATTTTGGTCTCCCTAAAGAGATAAAAATAGAGATTCATCTGTACTTGTATCATAACTACGATCACCCGATTGGCCAAAGAAGATACTCTCCTCACAAAAAGTTTGAAATATTGTTATATTAGGCACAACAAGTTTGGAATATTATTATATTAGGCAATAGGTGATAGGCACGGCAGCATATGTCAGCGAAAAGACTAGAACATCCACCAGACAGATACCATGTGTTGTTACATTCCAAGGCCATGTCTATCACCTATTGTCTAACTAACAATTTTCAAAGCTTTTGTGAGGTGTATATAGAATGGAAAATAAACACAAAACATGGTAATCAGAAAAAGAAACACTTATGTACAATATATGTATATATATATTTATATTCATATATATATATATTTCAAGCCACCAAATTACAGAAGTGATTAATATAATCGGTAAGGTAACATGTGCAACATGCCTTCTCATACATAGTATTTCTATATTCGTAACTTCTGCTAACCAATGCTCATTACTTCATGTGTGACATTAGGCGTTTATATGCATTCATAACCCTTCGACAACTGTGATGCCTGAAATAATGATGCGAAAAAAGCATCTACAGTAAAATAAATATATATCTGGCCATTGCACATTACTGCTGGAAAACCAAATATGTAAGTATTCTAGATTCTTTAGCAATCATTTTCAATAAAATGTTCTGTACTTTAAAATAGTGACATCAATACATTTTAAAATGTCAGAGAAAACATTCAGCTTGATAAAACTTTAGGTTCAGGATTTTTAATTTTAATCTCTTCATATATAAGTGTTCTCAAGAATTATCTAAGGTGCTTTTCCTTCGGTCATTCCCCCCCCCCCCAAAAAAAAAAGAAAACCATTTACTGCTAGCACAGAATGCATGGTCTCAAAAATACAGTAATATACTGTGTGTGTGTGTGTATGTATATATGTGTGTGAAATGACAACTTCTCTCTCCTTGTATTTTTCTCTCTCCTGCCTTATCAATGGATAGTTTTGTGTTGTTAGTAAATACCATTTCAAAATAAATATGATGCACAATATTTTGATAGAAAAAGAAAGAAGAGTACATATTCACTTGTCTGTTGCTGTGTATCATGACTGATCTGTAATCATAGCAAACTTGAAATAAAAATTTAAGAATTCATCATCGTTCTTAAATTTGAAGTATTTTCTGATAAAAGCAACTGTAGAAAAGTTGATATTTCACACCATGTATTTGTCAAAAAAAATTAAAAACAAGCTATGTGTTGCAATCTTAATTGATTCTCCAAAACAATAGTGTGAAGAAATTGGCTCAATTCAAAAATGAAGGTATAATCATTATCAGCTTGTCCTTTTTATGCATATCCTTAGGATATATTTGAAAAACATGAGACGAAAATTACCTACTTACATTCCGAAATCTTCCGTTTACCATATGGTAGCATGTTCCACTCAATCTACAGTATTTTAATGATTTCTGCAGCCTATTGTTTTTCTTAAAATACTGTCACTATAATAGAGTAATCTAAGAAATATTTTTAGCTTGACTTGCCAACTTCCTGAAATGTACATGAACCAAATTCTGCAAATAAATGCTCTTAAGAGTTTTATATATAAACAAAATAGCTATACAATTTCAAGCACCACAGTTACATACATTTACATTTTAACCACAGTATGTGCAATATCATGAACATCTGTTTCCTTCATTTTTGGATACATCAATCTTTGTTCACTCTCTTTTTATACCGCTTCGGATCAAGCAACATGAATACTTAACTCTCTTCATTAGAAAATATAAATACCAGTAAACACAGTCTTCTCCAAAACTTGTTAACAGAAAAGTCACCAGAAACTTGTCTTGCTATGTCACCTATGCCCACCTAACGCAATTCTGTACATGGTTAACACGAAGTCACGTAAATTCATAAATCTTCAGAGAGGAAGATTTTTCCATTTCAAAGTCCTGAGGGGGAAAAAATTAACAAATAAATCCACAATGTTCTTCCATTTTTCATGGATGACAAATCCTGCATATTATATTATAACACATGATAAATTATGCATTTAGTTTTTAATGAAGGGAATGTAATAGATGTAACTTTCAGAAGCTTTTTCCCCAAACAATTATTTTGCAGAAACTAAGCAAATATAAAACCAGGTTTCGAGCCTATGATATCTACGGAGGTCTATGTTCTGATCTGGTGGTACGCCATACTGGGACCTATTTATTGATGATTATTTATCATATCTCATGATGTTTTGAGTAGTTCTTGTGAACACAAGAACAAACCCACTTCAAGAGTACTGGAATCTTTCTTCCCAGGAAAAAGAAGCAGTGTGTATAAGTATGAGGATATATTCACTTGAAATTCAAGTACTGGCACAGAAGTTCCCGTAAGTGTATGAGCAACACACTAAAACCTAGAAAAACATAGGTAGTTCACATATCTTGTGATATATATATGTGTGTGCTTACTGTATTATGACATCCATAATAGTTTGAAACTGAAATGTGTAATATTATTCACCAATATGGCTTATATTATTAACAGAACATCGAATTTCATCACTGCTATTTTGTATATTTCGTATTGTTTCAGATAATCTCAAATCCTTTCATTCGACTTAAGGGAGATTTTGAAGAAAAATGCACAAAGTCAATGCAATTGTTGAAAACCAAAATGGATTTTAGCCAAGGAACTAATTTTAACTGGGCATATCCTAAAAAAATCAGGGAAGAAAGTCTAAAGAGCTCTAAGTAATTAAAATCTTCTCAGATTTTAAAGAAATGTAAGAAAACATGAATTAAGTTATTTCTCACACACAATGTTTCGCCATTTGAATGGGACTGCTTAATAATGGTCATATGGCATTTAACAAATGAACACTTGGACAACTTTAAGCATTCAACTTGGGACGAATTAAGGAGTTAAGGTTAAGAAACTTAAATAACACTATACATAAGGCACAATATTGGCATTATATATTGCAAGTCTGAAGTAACTTCTCAAAAATAAAGAACCCCCTTAAAAATGATTTAATTATATTTAAAAAAAACTGAAAATATTTTTGTACTTATACATTATACAAGTACACCATTTAGCTTTTGATTTTGAACCATCAGACATTTTGAAACGAAACAAATCCACCTCTCATTAGCAAAACAAACAACATTAAAAAAACAAGCCCTGTGATGCACTCTATAAAATGACACAGTGCAATTTGCACACTCAGAATTCCATGGAACTGTTAACCTCAAATACTTAGCAACTATATAATAGCTGACCATCTAGTTCCACAAAGTTATTGCAACAATTAATATCTTAATTATAAGCCTTCAGGGATTGTTTTCTCTTTTTCATTTTATTCAATAAAAAAAATCCTTCTGCATTCTCTAATAATAAACCCATCCTCCTGTACCATTGTGTAAGCCATGATACATCAAGAGCACACAATACCAGTGACAATAACTGGACTATCTCTTTTTATTGGTGTAACACAAATTGATTACTAACACTTATGTTAAAGGTACTATTTTTTTTTAACGTCTAACAAATGCATTCTTCTTGATTTATTGTTACCTATGTATCACAATGATGCAATATATTCCACCCAGTGTACAATACGTAAGATGAGGGGTGTAACTAAATGCAGACATTGCCTGCCTGTTTATATACCTACATGTATAGATACTATGGGATGAGCACCAATCAACACCTGAAGAATGTTCCCTTGCTTACTTTTCAGTACAGCAATTATATACAACCTGTGCTCTGATTATGCACCTTGCGACAAAAAACATTAAAATACCTCTTCTATCAGAAGATTGCTGGTCATAATTAGTATGCCACATACATGGACATGTGAACAGGAAAAAAAAAACACCTTTGTATTCCCAACAAACAGTTTAAGTAATCGCAGGTGGATCCAGGTTGTTTCTTAAAGGAGGCATGCAGAAATGCAAAGATTAAAATTTTGATTTTCAATTGGCCATGACCATTCTCTCTTGATAGGGATTAAATTTTCAATCAAGGTATTTAATATCAACAGTAAAACAGACAAATCTTCTTACTATCCAAGTATGATTTGGTTTTCCCAATGAAATGAGTGTAATGTTGTTCTTAGAATTTAAAAAAATTAATATAGTGGAGAAAAAAAAATAGCATTTTGCTGTTTCTCCACTGGGAGAGAGAAAAAGAGACATGGTTAAATTGCAAACGATACCCTAATTTTCCACATGGTAACACATGAACACCACCACTGTGTTTTGTAACATTTAATTTGATATTTTAATATAATTAATGTGGAGTGTTTCACTTATGTGTGTATATTATAATGGTTTATGCAATTAATTTTACTGTTTCAACAGATGGTGGTCAAGATAGTGGTTACAATAAGTGTTCAAGAATACAATAAAGAAAAATCAGTTTTGAAAGTGGCACTAGACTGCCTCACACAATTTACAAAACAGGGTTCAGATTACACCACAGGGGAAAAGTTTAGAATTGCAGATAGCCTTACTACTCTGTAACATTGAAGTATGCTACTTCAGGGCCCCTGTCCCCATTTTCCCTTCAAGTTCACAGTGTGAACATACGGGGAAACACAAGTATTCTAACTATATAAACAAATCAACCTGTTGATGATTGCGGAATCCTTAGAGTATCCTGTTTCCATCCAGCTCTCACAGATGCACTCCTGGGCGTTGTCGGGAACAATAAAGTGACACAAAAGCAGCAGTCTGTTAAATCTATTTCACAGATTATCAAAACAGCCTGTTTCTTTAAACAACTGGATGCAACAGCTTGATCGAAACATTCAGGACACGAAAACAGTCCAGGATCACCAGCAAGTAGAAATCTCTCCTTATAATTAGTGAACTTCATTCCTCAATTTTCTTCTCCCATGACAAGAGTATTAAATTAAATCAACCTTTAGCCCTAACATACACTGGATCCACCCATGATTACAATTAAGGAACTTCATCCATACACGCTTCAATGTATATCACTAATATACACACACACACACTCACCAGTATTCACACATGTATACAAAAGAAACTAGATATATATATATATAATAACTGTACAGTCACAAGTTCCAAGCAAAGAACTATATGCACAAAGAACATGTTTAACATGCAAATATTAGCTATATAAATATAGTGCTGGCAAGAAAAATTACCCACACTTAAAGTCATCATAAGTTACTGTTTCTACGCTAACACAGTAACACAGAATGCCACAGTATGATACCTCACGGTCCCGGAGAACATAAAAAAAAGTTCATATTCAGATGAAAGACCACGCCTACATATAAATATGAAAATAACAAAAACAACATTTACACTTCTCAGCCAAAACCATAAACATGAATTGACATATGGAATTTGTTTAAATATCCAGCACAATGTATATTTTACATTGAAATCCACAGTTTCCTTCTTTTAAGTGTACAAAGATCTGAGGTAAGGAACAAACATATATATGTTACAAACATTAGCTAAAGTGTATCACACTGTATTGAACAACATTATTTTCTACAGTAGACCGTTAACACTTAGCTTCATAATTACTAAGCAACAGACTTTGTCGATCTGAATTAATACAACAATCTGATCCAATGTAATGGAATGAATCTACAACTTTTACATTTCACATCAAATAGGCTGTACAGTTTACTCTTTCTACAGTTTACATGAAACCTGATTCTAAGAATACTCTCTTAAAAAAATGTAATTGTACCTTATATGCTCAGAAGGGAACCTGGTGTTTCTTTGGTTTATCTGCATGTACAGGGTGTCGCATAATTTTTTTTTTTTTGTGATCAATGTAGATAGATCTGGAAATACATTATGACAGATACATAGAAAAAATGCTGCGTAAGATACCAACACATGTAATAGTGAGATTATGAGGACATATCCAAACAAAAAACTATCTTCCAGTTTCCCATTTTTACATCACTAAAAATTTCTACTGTATCATGTTTTTCCTACCTCATCTTCCCACTATTACACATAACTGATGAGGCATTTCCCCTCAATTCTGTAACAATTAACTTCCAGATGCTTTCTTTTACTCATTCTTGGCCACAAAATATTTTCACCTAAATTTATGGCACACAAGAACACTCTGCATCATAATTAATGTTCCATTTCATGATATTTTTCCTGTTTTCTTTAAAGTTAATAAAATTAGAAAAATGTATCATTATAAAAAATATATATATATTACTGACTCAGTACAGGATTGCTATGGAATCATTTCTAGCACATACCTCGCTTATACAAGATCAAATTAAACAAATAACTCACCAATTTGGTGAAAAAGTTGCAAACACTGATTAAACAGCATTATTCCAAGATTTCTGTCAATGCAAAAAATTTGCATCAGATAAAACAAGGCAGAAGTTACAAAAGAAGTCTTTGATTTCTCCTACAAATCTAATAGTTATATTTCTTTATTTTTTTTAATGTAAAGCTTCTACCCATTTCACACACTCTCTCTCTTTCTCTGTGTCAAACAATATGTTCACAAAACTAACACTGCAAAGCAATTAACACTAATTTACAATTATAACATGATTGTTTAATTGCTGAGTGCCAATGAGTGAGTGCACAAAAGTGTTAATTGCATAATTTCTGAATAAAAACTAATTATCATCTTACAATTTAAAACCTGTATTTTTCCATTGGGAACTGAGTAAGTCTTTCTACACAACTGAAAAATACGAATTCTATAATTATCAAAACTTGACTGCATATTCTACGTTTGCAAAAATATAGTTTACAGAAATCTGTAACTATGTGCATCATTTGAAATCCAGAACGTTTACAAAACGTAACAAATAACGAGAGTAAGATATGGTTTGTTCTCGAATGTAGAACTTCCTGTAATGTAATATCCTTTATGTAATTCTAACATTTCGGTTTGACACAATCATTGAAACATTACTGGCAGATTGTGATTATTGTTGTGTGCACATTCTAATTTATTTCTTACTAATGTTGCTTTAGATTATTCTACACTTCGGCTTCTCCAAGTATACAATTATTTTTTTTTCTGAAAGTTTAATCTACAAATGCTTTGATATGTTAGAATAATTTGTTATGTGAGAAACCTAAAAGCTTTTAACAAAATATGACTGAGTTGTACAACAACGAACTGAACAAAAAAGCTTTTCCTTTAAGAAAATATGGTTTTGATTGAACATTATAATTCTGCAATGTGTGTGGGAGTTTGTAGCACTGTAGGAGAAGAAAGTACACTGTAAATGAAAAAAAAAAGCTAGGTAATAAAAACCAGCTGTAAACCTAATTTGTCTAGCTAATAAACACCAGATGTGCCTGTTTCTTTTTTCAAACTTAACACTAACATATGTTTATTGCACATTGCATACATTTTACCCCCCTTCCTAAAAGGTTACAAACATTAACATATTAAATACCATTACATAATTACTTGTGCACTACATCATGTGTTCATTCAGATAATTATGCATTTTTAGTGCAGTTAAATTCTGAAACATATTGGATGCACATTCATACAAAAAAAAGTGCATATAATGAAAAATATTTTATCCCTGATGAAACACTTTGGTTACTTAGGCTGAAGAAAGGGTGGAAAAATAAACATGTCTCTATGAATGTATGTATGTATGTGTGTAGGCAAACGTACATTAACAATGGAACATTAATGTTCAGAGTGTTAACATTAACACTCTTCTTTACTATATATGTGTGTGTGTGTGTACACACAAGTGATTACGTAAATCTGTACGTGGCACTAACTGTAGTTTCACAAAGATTTTGGAAGTTGTGATACAGAGAAACAAAATAGCTTTACATATGTTGTTTGCCCCAACTTGAAAATAAATACTGATATATAATTGATTCTATCTTGGTGTTCACACAATTGTGCCTATATTTAGCAATTTTTAATAAATTATTGCAAGTTCATGACTCTGAATTAATCATGACTGTGCATATATGCTTATTTTATTAATGATAGTAAATATGCAGAAATACTGTGACTGTTACAACAGCATTTATAAGCCAGGTTCAAGGTCATTCGGAAATCTTATTATTATTTTTTATGCATTGTTAAATGAAAATTACTTTATTCCGCAAGTATTTAGAAGTAATTTAAAAGCACTTGTCATCATTTTCAGCTCCTTACCCCCTTTCCGCACCGACATACACACACTGTGGGGCCAATCACACACACTGATTCAGTGTGTTAATTCTTGTGGCAGGTTTACTAATGAAACACACACACTATTTATAGCAGCTTATCTGTAAAACCTTCTGAAGATTCTAACAAGTACTGCCAAATATCCATAACACTACTTGCAGAACTAAAGGCTATTCGGCGAAAGAACAAACTTCAAAATTATATTTTTGTTTTTTCCGTTGAAAGCCAAGTAGGGTCACACGTGAACCGATGAACCAATCGGCTTGGTCCAGTTGCCATGGTGAGAGGAAATTTTCGTGGTATTCTGCATTGCCAAATTTTTTCGTATTGAGTCTTTTTTGAAACAGGGAGCACCCTCAACAAGGCAAAGCCTAATGGTTGCCACCGCATAGCAAGCGTATGGGTCTCAGATTCCCTGCATCTCCCTGAAACGCGAGTGAAGGGTTCATGTTCACAGCAAAAGGTGTCGTGTACGACTGGACAAAAATCAGGCGTGTAGCAACACTGTTCTCCCTCCCCTCCCCGTTGAAACTCCCACAACTGGAGGCAAAAAGTCTGGCTTTTCTGAAGTTTGTTCTTTGGCAGGTCAGGCTTAGTGGAAAATTGCATTTGCTTTATCTTAAGATTTATCTATCTATCTCCATAAGATAGCCTAAATAATTTAGTTCAAAACAGAGAAAATTGCATAAAGAACAGTAGTTCCATTACTCACTGGGTTCAGAAACCAATAAATGTAAATATATTGTGAATAATAAAGTAAAAGAATAATTTGCACAAAAAATCATTACACAATTATCAGTCAACATTTATCACCATGAACGATATTGATAGAGAGTTATTAATTTTAAATGGAGGAAAAATTTTGCAGATTTGAAGCATGAACTTTTCTGCATTCAGAAAGAGAAATAATAGACATTCTGAAGAACGTTATCATAGGGAATAAAAGTACTTGCTCTTCAAAGAATGACATTAAGTAACAAATTGACTAGAAACCAAGAGTAACAAGTTGCAGCAACTCACATATGTATTCGTGGACAATATTATATTACTAAAAACTGCAGCAAACTGCATGTGTATTATGCTAAATGTTTATCCCCTAGCTGTACATACACACACACACAAACAATTACATTTAGCTCAGATAGCAAAGAAATAATGAAAATATATATAATATATATATATATCTAAATATATATTTTAAAATTGTACAGTGTTCATAATTTTAGTAAGTTTCATTATACACCAGGTTCCCTCCACTTGTCATATTTCTACAAATGCAGTTCGAAGGTCTCTCCCACTATAACTGGAAGAATCTATGATTAAGATTTGGGCCTTTTTTTTAGTTCTTAAATAGCTTCAATGTTTACAGCAGCAAGTGTGAATGTCAAGCACTGAAGCTTTTAAAAAAAGGATTTTCAAGTCAGACTTCTTTTTTGCACTCACTTATAAAAATGTATCTACAAACACAGTAGTAGTAGAAAAAATTATTAACATTTATCTCAAAAATAATTTGAGGTATTCTTACGAAACTATATAAACACGTGGCAGGTAAATCTTTAAAACAAGTGACTTTTCAACTAGTAAAAAGAAATACATATTTGCTATGGAAAAAGAGGTTCATAACTAATAATGACAATACTTACAATGTAAACTGATTTAAACATAAAGATAACTTTTCTCCATTATACAGATTAAGATGACACGACAGACATTTTTTACCATGTCTGCATTAGGCCATTCAGGTTATGGCAACGTAATGATGCACAGAAAAACAGTACAGCATAGAAGTAAAAATTAATTATTTTTTTTTTTAACAGAAACCTCGTAACATGAATGAAACAGTGGTACAGAAAAGAATAACTGACTTATACGTCTTGCATTAGAAAAATTCACTTGCAAATTGATTTCATTATAAGGGTCACATATAAATTTATAAATGTTAAGGCTACCACATAGATCACAGAAACATTTCTGCAACACTGTATTTGCATTTCTTTCTCTTTACAGTGCATAAATAAAAATTCACTAATTCTTGTTCCTCTTAATTTCTACATATATATGTGTATATATACATATATAAAGATTCACTTCTGCATTGAAGCAACATTCATACACATACACAACAACACACTTTTACAATTACTAAAAAAACCATGTCCGCAAGCAAAATCTTGTGAACCTCAAGATTTCACTTACGTTACCTTTTCTTTGTTCCTTTCTCCATACAAATGAAACACTTTCTTGATGCGAAAAAGAAAACAAAATCACTACAACCCATTGGGTTGATAAATATAACTTGCTGTCAAGGAGAGCAACTTTGAAGACAGGCGGCACATAGTGTCACTTCTTGCCAGACTCTTCCTCGCTGGACCAACGCTTCTCTTGTTCTTCGAGTTCGTACTCCCACCGGAGCTCCAGCTCTCGCATGTCATTTGCTATTCCCTTTTCGTAGGAATCCTCCTAGAATTAAGTAGTGAACATTACAAATAGATAAAGCATTCCCCATGTACACTGCTGTAAGGCATGGGGGTCATCAGGAGGGAGGATGGAGTGAAATGATTTGCTTTATTTTACTTTGCTTTTGTGCGACTTTTGGCTAATTTGCGAAGATGGGGACGAGTGATGATATGATGAAATTGATGAATGGACACTCACAAACATCCATGCTCAAGCTAGGATTTGAACCCAGGACCCCTGGCATCGTAGCGCAATGTGCTAACCACTCTGCCACTGGGGTCAGCAGGATGGGGTGGAGGTAGAGGCTACACACATTCACAATATCTAACATTACGGAGGTGATGTCAGCACCATGATCCAGTCACCTTTAACCTACAGAGCTGCCTCATACAGGAACATGATCTGAACAATTCTCACCTGAAACCAGCTACCCCAGCAGTAACGTGCACTGAGGAGTAGCTAGTCTAGCACAGACAGATCATGAATCTCACATTTCGAATTATATTCAAATCACAATATTTATTGTCTTGTTAAAGCCACAGTTCATATGCAACACTTTCTTTTCCACGTGCTTCTCGTCCATCGGTCTGATCCGCGTGCAAAGCTGGCTGGATACCCTAGCTCCCTCTTTCTCCGCCTGACCAGTTCCCAGGTAGAAACAGCATGCCGAAGGAAAAAGGAAGATTTTTACCTCTACCTCCTTTGTCCCCTCGCCCCCCGATGCAATGGCTGAAAGCCCAGGCTTTCAGGTCCCCCAGTCTATCTCCTATAGGACAGATAGGGGATTGGTTTCTAATAGATTTTTTCTTGTAAATCCTCTAAATAACTTAGGGTAAAATTTTTTGCATGACTTATGTTCTCTGTATTTACACAACCTTTTACAGTTGTACAATATGTATGTATAATATGGGATGTAGTTTTATTATTTATGAAATGGGAACGTGTTATGTGCAGACAATAATGTTATGCTTTCTTACTTTTTTTTTTTTTCCAAGTACGGAATATATAATGATTAAATTACAAATATGTGCTCGGGCTCTCTCTCACTCTCGTTTTAGTAGTTTTATTTAAATATACTAATCTCTTGGCCTCTAACAGTCATAAATACGGATGTATTTCTTTGGGCAAGAGAACATGTGTTCATATTGTTGTTGGTTTGGTTTATTTTACTTAGCTTTTCTGCCACATTTGGTTATCGCGAAAATGAGAATGAGTGATGATATGATGAAATTGATGAAGGGACCTCATTTGAACAATCCAGGCCAGGATTCAAACCCTTGATGAGTGCACATTCTTGTCCTATGTGTTGTACTCTGAAGTGAATAATGAAATAATTTGGAATGAAAAATGTATCTCAGAACTCAAAAAGTCAAATGAATATCATTGAAGAAACAACAAAAAAGAGTGTTGTGTTTTGTTACCCGTTTTGTTTCTGTGCACAAAGTGTACTTAAAACACCAAATCAGCCAACCATGGGGGAGTGGTTATCACAGCACGCTACGACACCAGGAGTTCCGAGTTCGAACCCCAACCTGGGCGTGGGTGTTCTTTGTGTTTGTCCCTTCATTAATTTTATCCTATCATCTTCTCAATTAACCAAATGTGACAAAAAAGCGACGCTAAGTAACAAAAATGAAATCAAATCATTGATTGATTGCTTGATTTGGTTTATTTTACTTCGTTTTTCCCCCACTTTTGGCTAATCACGAAGATGATACGATAAAATTGATAAAGGGACACACACAAAGAATACCCATGGCCAAGCCGAGATTCGAACCCAGGATCTCTGGCTTAGTGTAAAATCAAATAGTCTTTTATTTTCGAATGTGGGTGGGGTTTAAGTGTACTATTTTTTAGTACTCATTCATCATTTTGCAATCTTTTCCTGTTATTGACATTTTTTTTTTTTGGAATACTGGGCCCTAAAGAGGGGAGGGGTGTGACCCACACCAACCCCACCCCCCTTGAGCACGCCAATGACTGCTACCCCAAGGGTCGACGTCACCGCACGTCACTGTACCCCAGGAATCAAACCTGTCTCTCTTGGATGGCAATCTGATGTCCTACCTACTAGACCACCATAGCTTAATGTGAAAATTGCATAATCCTAATTTTTACAATACAACCAATACTTCTGGATAATAAAAACATACAAACACTATTTCATCTCTTCTTGCAAAGGAATACTGTACTTGTTAAAAATGTAAATTTGCATTTTTAATGTCTTGAAGTGTAAATAGAACAAGCAATGCACACACAAAATAAAACTTTTCAACCAGTTCTTTAATCATTTGATAGATGTTTGAGTAGTGATGTGGCGTACATTTTAATTTTGCAATATGCATCAGTTAATGTAAACTTTAACCATGGCCTGCCTCTTCTCTTGTCACACCATTACTATATTTTTTAGTTTTCTTTTCATGCAGTTATGTGTGAATAGCATGATTTTTTTTTCATCCAATTAGAGGTAGATTTTGGAATAGCACTTGTAATTTCTGAGCACTCAGTATGAGGGGAGAGTGAAAAGTTTTGAGCCTCACATGGAAGGACTGATGATAGGTAGTTAAAATTTTGAAGGTTGAAAGGTTTCAGTTTTAGGATGCACTGTGCGAACTTTTATGAAATGAATTCACTTCGAGGACGTCACTTCCACACGGACGAAGGTGGTCATTCAGAGGTGTGACACTCAGGACAAATCATTCTACCAGATGACTGTAAACAAACTGCAGCAAAAATGCATAAGTGCATTGATCTGGAGGGTGATTATAGAGAAATCATAATGAGAAACTGTAGCTCAAACACCCCTTCCCTGTGAGGCTCAAAACTTTTCACTCTCCCCTCGTAGTTGACAAAACAGGACCATGATCGTACATGTGAATGTACAGTCATGGACACTTCTGAGTTGTAACCACCACCATTGACTTTCAATGACTAATCACAACCCAGAACTGTCTGTGACTACATATACAAAATGTATGGCATTACTAATATTTTTTTACTGCTACCAAAACACCATCAAGTATGGTAGAACACAGATTTTTACATTCACAGATCTTACCGTTTTCCACCTTATTCTCAGCCCACTGAGGAATATATATTCAACACTCCAATGTACATTAAATTGATACTCACATCATCACTCTTATATCCAGAATTGGCCTTCAAACTCCAATTCACTCCTCGGTCCTTATTCCAGCCAGCATTTCTAATGGTTGGTGACACTAAAGAGGCTGACACCAATTGGTTCTGTGAATAAAAATGTTACATCATTCTATCACTTTCTTGAACAAACATATTAACATTTCTTTCCTGTTACAAAAAACAACCGTGACAATATATACCTGTCTCTATCTCTCTCTCACTCACACACACAAAATACACAAGAATACATTGAGGAAAAGAGTACCATTTCTGTTTGTGATAAGTGTTTACCGTCTCCATGTGAACCATAAACATGGATGGGAGAGAAAAGGAACACTTACATCACCCTTATTGGGAAACCTGATGGTAAAAGACCTGTAATAGCGCCAAGATGAGGATCCAATGACAATACAGACAGACCTGAGGAAAAGCCTTCAGGCTAGGAATGTCAATGAGTTAATGATACAATGAAGTGTTACGCACCCGCACATGTAAACCATATGGTCAATGATTGAAATAAGAAATTATAGATGGCAGCACGCTGAAGAAATATTAGAATTGCAGATTATAGTAACAATGCGCACGCGAATTGAATGAAAGTGTTTGGTGAACTGAAATTATTTGTGATATCATAAATTTATGAACTGAGATAAACAATGGAGATGGATAAAGGCGAGATAAAGAAATGTTCGACACGTGCGGATATGTGATTATATGTAAAGATAAATGAAGTTAAAAAGCGATTACAATTTTAAATCTCTACCGTCTTAGTGGGAAGGAGATTTCCCATTAGATCTTTTTGGTTGTTTTCACCGGTGCGACGCCAACTCAGTGGCGGCCCCCAAGCACTTCCGTTGCGGCGCATATATTGCTGACTCGGATCGAGGTCGAGTGCGGGACAGGCGGCACCCTTCGATTAACCCCTTTTTTCTGCTTGTATTAGGCTACTGTGCAGCAAAAATATAGTTGAATTATTGTTGTATCTTTGACAAAGCATAAGAAAGAAGGGAAATATAGCAGGGAAGATACGGGAATCAATCCAATGTTTATTAAATGAAAGACTTTGGATATACGTGCCTTTGTAAATAAGATATATATTTACTAGAAGAATAAATATATGAAAGGCATATGATTTCCTTGATAGAAGAAGAAGTATATCAAATAATAGAAGAAGAAGTTTATAGAAGAATAAGTATATTGATTGATAGAAGAAGAAGCCTATTAACCAATACATGAATCAGCATATTAATTGATAGAAGAAGTCTATTAACTAATTGACAGAAGCAGCAGCTTATTGACCAATTGATAGAAGAAGAAGTCTATTAACCAATTGATAGAAGAAGAAGTCTACTAACCAATCAACAATAGAAGAAGATGTCCATTAACTAATAGAAAAATTAGTCTATCAACTAATAGAAGACGAAGCCTATTAGCTGACAGAAGAGGAAGTCTTTCACATATCCATAAAGAAGAAGAGTATAGAAAAGGAAAGTTAAAAATTGTACTTACGTATGTGAGTATAGTGCTCTTATTGTAGAACGACGTTTCAGAGATTGACTATCTCTTTCCTCAGGTTCGTATAAAAACTAAGTACTTGGCATAGTACTGCGTCAAAAATGTAATATGAGGATTGTGGTTAAGGGTTGGTTAGGGTACATTTAAAATATTAAGTTTTTGCTATTAGAAGTACGTAAAAACCAAGCCGTTCCCTAATAAAACTTGTACAGTAGACCTATTCACAGGTAAAAAAGTTCAAAAAGTTAAAATTCTAAAAAACCTGCATAAATCACAATGCAACCTGCAGGTTTGGCCTTTCCTACCCAACTGTGCTTATCTATCCACATGAAGGTCAATTCTCAACGAATATTTCCCCTCCCCTTAATTTTCTCGTTTCCCCTTATTACGTCACAAATCCTAGCACTGAACAAGGTTTTTGAAGAATTAGAAAAACAAGACGAAAGAATAAACTTCACTAGGGAAAACTTAAGCGATGGAAAAATCAATTTCCTGGATCTTAGTATCTTGAAAGAAGGGAATAGGATTAGAACAGGAGTACATCATAAACCCCTATCGGGGAACTTATATATTAACAAGGAATCGGCGCACCCCGAAATAACAAAGAAAAACGTATTCCTTAACTTTTTTATTAGGGCCGGTAGACTATGCAATAATGAAAAAGAAAAAGACAACGAAATTCGGTGGATAAGAAAAACAGGATTAAAAAATGGATACACAAATAGAGAAATGGATAAGATAGCGGAGAGAGCACGGAAAATTATTAGGAAAGAAGGGGATCAAAAAGAAGGGGAAAAAATCAAAAATAGGAGGGTAAAGTACGTTGGCATCCCTTACCATCAATCCGTATCGGAAAAAATCGGAAAAATAACGAGAGATTTTGGAATCGTTTGCGAGATGAAAGCACCAAAGAATGTAGAAAAATACTTCACCGATTATAAGAAAGGAAAGACAACTAGGGAAATACCGGAAAAACAGAAGGGGGTTTATCGAATAGAATGCCAATGCGGGAAGGAGTACATAGGACAGACGGGCCGAAATATGGGTAAAAGATGGAGCGAGCATGAAAAGGACATAAGGGAAAAAGTTCCCAAAACGGGTCTCTCAGAACATATTTTGGAAAGTGGGCATAGAATCGCAAAAAAAGAGGTAATCAGAAAAGAGGGGAGGAAATTAGGAAGAAACGTGTATGAAACAGCGAGTATTTGTAGGGGGGGGGAAGAGTAATCTTAATAGGGACCAAGGAAATTTGGAAGAAGGGTGGATCAATTTCCTCAAAAAATGGGATAAAGCCTGGAAGATTGAACCCAATATCGGTTTCCACGTCACTCCGGAAGTTATGCAAGCTGCAAGAGAGGAACGTGAATTCACGTTGGATTTGTGACGTAATAAGGGGAAACGAGAAAATTAAGGGGAGGGGAAATATTCGTTGAGAATTGACCTTCATGTGGAAAGATAAGCACAGTTGGGTAGGAAAGGCCAAACCTGCAGGTTGCATTGTGATTTATGCAGGTTTTTTAGAATTTTAACTTTTTGAACTTTTTTACCTGTGAATAGGTCTACTGTACAAGTTTTATTAGGGAACGGCTTGGTTTTTACGTACTTCTAATAGCAAAAACTTAATATTTTAAATGTACCCTAACCAACCCTTAACCACAATCCTCATATTACATTTTTGACGCAGTACTATGCCAAGTACTTAGTTTTTATACGAACCTGAGGAAAGAGATAGTCAATCTCTGAAACGTCGTTCTACAATAAGAGCACTATACTCACATACGTAAGTACAATTTTTAACTTTCCTTTTCTATATTCTGGATTTGTGAGTAACACGCGACAAACCTATAAAAAGAAGAAGAGGGAGCCTATTAGCAGAGTAAGAAGAAGCTTGTTAGTCAAATAGAAGAAGTCCATCACATATCCATAAAGAAGAAGAAGAAGAAGCCTCCCAGTAGATGAAATATATTTAATGGAGATATATGTGACCAAGAAACAAAGAGACAGCTCTAAATACAATCCTGTATATAAATTTAATGTAATATAAAAATTAAGAATATACGGTGCATTGTACCTTCCGTAGTAGGTTAAATAAGTTGTTTCCTTTCTCCTTCTAAAATAAGTTATCAATCAGTTTTAGTGGCCGCGGTGGCTCAGTCGGTAACGCGTCTGATTACCATGCTAAAGGTCCCGGGTTCGATCCCCGGCCGGTTCAAATCTGGGAACTTTTCTAACAATGGAAGCAGCCCTGGCGCCCACCCAGCATCGAATAACATGGGTACTTGGGGAAACCTGGGGGGTAAAGGTGGTCAGGGGCATGGTGCTGATCACATCACCCCCACTCACGACCGGATCAAGAAAGTGTGGGGTGTTACCCTCACACCCCCTATACGCCTTCATGGCGTGGTGCTAAGCACAGGGGAACACTTTACTTTTTTTTTTATATATATATATATCAGTTTTAGTTGCCCTGAGAATCTCATGTTTTACCCTGGCCTAAGCCGGACTGGTGTCACCTTCTCCAGGACGTGGCAGAAGTGAATAAGGAATTAGTGCAATAAGTCTTCATTCTCCACAGACAAACTGTACGATAGTGCACAAATACTGAGTAGGAACACAGCAAGTGACACTCTGAACCTTGAGAACATTTATAAATCTTTCAGATATATATGTGAGTGAGTGAGAGAGAAAGAGGGGGGGGGGGGGGATAATGTCACAACAGTTCCACACGCAAGCTGGTCCATACAGTCTGTGTGTCATCATGTAGACCTTTTATAGACTTTTCAGCATATTTGACCTCATTCCAAAGGTGGGGTTCAGATCTGGAATCTGAAGGATGTTTTTGAAACCACCTTGTGATGAGCCATACTTTCTTATAACACCATCATGCTGCAAGAAGCCCTTGCATTAATTATACAGGGTGTTGCAACTGAACCTGACAGTTTTTAATTTAAAAAACAGAACTCTTTCATGCAACAAGTCACTTTAATACATATTGTACTACATCTCAAAGCATTTTAGGAAAGCACTTTCTTGTCACAGACGGTTCATTTTTTGAATGACTTCTCAAAACAGAGACCCGTACCCGTTCGATGTTTTGGGAGTGTGAACTTTATGATGTCCACCAGGTGTTTCTGAAGTGGTCTTCTTGAAGATTATTACCCATAGTAAAATGGTATTCCGACTGGGAACATGCATATTACGGTGAATGTTTAAAGTGCCGACAGAAGACCCGTTGTATTGCCACCACACATTCATTGTGAGATTATTTCTCAACCACAAGCACGGCGTTGTGCCAACCACTGCTCCATGCCGACTGACATGCTTTGAGGTAACGAACAACTGAATTTCGTTACCTCTCACAACTTGATTTAAAAACGTCAGATTCAGTTGCTGCACCTCATAGGTGTGCTATTCACAAAATGAACTGTTCTTGTCAAGGAACTGCATAAAAAAGCAAGAAGTTCAAACATGCTATCCACACCCTTATCTTGATCTCATGCATTCCTTATTCAACAGTGGTGCCATTCTTAACGAAGTGGGTATATATAATATGTATATATGTATATTTAGTCATGCATGAACATACACACTTACTCACATACACACACTATGAGAAAAGAAAAGAACAACAGCTACTTACAATTCTGAGCTCCTTCTCCTTCTCTCGAATACCCTGCTCTATCAACTGAAGCTCTTGGGTCAACCTTTCTCCTTCGCTTAATGCTGCTCCTTGTGTTGCAAGCTATTGAAGAGGAGAAACAATTATTTACAACCAACATACTATGTGGTTTAATTTAATGCTGCAATATAAAAATGTAATGCATACTTTGACTTGACCGAGCTACGAATTTGGACACTATAGGTGTACTGAATTAAAAAAAAGTAATATTTCTACAAAATTAGGAAAGTTCACATTTAAAAGTGTTTATACACCTTATATATGATGTTTCATTCTATTTTCCAAGGAGTGTTCAAGCTAACAGCAGCAAGGTAAAAATATTTGCATGACTAGTTAAAAACCACATCAATCAAATATCAATAATCTGAACATTTTTAAGTTGATACAAAACACGAATCAGTATCAATATTGGTTGAAACTGGTATCAACTCAGCCTGATTTTCAACAGATTGCAGTGGAAACTCGATTTTGTTTTTCAGGGGACCAAGCTGAAAAAAATTAAAATGTGGGAAAATGAAGCATCAATGAAACTATAACAACATTTTGGTATGTTGGGACCATCAAGATTAAATGTATAATGCACGAGAATGTAAAATCTGGGTTCCACTTTATTTTCAAGCTACATATTTATTTAGGAATGGGACGGATACTCTATCAGTACCAGCCAATATGATGTCAGATCCAATATTTCTATTTTTGGTTTTGTCATCTAAATGTCTAAGACTTATTTATTGTAGTCACCTGGTTTTAAACATTAATTAATAAGCTGAAGAAATTTGTAATTTTATATCAGATTGGTAGAATAAGTTATAAATATCATTACATTTTATATTCAAGTATAATTGATAACAGTAAAAATTTCATATTGGTTCCTAATACCAATTACAACTAACTGAAAAGGTAACAAAGTTGTGTGTCAACCAAAAAACACAAGTGATGATAAAAAGTTATGAAAATAGTATCTTAAAGATGAAATCTAAGTCCATGATTTTCATGCTAATGATATAGCAACAACTATGTCATGATATCCACACGAACACACATCTAAACCAACAAGCAATTACATATTTCAATACAATAGAACCCTGATTTTATATTCTTCAACATTACACACTTAATCTTTATGGTCTCATAAAACCACGTTATATTTTTCTGGATCATACATTTTTTTCACATTTTAAGTATCTCCACCTTACTCTACTGAAAAACATAAAATCAAGGTTCCGCTGTACTTCGAGTGCCACATAAAGTTAAAGATTTATGAATAATATGTGTATGTTTTCATCTCAACTACTTGTTATAATGATTAATTCAAGTAGGTAGGATAGCTGTTTTTGTTGTATTTTAATACTCTAAAAAGGGTGATCAAAACTAATCGTTAACTGTCTAGAAAGTCAGTTGCCTTTACGTGTTTAGGGAAAGTTAAGAAAAGCAAGGTAAGCTCTTACCTTCAAATCATTTATTTTTCTCTCCAAATCACATAACTGCTGCTTGACTTTCTGTGACTCCATCAACAAGCTGCAAACAAAGAACGGAAGAAAAACAAATGAATGGGAAAATTCTTCAAATGAATTTCTAACCAAACTTTAATTGTCAACTTGCTTACACCACACACTTAATGCAAACTGTAGCAAGCAAAGAACGTCCACAAATGTGTCAGAAGTTTGTATTACACCATGTGAGTAAAGGCAATGAGAGTAAAAATTGAATAAAAATAAATTAATAGTAAAAATTAATACTTCATTCAAGATAAAAAAAGATGTTAAAAACTAGTCCTGTGCTTTCCTTGTAGCTGATGTGCAACTTCACATATTCACATAGGCTACATCGAGTGACAGTGATACGTTCCCCCAACACCCCCTTTTCACCCTCCAATGTTTCCTGCTGATGAGGCTTATCATGGCATAAGGAGCAAGCAGTATCCGACACTTCTGTTCTCTATCCTGCCAGCTGCAGATCTGACCACAGCACCCCTTCTTAATTAAACATTATTGAAAGGTAGTTTCCCATGGTTTCTGTAAGTTCCTATCTGAAGAAGCCACAAATTAAACTATGTTTGTTACTTTTCATGAGCAAAATGAGTAAGTCATCAGAACAGTGTATTCAGTTTCAACACAGAAATGTGACAGCTACCTCACTATAACAATGATTCACAGTGAAATGCCAAGATTTTATATTCAAAATAAATATACAGGTTGAACATAAAGTCCCAGCCCATTTTGCAGAAATAATTAATGCATGGTTTTTATATTTCAGGTGAATGATACTCCGAGGAGATGCTAACAACAGAAGAACGAATTGTGATTGTAACGGCACGTTTGCGTGGTCAGACATTCGAGGAGGTCACGGAGACGTTTCGTAGAAAATGTGGACGAGAGGCTCCAACACGAGGTAATATCAGAAAACTGGTGAACAAATTTATGCGCACCGGATCTGTACTCGATGAGCAACGTACAGGTCGACCATCGATGTCAGGTGATACAGTAGCACGTATCCGTGAAGCCATTGAGCGTAGTCCCACTGCATCAACTCGTCGCCTCAGTCGAGAACTGGCGATACCTCAACCATCGGTGTGGAAAGTGTTGCACTACACCTTAAAAAAGAAAGCGTACCACGTCCAGGTTATCCACAAACTGGAACCGGAGGATTTCGCTGTACGGAAAGACGTGTGCTACGAATTCTGCGGGGCTGCAGCACAGGATGGATTAATGGAGAACATCCTTTTCAGTGATGAGGCGACATTCCACACCTGTGGAACTGTGAACCGTCATAACTGTCGTATCTGGGCTTCTGAACACCCGAATGCTACTATCAAATGGGAACGGAATACACCCAAGGTGAACGTATGGCTTGGTTTCACGAAACAAAAACTATGGGCCATTCATGTTTGCAGAAAACACCATCACAGCAGACACCTATCTCGAAATGTTGCAACTGTTCCTCCAGCCACAGCTACAGGATGATGGGATTCTTGATTCCGTGATCTTCCAACAAGACGGTGCACCACCGCACTTCGCCTTGACTGTGCGGGCATACCTCAACAACATGTTTCCAGACAGATGGATGGGAAGAGGATCCACACGTGTTTGGCCATCGCGGTCCCCCGACCTTACACCATTGGATTTTTTTGCATGGTTTTTTTTTTATCAAGGAACAGGTCTACAAGAGTAAGGTTGCAAATGTGGCAGTCCTCAAACAACGCATAAGGCACGCATGCGAACTCATCACCGGGGCGATGTTGGACACAGTGTTTCGAGCAACACAGACCCGTTGGGAAACGTGTTTTGAAATTGATGGACATCATGTTGAACAGCACTGATATGCTGTATACTAATGATGTAATATCACGTTCATGAATACATTATTTCTGCAAAATGGGCTGGGACTTTATGTTCACCCTGTATATCTTGCTAAAGAGCACCACAAACTGGAAATTTCACAGCTAGGCAAATGTTTGAGAAGTTTTTGAAAAAAAAAAGTAAGTTTTGAATTAAAAAGTCTAATTAAACACTAAAAGACCATTGAAGATTAGGCACACACAGGAGATATTAATTATTGACTATTATTAACTATTTCAATAATTAACATCTCTACGCAGGGAGGAACCAGCCATCGTCGAAGTCTACAGTGTTTCAAAGGCAGCAGATCATGTTGGGGTAGCACTGGCAGAGACGATTCCACACAGCTAAAATAGCGACAGCGATAAATCAGACGAGGCAAAGCTGGCTCGGTAGCTCAGTGGTAGAGCAAACGGCACGGTATGCCAGAGACCCAGGTTCGAGTCCTGGTCGAGCCTGCATTTTTCGCTTAAAAATTTCTACGTACTAAAAGACCAGTCTTAAAAAAAAGTTCATGATCTTACTGCTTTCAATTATTAAATAAAATATACATATGATTTATGTAAATTTTAAGCCACTGAACATGCTATGCTGTCAAGACACTCACTTTTCACTTGCATTAACTTCACAAACATAATGCTTGATTTTATTCGCTATATAGTATTATAGTGGCCACAGTGGCTCAGTCGGTAACGCATCTGACTACCATGCTAAAGGTCCCGGGTTCGATCCCCGGCCGGTTCAAATCCGGAAAATTTTCTATTGGCATGGGTACCTGGGGGAAACCCTGGAGGGTAAAAGCAGTCAGGGGCATGATGTTGATCACATCACACTCACTCACGACCAGATCAAGAAAGTGTGGGGCGTTACCCCCACACCACCTATATGCCTTCATGGCATGGTGCTAAGCACAGGGGAGTACTTTACTTTTTTTTATTTTTATAAACACTACGTTCCTTCTTATTAAAGTGGTGCTTCATCATCCTCTCCTTTGTATCAGTACAAATTAGTACAATGAATTGCATATTGTGTTGAATTAGATGCAAGCTACAAGGTAAACCTACTTCCTGTGCATTGCAACATGCAATGAAGGCATAATGTTGGGTCAGAGGATGGGCAAACCCGAGAGGGGCCTCCCCAATGGCATAGTGGTATCATCACCTTGTAATTGAGGGGTCCCAAGTTCGATACCCGGTGAAGGCACATAGCACAGTGAATCGGATTCCACTTGAAACTGTAGGTCCAGTCCCAATTAGCCTTTCTGTGCATAAAGTGGAATTAAAACAACAATTCAATCAATTTAACTAAGAGCAGAGGGGCATCATCAGAAAAAAAATTCATGTGCAATTATACACAGATTCGGATTTATATATGACGGCAAATCGAAAAGTCTTTGCGCCTAATTTTTTTCTAGCTTGTTATAAGTGTTATTACAAAAGCGAGATATACGAGCAATGCAGTAGGCTTTTTTTTGGAACGGCCCTATTGTAACTTCCGATTTCTTCCATGGCACAGCACTGCAGCTGGCAAAGATGGCCGGAGTGCTCAGGAAGTTCACACCATATGAGCAGCGAAGTGTTATTCGTTTTTTATGGTGCAAAGGACAAACAGGACCTTGCCACTGAACTTGGCATTTCCTATGGTAGTGTTTACGACATTGTTCACGATTCGTTGGGATACCGTAAGGTGTCGTGTCGGTGGGTTCCTAAGCTTGTTGATGATGTCCACAAGGGCAAGCGAATGGTCATATCACTGAACCATTTGCAGCGTTACGTCGACGGGGTGACAGTTTCCTGGACCTCATTGTCACTGGCGATGACACGTGGATAGAATTACACTCCCAAGTCAAAACAGCAGAGCATGGTGTGGTGTGTCCTTCAGATGAACACGTCGATCAGCTTTCACCATTTCATCATCATGAGTAATGTTGTCTGGTGTCAGCGAGGAACGAGGACGGCCCGATCGCTCATTGTCCTCCACATTTTCCCGTCCATTTTCAAACTCCTTGCACCACCACTGCACACTTTGCACTGATAAACACTTGTCCCCATACACTGGCTCCATTTCCCTGTGGATATCTGTAGCTGTTTGTCCTTTGCACCATAAAAAACAAATAACACTTCGCTGCTCATATGGCGTGGACTTCCTGAGCACTCTGGTCATCTTTGCCAAGTGATAACAGTGCCGTGCCGTGGAAGATATCGAAAGTTACAATAGGGCCGTTCCAAGAAAAGCCTACTGCATCGCTCGTATATTTTGCAATATAACACTTAAAACAAGCTAGAAAAAATTAGGCTCAAAAACTATTAGATTTGCCCTCGTATGTTGAATTTGACTTGTTTTAAGTCCACTTAATGCACAGAAAGGCTAATTCGGACTGAACATACAGTTTAAAGAGGGATCCGATTCACTGTGCCATGTGCCTCCACTGGGTATCGATCCCGGGACCCATTGATTACAAGGTGAACATGTTACGACGATGCCATCGGGAGGCCGTTATTATATATGTTGAGGCTGGGGATAACAACACCATGAGGTTTCTTTGTGTATAATTTCTGATATATCATTTAGTTGTCAGATGGTTAGTTATATTTTTTTATATCTTTATCACATATCATATTTTTCTTTAATTTTTTTGGCCTTTTCAAAGCATTTTTTTCTAATGGAGGCCCTCTTGGATATGAGAGCTTGATTCAGTAGTCTCCCTGACTGTAACACCATGATTATATTAGACACAAGATGGCAAATTGTAATGATTGTTGTACAAGGTGTACAACTTTGCTTCCGCCGTTTTCCAACAGGTGGCAACAACAGGAAGTAGTGGTCGAAGAAGCAGACCGCAGACGTCACGCAGTTAGCTTGGACCTCTGTCAAGATAACCCCATTCAAACATTAGTCGAGTGGTGTGTGCATCGTGAAGTTGTTCGCGATTGAAAATGTCAGTGTACGAGCCAAATTCTCGCCATTTGCGGGAGGTTCTACTTTTTTGTTTCAATATGAAGAAAACTGCGGCTGAGGCTCATCGAATGCTCTCCACTACGTATGGTGAGGACGCTATAAGTGAGAGAACCTGTCGTGAGTGGTTTCAACGCTTCAAGAACGGTGACTTTAACGTCGAAGACCGGCATAGTGGTGGAAGACAGAAAGTTTTCGAAGATGCAGAATTGGAGACTCGCGTCAAACTCAAGAAGAATTGGCACTATCACAATTGACACAGCAAGCCATTTCAAAACATCTGAAAGCCATGGGTATGTTTCAGCATGACAACGCACGACCCCACATTGCCAAAGTGGTGAAAACGTACTTGGAAACATTAAGATGGGACGTCCTACCCCACCCGCCTTATTCTCCAGACATCGCTCCCTCTGATTATCACCTGTTAGATCAATGGCTCATGAACTGGCTGACCAACACTTCCGATCTTATGAAGAAGTCAAAAAGTGGATCGATTCGTGGATCGCCTCCAAAGATGAACAAATTTTTAGACGCGGCATTCGTACGCTGCCCGAAAGATGGGAGAAAGTAGTGGCCAGCGATGGACAATACTTTGAATAATGCCTGGGTAAGCAATGTTTTTCATTCCAGCGTCATATTTTTGGGGAAAAACGGCGGAAGCAAAGTTGTACACCTTGTAGTTCACCATGCATTACAAAAACACTCAACGTGGTTTGATGGCAAAATTATTAGGTGTACAAATTAATTATTGGCCCCTACATTAATTCATTTATTAGACTTTACTGTTGTGATTGTTCAAATTGCAACTTTCCCCGCCATGTTTTGGCACTCCAATACTAACCTAAAAAGATAAAATAGCTGACTAGAAGACAACGTAACATGGAGAAACAGCAGGCGGCACAATGTCATCAGATACTGCATGCCTTTACATATCAACTGAAAAAAAAATGCCGCTGAGGCAAAGGAAATGATTTATTCGGCCTTGGGTGAAGATGCCATATCATACTACAGCACCTGCGAGAAATGGTTTTGGTGATTCCAGGAGGGACATTTTTATCTCGAGCAACTGTTTGAACAAAAATCCAAAAACCAATGTCAACTGATTCATTTCAGTAATGAACTTGAGAAGAGACCATTTACCAGCAGTGGGACTAGGAAGGTGATATTGCTGCATGATGATGCAACGCTGTATATGGTAAAATGAACTAAGGAGGTACTCTACTCATTGGGTTGGGGAGTTCTGCCTCATGCATCTTATTTCCCTGACCTGGGCCCTGTCACTGTAGCATCACCTAGTGGATTCCCACTTCACAAACCTCCAAGAGGTGGAAAATAGCATTGCTAAGTATATGGACTCTTAAACAACCGTCACTATATCGCCAGGGGATTTGCATTTGCCTGAAAGGTGGCAAAAGTATATATTCCAATGAAGATTACTTTGCTGATTAAAAAATAAGACTATTTTTCATGAAGAAGCATTTCTTTCTTCAAGGAAGACCGAAAATTCATTTGTGCACCTAATACTCAATACCAGTATGCATGATCAACTACGAGTCAGACCTGAGTCTCTAGCATACCATGCCATTCTTCTACGAACCGAGCTACAGAGCCAGCCGCGGTATCATTGATTTCTCACTCTTGCTGTTTTATTTGTGTGGAAATGTTTGTCTGGGATCTGTTGCCCTTGAAACACTGATGATGTCAAGCATGCCTAGATTCTCCCCGCATGGAGCTGTATATTTTCTTATAATTTGAAACACAGAGTAAATGTACTACGTAGAAATTTAAGTAAATGTGTGTGCAAATCATAAAGTGAGAACTACATAGTGCTTCTAATTTTTCTGTGTGGCTTTAAATATGATCACACCAACTTACTCTTTGGAAGCATAATTCGAGGTACCATCCGCAGACCGACTCTGTACAAACAACTGTGGTGGATCCAAAATACCATGACCTATAGTTATGTAGCCATCTCCCAATCCTGCTGTTGGTGGAGCAACAATATGGCCCCCAGGCAATGCAGCAGCTGGTAAAGGTGTTGGGTAACCTGCAAAATCAAAAAGCAGAAATAATTAATACAGTAGAGTGGACAAATAGTACAGTTTTAGATTTATCAATATACAGCGGAACCTTGCTTTTATGTTTCCAGATTTTAGATGGTCCCAACAAATAGACACGTGGATTTAATAGTGGCAACACAGTTGTATATACACCATGAAACAGAACCAGTGCTTCTCACTTATACCACACTTTAGTTAGATACCTAACCTACCTCCCAGTAAATTGACTCTTCCTTCTAACACTGAGCGCATGTGCATTGACGAGAGGAACAGAGAATCATTGGAGCTGGCGGTCGGTCTAAAGTTGAGTAGTTGTATAGTCACAACAATGTTCTCAAAGCAGGCACAGCAGAGTTGGATAAAGATTGAATGTGCCCACGGCCATACAGCACAACAGTGTCATCAATGTCTTCGTGAGGTCTGGGGGAATCTGTGTTACCTGCAACCTGCATTGAGAACGAAGAGGCAACACTTTCTGCTGAATCGTCCCATCATTTTGAGGGACAAATCTCGGGTGCATGTAGCACAACCTGTGGCTGATTTGTTAGCTTGATGGGGCTGGCAGGTGCTCTATCATCCCTCATATTACCCGGATGTAAGCCCCTGTAACTTTGATCTCATCACTAAGATGAAGAGCATTCACTTCCAAACTGTTCCAGAAATTCTTCAGGCAAGAGACTGTTCATTTAGAGTCAACAAACCAGGCGCTGCTACAGCTATAGTCAGTAGCATAACTAACATGGTCTGCGCCCCCCGCAACTTTCAGATGTGTGCCCCCGTCCCGCCCCTACTCTTTAAAAGAAAATTTTTCTCTTCTAAAATATTAAGTCACGCCTATATTTAGGCTATATTAGGTATACAAATATGAAAATACATACAGTAGAGCGTCGATTATCCGAACGTCGGTCAACCGAACGACCGCTTAACCGAACTGTGTACTCGCTCGCACCTGTTACTCTCCCACCCTACCGTCCATCATCCCCCTCACTCCCAAACCAAGTTTCCCACAGTAGTCGCCGCACTGAGCCACCGCTGGTGGAACATTGCTTCTAATGGGGCCTTCATAAGACGCTGCTGACCGGCCAAGCCGCCAGTCGCTGTGTTTCAACAATCAGCACACTTCTGTCGGTGTATGTATTGTTCATGCAAAATGCGTATGTAATATGTACATATTTTTGTTTAATAAACTGTACCACATACTATATATTCCTACTAAAGTTGCCTTTGTACGTTACTTTGTAATACTTAAAGAGATGCCTGTTTTTATGAATAAATTTACTGTACAGTACTTCTTTTTGGCAAATAAACATGTACAGTTCGATTATCCGAACAAACCAGTTTTCCGAACACCCATGTTCCCCAATTACTTCGGATAATCGACACTCTACTGTATATGAATTTGAATCAATGTAAAAACTGATATGACAAGTTATGACAACAGACAAACTAAAAAATTAGATATTGTAATTGCATATGACAGTACAGTGTTACTACAAAAATTACGATGCTGTTAAATGCCCATTACTATAGCTCTTTTCAGTTCTTACGTCGTGCGCTCTAGAAGCTGGCAGGGGAAGTGGGGAGCGGGGAACATGCCGCTGACCAACCAGAGAACAGACCACCTAGCGGTGGAGCCGAGAGTTACGCAGTTGCGGGAGGAAGCTGCAGCGCTAACTTCGTTCTGCACATTGCTGTGTTGCCAATTCACCGCGTTGCCGATGGTGTTTTGCCCCAGTGTTGATTCCTGTTTGTTATAAGCGGAATGTAGGAATAACATACGTGGGAGTAATTGTTGTCGCGTCGTGTATTGCCTAACTGCATTGTTTCTTCGATAAACGTGTATGTGGCATGTGATGTGACGTTTATTTGTACTCTCGTTGTTCCATACGGAGCTTTTTGCTTATTAACGCAGTAAGTATCGTACGATGGCGAACAGGAAAGAGGTAGTTTGTAGCCAAGGCAGGAAACTTGTGGAGTGAGTACGCGAACTGTGCAGCGTATTGTTAGGGAAGGCAATGACAGTCTTGAGGCGTCGGGTTCAACGTAATTTGAATCACCACGCAAACGAATCAAAAGGAACAGTATCACAAAGGCAATCGACGGTTGCGATAAAGATATAACAAGAAGAATTATCCTCGGGTATTATGTAAAGGGCGAATATCCAACACTGAACAAGTTTTCGTTGATTTGCATACACAAATAAGCTTTCAGTGGGGAGTTTCGTAGTTGTGGAGGATACTGAAGTATATGGGGTTCAAGTACAAAAAGAGCAACGACGGTAGACGATTTCTGATGGAGAGAGCCGATATAGTTACAGCCAGAGTAACGTTTTTGCGAAAAATGCATCTTCTAAAAAATAAGGAACGTTTGCCCAATAGGTATTTCATTTAGATGAAACGTACATACATCAGAATTACGCTCCAACGAAAATCTGGCAAAATAAAGAGGGTACAGGGGGTTTAAAAGTGCCCGTGGGTAAAGGTGGGAGCATTATTGTTTGTCACGTAGGTTCCAGTCACACTGGTTTTCTACAGGAATGTAAATTAGTTTTCAGTGGTTTCTGCAGTTTTTAGATACGCTTGACGAAAGGAACATCGAAGATGAAATGATTGTAATGGACAATGCTAGCTACCATTCGGTACAGTTGGAAAGAATTCCTACAACGTATACACTTGATATCATACACTTATCGGTATTCTACTGACCGCAAGATGGGGATAATACGCATTCTCAGGCCATACGCGAACAATGGGACGTCTGTATTTCATGGTTCTTTCGATTTCAACTCGCCTTTCCCGCTACTCTGGCAACGCTGCAGTCTCTCTCTCTAACCGGCCTGTCTCGTTGCGCTGGATAGGTCGTTTCCCCGCTCTCCACTTCCCCTGCTAGCTTCTAGAGCGCACGCCGTAACAACTGAAAAGAGCTATAGTTCTCTGTTATTTTTTTATGGAAGCAAGTTCTTGTGCTAGTTTGGTCGAGACCAATTTTCGAACTAGCTCATTTTCAATTCTTAAGAGTGCCAGTCCACTCAATCTTACTCTTGTCATTGTGCTTCTCAAGTAATGTTTGATCAATTTTAGCTTGGAAAATGACTTCTCAGCTGATGAAGACCTCACATGTAGGGTCAAATACAGCATATAATACGTTAGGAATGCTACTAGCCAGAATTTTGTTTTCTATCAAGAGCAATTATGCAACTTCGCTGATGTTCCGACATGTTTCTTCTTTTGATTACATTCCAAAAACAAACAATTTCTGTAGCTCTAGTGCAAGATACATCTTCATGGGGCTTAAAAACTAAAAAGGTGAGGCTTTCTTTGATTTGTCTCATGCCCTGAAATCTATTGTTTATTTGATTTACAAGAATATCTTTAGTTTAAAACAATCCAATGGGTTTAGAAAGTTACTTATATAATGTTGATAACATGGTAGAAATTGTAAGTAGGGGTGGGGAGCGGTGAAAGTCAGCGTTGCCAATGCATTTTCTTGCTTGTCGTCTACCCTTCGGCGACGTAAACTATTCAGGTATTACTTCTAATCTGGTAATCCACTTTCTACTTTTCTAGTGATTATTTTTCTGTCTGTAGTTGTAGGGGCATAGAAATATATGTTCGGTTGAAAATATATTGTATTTTACCGCAGAAAGAAAAACTTTTGTGAACTGTTAGTCTTTCTTAATTTATCATTCTTATTGCACCTCCGAAGCTCGTGCGGCCCCCGCACTGCGGGGGTGCTATTTACGCCACTGGTTATAGTCATACTTCCACATTGCTGGCAATGGGTCGTACACAATGATAGTGTATACATTGAAGGGCTGTAAAAGTTTGACATATGTATCTCTTTTGTATCATTTGTAAATAAATAGTTGCCACTATTAAATCTCCAACTCACATATATAGGATCCCATACATCGATATGCCTATATCGGCTCGAACCAATGGAGTACTGATTAATCTGTCCCATCCCTAGTATTTTCACATGTATGAAAGTGTTATTCACCGCAAACACATTGCCCTCTTTTCGCCATGAAGGACAGCCAAAAAACAAAAACAAAGAGGGACCCAGTGCTACTGAGCTACGTATCTCTAACAAGCAAGACTAACCTTGAGCATTGTTGTAGTACCACGATGCCACAGGGCTTGCTGCAGGTACTGGCCTCCTAACCATAGGGGTAGAAATTGTGCTGTCGCCAAATGATGATGAGGCTTGGACAGGGTTGCTTGGTCGTAAAATCGTCTTCGACATACGGGAGATAGGTCCATATTTACTAACAATTGGAGGGTCAAATGGTATGAATTCATCATCTGCCAATGGCGCATCAGTCCTGCA
Source organism: Lepisma saccharinum (assembly GCF_977018435.1). Classification (NCBI taxonomy): domain Eukaryota; kingdom Metazoa; phylum Arthropoda; class Insecta; order Zygentoma; family Lepismatidae; genus Lepisma; species Lepisma saccharinum. The sequence goes on from NC_139242.1 coordinate 53,624,127, forward strand.
GGAGAAAAAACTGCTTTTCATTAGTATCTGCGTTCTTAGGATGTTCATGTTATGTAGAAATAAACTGTTGCATAAAAATTGGCAATATTTGAAATACAAATAACTTAAAATGATATGTTATTCCATGAACAATGAGACTACAAGAAATAACGAAAAAAAGCACACAATAACAACACAAAATCTCTTAAGCCTTGCAAGTCTTACAGATTCCTGTTGATGCTGGTATTAATCATTTTAGCAATTTACAAGTATGCATAACAGTTAAAAATTGAATTAAGGCATAGCATACACTTTGTGCCACATGTTTATGAAGTTATAAATAATATAATTTGACACAACAAACAATTATGCCTGTTCTGGAAAATACAATATTATTCACTAAATATTTATAATAAACAGCACATTGAATATTGTATTATGTTAATTTCCTGGCTTGATTATAAATACATGTAAGTGAATTACTAACAATGTCTATTAATTAATATAGAACCATATAAGGTAAGTCTTGCCGACATAATTAGTAATTTGCTTACGTGTATTTATTCCACTACAGCATCTTTTATTTCCTAAACATGAATTGCTTGATTATGTTTCTGATTATATATTGAATTATAATAATATAAAAAATAGTGTACAAATGCATTGTAATTTATCAAAAAAAACCATTAATAATATACAGATGGGGGACGGTGGCTCAGTCGGTAACGCGTCTGACTACCATGCTCAAGGTCCCGGGTTCGATCCCCGGCCGGTTCAAATCCGGGAACTTTTCTAACGTTGGAAGCGGCCCCGGCGCCCACCCAGCGTCGAATAACATGGGTACCTGGGGGAAACCCTGGGGGGTAAAGGCGGTCAGGGGCGTGGTGCTGATCACATCACCCCCACTCACGACCGGATCAAGAAAGTGTGGGGCGTTACCCCCACACTCCCTATACGCCTTCATGGCGTGGTGCTATGCACAGGGGAGCACTTTACCTTTTTTTTTTTACCAGATGGGGGACAAAATAATACAAACACCTGTGAAAAAGTATGCCACATTTCACACCGGCAGTACAGCAGCACCACCTGGCACTGAAGTCTGCCACTTAGTGGCTGTGAAGGGGAAGGTATTAGTTTGCCAACAGCAGTCATTGGTGGTGCATTCGTCTATCATACGCTCTCAAGAGACACTGCAATGTCAGACCTGACAGAGTTCCAAAGAGGCATGATTGTTGGAGCACGTTCAGCTGGAGCCATGGTGACTGAAACCTCAAAGCTTGTTGGGTGTGCAAGGAGCACAGTATCAGCCGTTATGACAGCGTACACAACACAAGGTAAGATGGCGTCTTCAAAGCACAACAGTGGACGAAAGACAAAGCTTGCTGCTCGGGATAGGAGGGTGTTGAAGCGCATAGTGGCCCGAAAGCACAAGCTATCGTTATCCGAGATAACATCTGAAATGAACAGGCATCTCCAGGACCCCATTTCAACCAAAACTGTCAAAAGGGAACTCCATGCTGCAAACATTCATGGCCGAGTGGCAATTCGTAAGCCATTGGTGACATCACGTAATGCTGTCAAGCGACGCCAATGGTGCAGAGCTCACAGAAGTTGGTCCCCACAGCAGTGGCAACAAGTCATCTGGTCTGATGAATCAACATTCACGTTATTTCAGACCACAGGGCGCGTTTATGTGTGGAGAACGCCTCGAGATGCATTTCATCCTGACTGCCTCTTGCTGACTGTGAAGCATGGAGGTGGGTCCATTATGGTATGGGGCGCGATATCTGGCATGGTGTGGGACCACTTGTTTTTCTGCATGGGAAGATCAATGCCAGTCACTATCGCAGCATTCTGGGGGATCATCTCCATCCTTTTGTCCAGACTTTATTTCCTGGGGACCGACCACTTTTTCAAGACGACAACGCTCCTATCCACACTGCTGGGTCTGTGAAGTAGGACATCTTGAATGGCCCCCACAGTCTCCTGACCTGAACATTATAGAACATTTTTGGGGATATTTGGAGTCCAAACTTTGTGCTCGAAGTCCGCCTCCAGCCACACTTTCGGAATTGGAGACTGCTCTGGAGGAAGAATGGCTCCATATTCCCTTAAACATTGTGCATGACCTCTATGCGTCCATCCCACGTGGCATACAAAGTGTACTTCAGTCACAGGGTGGTCCAACCCCCTATTAATAAAGATTTTCTCTACATTCACAGGTGGTGTTCGTATTATTTTGTCCCCCATCTGTACATGTGAGATAAGTACAATGAAAAAAAGTTGAAGAAAATCCATATTTGCAGAATTTTAAGTAGAAGTAAGGAATAAGTCACAATTTGCATATCATATTAATAATTAATACTTTCAAATACTCATGTATTTCTAACATGTTAAATGATGTATGCATGCAATGGGTTTCAGCTTTGATTGCTTACCTGTACAAAGTCGTAGGGGGTCCTGCGGTAGATAGCTGACTGACTTGAGAATTACCACCCATTCCAGTATGGAATATACCACCTGAAGTCCATATTGAATATGTTGAAGTACACACTTGATTGTCAGTATTTGGTAAGGAAGTTGTCTGCAAGAAAAAAAAATTATCGTGTGATTAGACTATATTTACTTCTACTAGAGAGAAAATTGTTCACCACATAATAACTAGTTATGATCTTACAACAAACATAATATTCAGAGAGCAATTTTTAAAAGTTAAAGAAATAAAAAAAAGGTTCTCATCTTCTTCCAATTGCAATAAGTAAAAAATCTGAGCAATTTCCACATAAGAAATATCACCCAAACATGTGTGAAAACACTAGCAGATATGAAAGCCAGTCATTAAAACACTAGTAAGAAAACAATCAGAAGCTGCATTTACTATGTAATACCAATATGCTTTATGGGTACTTGCCAGTTCATTGTCAGATAAAGGTGAAAGTTCTCCATGCATATGGCACCGTGTAATGAAGTCACATTTAGGGGATGAGACTAATCTATATCATAGTTCATTAGTATTTGAATCCAAATCCATTACACAAAATTCCATCCTTGCAGCATTTATAGTTTCTTGAATAGCCAAATAAAAAACAACCAACATTTCATTGAACATTTTATCTTATTGGCTATGGCTGATCCTATACTGGCATATTGGTCTTTTGCAGGCTCTGCAAAAAATGCCATGCAACACTTTTGCAAAGTCTAATTACTCTGGAAAATATGCAAAATTTCAAGTTTCCATTTGTGACGATTTCTTGCGAACTCTTTTATAAACTCGTCGTAAAAATCGTTCACAATTACTTCGCTTCGCTCCTGACGAGATGCACATCCAACATTTGTGTGTTATCGACTACGTCTCTAGTGGTAGCAGCACCAAACCCCATCGGTAGGGAGACAAATTTATGGTAAATAAAAACTGAGGAGAGCGGTAAATAAAATGTTTGATCAGCGGTATATACCAGCGGTGGGAAAAAAAATTGGCACACACTTTTTCATTAGGAGAGGAAACAACATACAAAAGAGCTATAAATTGATAAACTACTTCATTTTTATATACTGTACACATACACAAGTACTTAGCTGTCCAACCAAAAAGAAAACATCAACACAAAATCACTTCATTTCAAAATTGCATATCTCAAGTGATTTATTCATAGCATGTATTTAAAGGATATCCTTGCTGTCCAACAAATAAAATAATCACTACTCCACATACACAAACACATGTTGAAAGTCACATATTGATAAACAAAATTCATTCATGACTGTACACAAATGACACCATTGTTTCCCTTGATGTGCGGGAACAGACTAATCTTATCGCTGCTACATCTAGCAAGTTCAATGAAACTGGAAGTTGAGTAGACATTCGGGAGAAGAAAGAAATGCAGCTTGACAGGGAGCGAAGTTTTCGAACTGAGATTATATGCATGGGAAATCCCAATTTGCAGAGTCATTCGGATGTGATCGAAGACAAAATGTTCTTCAGCTGCAAGTGGTAGGAAACTTTAGGCAAACGTTTCATTACAAATCGACAGTTTACGGGCACAACCTCGATTGCCGGTTTTTGCATGTTTTCTACTTAATTTGATGATATTTCACGAAAAAGCGTTCATTTCGTGGAAAAGCACACATTTCGCGAATAAAACTCATGCATATTTCATCATTGGGGGTGTAGTTATGTGCAGAATGTTCATTATTTTATCTTTTTTTCGGATTTCGTGCATTGCAAAAATCCAATGTCCCTACCCATCGGCAACCTCAATACAGCACCTCACGGATTGTGGCAGATGCACTTCAGTGAAAGCAGGAGACACACTTCAGACCATTCTGCTGTAATTCTTAACTATTTTGAAGCAAAACTCTGATAAATTAATACTTAGAATTGGAATGCAATACTTACACACTAATATTAATATTATTTCTCTTGTAGTCCATGGTTATTATGCAAGCAATGCATACATACCAAAAAAATTAATATCAAAATTTTGAACCACTATCAATTACTAAAATTTCCAAGCATAAGTATCTGTGAGAATCGATGAGCATGGACATTGATATGGGTATCAGTCCAGCCCTATTATTAGTATTTTACCCATATATATATGTATACTTTTACTGGTTAAGGTTCTAATAAAGATGATTGATATTAATTTTTGATGCCCATAGATGGATGGACACATCAATCGATAATATACCAAGACTTGGTATCCTTTCATATCATATGTATCTACAATAGTTTCCACAGATAGACATACAATTCAATCAATATGCTTCATCTAAAATTACACTGACATCAGGTAAATGTTTTTGTCCATATTTAATAGTTGAAGATCAATGGAATGGATGGTTGACTACATCAGACAAAATGGACAAGCCGATCGAGGAGGTGGAGATCGCATCATGTGGAGAATTCACAGTTCTTCAAAAAAAACATTTTTTTTATATCTAATTGTACTGATGTCAAAATATTAAAAACTGACACATGTTGATTTTCAATTGTTTATCTCCCCCAGACAGATGGATGTGACAATCAAAATAATATATGCTGTGTTATGCTAGAATTGACTATGCCTTCATTTGTAGCAAATCTATTTGATCAAAATATTCTATCAAAATCAAAAAGCTGAAGAATGTATCCTTGTTCATTGGTCGTGACCGAGATATTGAAAGTTGACATGTTTTTTTGCTGATAAGCACACTAAGAGTAATCTGTAAATCCAATTCTACAATAAGTACTGGGCTGTTTTTTAGCAGTTTGACAAACATGTCTTTGATTGATTGATTCTGTTTATTTTACTTCGCCCTTCTGCCACTTTTGGCTTATTGCGAAGATGAGGATGAGAACAAAGAAACCAGGACCCTTGTCATCGTAGCATGCTCTGCTAACCACTTTATCATGAAGCTTTGAAAACAAATGTAAAAGTGCAACTTCCTTTTTTCAGCCACTGTAAAATAAACACACTGTTCTTACTTATGCTCAAGTTAAACAACTGCAGCTATATTTCAAAGGGAACGCCCACCATTAATTGCATATTTATGACATCAAATTTTATTTTCCAAGACAAGACAAGGCAATAAATGTTGGATCCATAAGAGCATTCCTAATCTAAACAGTGGAACCCCATTTTTACGTTCCTGGATTTTACATTTTCCCGCATTATACATTCAATCCTGATGCAAAATGTTACAAAATTTTCCTCGATTTTAAGTTTTCCAGCTTGGTCCCCTGAAAAACGTAAAATCGAGGTTCCATTGTACTTAATTCTAGCAAGACTTTTTGATCATGAAAGAATCCTGAAGGACAATTGTAGATACAACCAGAGGATACTTACAACTCTTGCCTGAGAAGAAGCCGAACTGGATATTGCTGATGCAGCAGATTTTCCAACAACTTTCTCCAACTGAGATATAATTTCCTGCTTCCTTTGCTGTAGTGCTGCCAGGCTTTTTGATGTGACTCTCTGTAAGAACAAATCATCTGTTAACATGAAAAATTGCTACAGTTATCATGCAAAGCAAAGAGAGAGAGAGGGGGGGGGGGGGGGTGGAATTTACAAAATCGAGCATGGAAACAAAATTCAAGTTCTTTCGGATTTCATTCTAGATGAAAATTGTATGATGCACAGATAATTTCTGCTTTATTTTGAGAAAATATGTGCAAAAATTAATCTTGACATACCGCAAACATTGAAATACTGTAAATTAACTTAAAATGTCCTTACACTTAGTAATGATTTCAATGATGGGCTAATTATAACTTTCCTAATGCAGTTCATATATTTGACATCCTCAAAAGTGGCAAATTGCAATTCCAAAAGAAAAAATGAGAGAGGTTAGCTTTTCTGGTACTCACAAGCTACAATCTCAATGGCTTGAGGGCCTTTGTAGGCAAAATTTCACACTGACCTTACAACATGAAAAAAACATAAAAAAGATGTTTTCAATGATTTTGCAGCACTGACAATTTATCATGTCTATGAAGAATATTCACACAGAGTTAACATTAATTGCTTGTGTCAATAATTCCCGTAATTGAAGAAATTAAGAAACAATGTGCACGCACACATATTGCATGAACATTAAAAAGAAAGACTCGATGATTGATTGATTTACAAGGGAGAGTCAAATGAAAACCTTAAAAGTTCGACTGTAAACAGCTGAAATTTACATGAGGTATCGATTAGCGCTGAGCTGATACCGATGCATCCTGGAAATTATGCAAAATTGGAAGTTTCTTTATATTTTCCACGAGTTTAGTTTGAAGAAACTTAATCTTGTGATAACATGTAATTTAATATTATGAGGTAATTTTTGTATATTTTAAAGCAAAAATCTGGGTAAATTGATGAATATCTTCAACAACTTTAAATTATTACAATTTTCAAGCAAATTCAGTATCGCTGGAAATTGGTATCAGCTCAGCCCTAGTCGATAGAGGCATGCATATTTGTTTTTTGAAGGAAACACAAAATGTAAAATAACACGTTGTAATGTTAATTTTTCATGTTTCTGAAAGGTGTGAGGTGCATTTTCCTACCCTGTTTTGTCACGAAATGATGCGAAATGAACTGCAAAATGTGAAATAGACTATTAAACATGAAATTTAGACGCGACTCTTTCTTGTTTGAATTATCCTGCTAGTTATGCAATTCATGGCAAATTGATTAATTCTGCTGTAAATATTTGGGAAACAAAAATGGACCCCTTTTCACAGGAATAAACTTAATACTCTGGTAACTACATAAATGTGCTATTAGAAGGGATATGTTTATGTTGTGTAATAATCAATCAATCAAATTTAGGATTATATTCACAATTTTAAAACCAAAATGTCATTTCATATAGTGATTTTTCACCGGTATAACACCAAAATTTTATTTTATTTAATGCTATTGAACTGGAAATTGACAGTTTTTGAACCAAAATTTTGCTATTTTATTTACCAAAAATACATGCCTCTAGGTATTGACTGTTATTTACTAAATGACCTCAAGGCTGCAACACTTGTCAAGTGAATTCCACAACAGCATGTATGTCATTTTAAAGATGGCGCCTCCTGCATACACATGCACTAGCGAAGAGGAGTGGTTGGTTTCTTGTCATCTAGAAGCCTAAAACTTATAGGCATTCTACGGCAAATGAAAATTCAATGTCTCTATGTATGCTTACCACGCCAGCAAGTTTACAAATAGAGGAGGAAGTTCAACAGTCCGCATGCAGATGGGTGGAAAGACCTCCACGCTGGCTCATAAGTGACTGCACACAGATACCAAATATTCTTCTAACTCAGACTTGAAAATATATGTTGATCAGCAATGGGTATACACTAAAATTCAGCAAACTTGTGTAACCCTATATGCAGAAACCTACTGTTAAAAAACAAAAACGAATTAAAGTTTACATTTGACTCTCCCTCATAGTTTATTTTAAGTCACTTTTCTGGCACTTTTCACAAATCGTGATGATGGGAATGAATGGTGATAAGATGGGCGAATGGACAATCACAAACATATATGGATGACAGAACCTGAGCCCCACAGGGTCCAGATGCCACATCCTCATTGGTCTGCAAAATGCAGTGCAGGATACAGTAGGTGAAAGAGACATTGATATTTGGGTGCCCTCAGAAAGGGTGTCCCCTTGCACACCAAAAAGAGAAAGACTAGTAACTTGTCTTCCTCATCTGTGTGCAGTTCCATACAGACACATCACTGTCAATTTATAATGCTTATTTATATGCAACTTTGTACAGATAAGCAAGCAACAGAGACCATTCAAAAACATATAAGGCTACTGTACTACCTTTTGAATAATTTTCAACTAAGCTAAGACTTAGTATGCTGCAAGCTTTGTCTATTATCACATAACATTCAATTACCTTCTTGGTATTATTTACAACAGGCATAGCCCATCCTTGATTCACAGAATTTACAGTAGCCTGGGTTTTATTCTGTGAATTTTCCCATCCGGTGCGTGTCATAGTCCGAGCAGGTTCCATCTGTCTGTGTTCTGTCATTGGTGCTGGAGATCCATAATCTGGTTGAGGTGGAGTGGCATACAATGCCCCAGAGGTCATCATCATGTTCTGAGGGGCAGCACTGAAACAAATACGAAATCAAATATAAAACAAACCAGAAATATTTACCACACAAAAAACGTACCTGTACGCTAAAACTTGTAAATGCAATATTTGATGATAAGAAGTACCTTCTAATTTCAAGCTGTTTATATTCGCTAGCCAATAATATAGAATTTTGAATGCATGCATTTCGGTATATATAAATCGAAATCCAGACACTTTCTAGTTCAAAATTCTCTCTTCAGGAAACTAATCAGCTTAATTTGAAATGTGAACTCTTTAACAGGCAACAGAACTCTCACCCACTGGATCAAAGACAGAGTTAATATTTTGACAGACAGTTGAGGAAAGAACTGAGTGTCCACACAAGTAGACGGCATTTTGTCATTTGCGGCAATCCTAAGATCTTAGGAGCAGGTTTTACAATTATTCCACCAGCTTTTCTCTTGCACGTTAGGAGTATGAACTGAGATGAATATTTTAAAGTAAAGGTTGATGTCAGACAATTCCCACCACAGTTGACATGAAAATGTACTTTTCAACCACAGTCCCAACTGACATAGACATAAAAGCTGGTGATTTACTTAGATTTCATCAAACTTCAGTAAAACGCAATTATGCAATTTCATGCTATGGAAAGGTATGAACAAATAACACTGTTCTACACACATTTTGTCACAGAAATGAAAGTACCCATTCTTTACTAATCTGAGGATGCTGAACACTGAAATGACAACAATGAAACAAAAGTTCGATTGGCTCTCGTTTTGGTGTAACAGAAGATGGGATGGGGAGAGGGGGCACATTCAAGCGATCCAGCTTAGCTAGAGTATATATAGCAACACTGTTGATGGTTTAGCACGTCGCATTCCAGTATATCACGCCATCCTTTGTTGTTCCAGATTCCCTCAACATTGGCCAGTTTGCATTCTGTTGTGCAGTGTCTACAGAGTATTGTTATATTTCGTATATCCAGTATATACAGCGACATGGCAACACTGGTGGCTGTTTGGCAACGTAGCTTTCCAACAACAGCACTCCATTCCGACATGTCATGTATTCAGGGAAGTATTTCACCACCTTTGGCTTCTAGCAAACCCCCCAAGTTAACTAACTAACTCTCTAGCCATCGTAAACCTGAAGGTTTATGGCTGCGGCACACATATACATATTTATGAAGTTATGCCCACATTGCTTATGATTAATTGTTATATAACATGAATTATGCTTATCTTGAAATTAAGAGTCAATGCATTGCTTATGGGTAACATGAAATATGATGTAACTTCAAATTAAGAGTCAATCTTAGAAAAACAAGTGCATATTCGTGTTCAGGAGGTCAATTTCAGTACGAAACCGCTATTTTGCTTTCTGTAACAGAAAGAAAGTGAAAATTTGTAGAACAGTGTAACTAAAATATCAAATTATACTTACTTTAAAGATTATAGCACTGTGAGATTGAATTTTGTTGCTTTAAAAGCCAGTTGCAAACAATGTGTGTAGTACATTCTTATTCATATCGCACCTATGAATTCCCAACCAAATGACAAAATTAAATCCCTAAATCCCTATCCACAGTTTGCACTTCTGCTTACCTGTATATGTCCGGAGTAAACGTTCCTGGGGTGGCTGCAAACACTTGCTGTGGAGGTTGGTACAGGGGTGCTTGGTCTGCAGGAGGATATGTTGCATTGTATGGTCCATACTCATACCCTATCCGAGGAACTGCTACTCCAATTGGAGGACGAGCTACATTAGGAGCTATGGGAGGAGTTACTTGCATTGTTGGTGTTGGCCCCAAATATCCTAAAGATAGAAAATAATAACATATAATATTGAAGAAAAAAGGCTAATTCTGTGTGCTTATAGATAGTTGTCTTTACCCTTCAAAAATTGCACATACAGAAAGAAGCATTCCCTGTTCATTTAAAAAAATTAAGGCTGAGACAATGCCGATACCACTCGGGAGAGTAGGCTACAGCAGCAGCTCGTCTCATTTGTCCTTTTAAAAAGTTTGTTCACCCTTCCTTGTGACAGATTGGGAGGCCAGCACAAGAAGTTGCATAGCTTTTCCTACAAACACTGGATAACCTGACACCCTCCTGGGAAGCAGATGGCAAGATCAACGGCATGGGTAAGTGAAAGCTGAACCCAAATGTGACCATGTAACTGCTTAACTTAGTTATAAACCATTCATTGACAATTCTTGCTTGAAATCTCCTGGGGGTAACATAGGTGGTCATTTTAAAATCACACGCCATGCTAATGCCGGGTTAGGTGGATGCGGTTCTTGGAAAAGAGGAATGGAGGTCACTGTGAAATTAGCTATGTTTTATCTACGTTTAAGCGAGAAGTGGATTCAGCAATTTCTTCTTATCCTCTTACCTTCTGTGTCAGTCTTTTGTGTGACTGCTGGTATCGGTCGGGTTATTTATTTCTGCCGAGATTAGATTGGGACCTTACGGCTTTGAATCACAGTACTAAAGAAGATCGAGTTTGAGTTTCTGTTTCAAGTGCACTCTAAACCGCAGGTCCAGTTCCGATTAGCCTTACTGTGCATAAAGTGGACTTAAAACCGCAACTCAATCAATTAAAATGACTGGTTCGAATTTATTCTTCATTTATCGTATGAGAATCTTGGTAAATTTTATAGCATAATACATGATTAAGCATCCCCCCCCAAAAAAATGGTGGAAAATCAAAATGCACATGTTCTAGCAATATTAACAATTCTTGTGGACATTGGTAAAGATTTTATTTTCTATGAAAATATCACTCTCAATCACCCCCCCCCCTCAAGTTTCAAGCTAGGTTTACAGCATGGCTAGGTTTCGAGAACTGTACAACATACATACATTGATAGGGATGGGACAATAGGAAGATTTCGTCAATACCAACACCTGACATAATAAGAATCTGATGTAAAATCTCAAATATTCTGTGATAAATCTGAATGGTTCAATCATATAGAGTTTGTAACCAGGTGATTGTAATGGGCGTTGGCTTTGAAAAAGGAACTGCATATTTAGACATTTACTCTAGAAAACCAGTGCATGTTAATTATGACTTTATTCTAGGACTGAGCCGATACTCTTGTATAGGTTCAATTTTCTTCGCTGATACCATCAGACACCATGGATTTTGAGTGGCTAGAGCGGTGAAGAGAAACAACTCATTTGCCAAGATTTGTCCTCGTTAAAGCTTCGTTCACCCTTCCGTTAGGGTCCCGCCCAGGAATTCCCCAAGAAATGCTGCACCCTCCTGGGAAGCAGATGATAAGATCAAAGGGAAGACTAAAGTGAAAGTGCTGACAAAACATGACATTGAAGACATGAAACTGCCTTGTGGTCTGGTCAATGCCATGTGGAAATAAAAGAAACCATTCATAACCAATTCTTGCTTGCAAACTTGTGGGGTAAGAACGTGGACATTCTTAAAACCAATATTATCATCATTCTAGGCTCATTACGGAGTTCTTGGAAAAGCAGTGAATGTTGCTATGGGAGGGAGGGTTGTGGATTTTCTTCTTGTGCTCTACCTTTCTGTGTGACTGCTGGACGATACAGACACTGCAGTAACTTGTTTTTATTGCAAATGACAGAATAGTGGACAGCAGGGCATGTTCAGAGCAGGTCAAATGAGCATTAATAAATATATATCTGCATTTGTATATAGTTTTAAGTAGTTTTCCTTTCGCTCCAAGTTAATCCAAACAACAAGAATGTTGTTTACATGAAATGGAGCAAGGACACCAAAGATTTTTCGATGTAATTGCAACATTTTAAAAAGTCTTGCAACATTTCAAAAACTTCGTCTTCTGTTTGCATCCTCTGGGGGTAGAAAGAAGTTCACATAAAATGTCACAAGACATTTTAAAGTGCTATAAAGCTACATGAGAATAATTTGGGAGTTACTTAATGTCAATAGAATGTGATGTGATGAGTTTTATGACTCAGTAGTTAGCATTTGTTATTTTATACTGGAATTATACGAGTATCGGTATCGGTTGGAATCGGTCAGGGTATCGGCTCAGCCCAACTTTATTCACAAACACATTAACTAAGTTTCCCAAAACACTTTGATCCGCACAAGTATCAGCTGGTAACCATGATTAAATTCCAACTCATTTACTTTTAAAAGTAATCTTCCGAAGACTTCTTACGGAAATTACACAATAAAATTATACATAATATTACTGACAAACAAATGCATCAATATGCCTATTAATCAACAGATCAGAATCTGTGTCATCTCTACAAATGACAAAATCATAATAACAATTCTAAGACAAATAATAATAATAATAATAATACTAAGACTCACCTTCTCTCATGGCTGTATTGTCAAAGGATGCAGGTGTGATAGTTGGTGTAGTGGTAGAGTACAAGAGATCATCTGTCTGAACAAACACTTTATCTTTACTGTGGAAATCATTCGTCTGCTTATCAGGCTTATTGGTATGTACGTGATCTACATTCTTGGTTAGGTTTGTATTGTTCCTGGAATTTGCCTTTCTATTTTTAGCCCTGTATCTTAAAAAATACAATCAATTAATACTAAATATAGCAACCTATGTCTTGATATTTTTAGCTGTGAAACTATAATGAAACATATCCTTTAAGGAATAAAAACAACTTAAAAAATGCATAGTTTTGTAACAATTTGAGGATAGGATTTAAAACTATTATTGTTACTACCTGACAGTACTTAATAATTGCAGAGCTCATATCTAAAACAACATTTTCTTTTAGTACCCTGAAGTAACACTATTTTACAGAGCTCAAACTATTTCTTGCGTACTTACTCAAAATTTAAAAAAAATCTTTACCACTGGCACTAGATCATCATTTTCAATTATTGACAGAATATCTGATATTAGAAAAGAATTGGGAACTGCATATTTATATCAAGGTTCCAATACATATATAGTTATATAATGCGTTTAACAAACTACTTACTTCTCCAGTTCCTCATCTGAATGAGCAAATGTACAATTACTGCCACGAGGGCAACTTCCTCGCAGTGTAAGATCTCTGCACATGCTGATTTTGTATTTGGCATTATGGGGATGGCCTGGCTCCTGAAGTTTGCGGCTGCCGTGATGTTGAATGAATTCAACCAACCCTGTTACAACTACCCTCACAGCCTCTAATGCACCCCTGCACTCACACCAGGCAGGAACACTTGATTCTGTAAGGAGAGGGAACATACAAATACTATAAATACACTTTGTAACACTACAAAAGTGGTGTACATCAAAGCATGCACAGATAACAGTAATTTCATTTTAGCCAAAAAAAAAAGTATTTTGAAGCCATAATTTACTCTATCTTCATAGTTCAGGAAATTTAAAATTAAACATTTCTACATATTCGGGCTCCTGTTTTGGCGATTTGCCATGGTCGGCCAGGTCCCCTGACTTGACTGCTACAGATTCTTTCCTTTGGGGATATTTGAAGTCATTGGTTTATGTGAATAAACCAGATACGTTACATCAACTAAAAGACAATATTCAGCATGAAATTGAAAACATTTCCCCGCAGATTTCCAACACCATGGAAAATGCAATAAAATGAGCCCAAATTTGAATCAATTCGAATGGTGGTCATTTATTGGATGTTATCTTTAAAAATTGAGGACATAAAACTTAAAAGTATCAATAAAAGTTTAACACAAAAAACCTACTTGTTTAATTTAAAACTCAAGCTATAGGCTAAGAAAATCAGGTGATGACTTTTGCACCACCTTGTATTAACACCCACACGTATGCAGGCATACACTGGCACACACCCATAGTTAGTTATGATTAAGGATTATAATTAATAGATTTTGTGGTACATTGACACACAGCATAGTTAGGATTACTATGATGAGATTTAGAGAATCAGATCCAGAAGGGCCATCTCTGTACACCAGCCCTCATTTTGTTGTTTACACTATAGAATCCGATCGATTCAGCATAATGTCCTAAACTAATTGAATGCTAAACCCCCATGGGTCAATGTAATCATAACCATGCCTTAAGGCCTATATATATATATATACGTATTAATCCTTGTATCACGTATATTCTTTATTTGTTTTGTTGCTTATTAAATCAAATGTTTGCTTTATCTATTATTCCTCTGATCATAGGTATCATATGAGTTCACTGTGACTATCAGTAAGGTAATAAACTAAAGATCTTATTTTAAGATTAAGCATTAAGAATGCCAGGAGCTATACTGAATGAGACGTTTGGACAATCACATTCAATGTAAGTATCGTATATCCCATACAGACACACTCACATCCCTCTTTTTCATCTGTTTAACACCTCTCCCACAGATACATTCCCCCCTTTACATTCTAATTGTGAAGTCATTAAGTTTATGTACCAAGGTAAGGCTAGTCCGTAGGCATATAAGAAAGGTATGTCTCCTACTCTTCCCGTGAACTCCGTATAAGGATAAGCTAGGTAGAGTAGAGTGACCAGCCGACGATCCCCGCCACACAGGGAATTCCTTAAGTTGCTAAGGTAATTCACATGCCCCTGTGTGTCTGTTACACTCCAGAATGTGACAATACCATATTTACTCATGATAATGCACACTTTTTTGCAAAATTCTTGCCCCCAAAAACTATGATGCATATTATACACGGAAAAATTCAGACAGCCAATATTAAAATCACACATCACTATGTCACTGCATATAACATGCATTTGTCAACAGGCACAAATACAAATTACCAGGTTGGATTTCTTAAGTAATAATATTTTTTTTAAAAAAAAACACTATAAAAACAAAATGGCTATTTTTTCATGATATTTTACTTTGTAACAAAATGTTTTGCAACACCGAGAAAAGTCACGCTGCAGATTTCAAGCATTCACCTCCCGTCACGTGAGATGCGTATCAGTGGCATTTGTCAGGCGAGAAATAATAGAAAATAACTTCCTGAGAACTGCAAATCCATAACATAATTTTGATCTTGCTTACAAAAGTGAAAACATTGGGATGCTAAACACAGTGGCGGGAGCTTGGGAGGTGGTGTGGGTTGACGATTCATTGTATACACAAGACAACATTCTCATCTTAGTCCACATAGCAAGAGGTGACTTATTGAACATGTATCATATCATTCGTTATTGATTAGCATCGGAACAGCTTTACAACCTACAACTAAGAAAGCCATTTCTTGAACCTGAATTGTACTGCACATGATATATGAGATATGTTTTTTGCTTTTCCCCATCAAAAACCAGGGTGCATATTATACTTGCGTAAATATGGTAATACATCTTTTTCATTTATAATTATTTGTTGATTCACATGAGGAACTCTATGAAAAAAAAAAGTAGTTTAAAATGTTAATCTCTATATTAGGGCTGAGCCGATACCGATGTATCGTTTCAATTTTTTTTCACCGATATCAAATGTTGATTGATAGATCTGCTTTATTTTACTTTGCTTTTTGTGCCACTTTTGGCTAATTTGCAAAGATGGGAATCAGTGATGATATCATGAAATTGATGAATGTACACTCACAAACATCCATGCCCAGGCCAGGATTCAAACCCTGGTCACCTGGCATCGTAGCATGATGTGCTAACCGCTCTGCCACGGAGGCGATGATACCAAAGATTTTGAGTGGCTAGAGCGGCCAAGAGAAACATCTCATTTGTCAACATTTATCCTCCTCAAAAGTTCGTTCACCTTTCCTTGTGACAGATTGGGGTCCCACACAAGAATTCCATGTACATATCCGAAAATGATGCACGCTATTGGGAAGAAAATGACAAGATCAAAGGCAGGGCTAAAGAGAAAGTGCTGCACCCAAAAGTGACATTGAAGGCATGTAACTGCCTGGTGGTCAACGCTATGTGGATATAATAGAACCCATTCATTGCCAATTCTTGCTCGCAAACTTGTGGGTTAAGAACGTCACATTATCAAAACCAGCATTATTTTAATCCTACGCTCATTCCGGAGTTCGTGGGAAAGGGATGAATGTCACTGTGGGATGGAGGGTTGTGGATTTTCTTCTTGTGCTCTTACCCTTCTGTGTGACTGCTGCCCGATCCCGACACTGCAGTGACTTGATTCTATTGCAAATGACAGAGAATAATGGATAGCAGGACAAGTACAGAGCTGCCAAATGATATTTAAGTATATATATCTGTATTTGTGTATATTTTTACATCACTTTCCTCCCTCCACAGGTTAATCCAAACAATAAGAATGTTGTTTACATTTGTATTTATATTGCATTCCTTGTGCAAGCTGTAAGCTATACGCACTACAAACATTTTATTTTACACACTATAACTTTCTCTGGCAGGGACATAATAATACACTGATTTTTTTGATATAATACTTTAACAATGCTTGCAACATTTCAAAAACTTCTTCTCTTTCCTTCTTTGCATCCTCTGGGATTAGAAAGAAGTTCACATAAAATGTCATAGGACATTTTAAGTAATATAATGTTATATGAGAATAATTTAGGAGTACAGTCAAACCCCGATTTTACATTTTTCAGGGGCCTGTAAATAAAAAAACGTAAAATGCTGGAAACTTAAAAAATGGGAAAGTATAAGAGAGGGGTGAAACTCAAGTGTCAGTAAGAAAGGACTACACAATCGACTTTTTACGAGGTATATTGTGTCAAAAATTATTTAACAACAGGAAAGAAGTATGACAATGAATTTCTAAGGGAAAAAAGGAAGATGTGCTGTGAAAGTCCATGACGGATTAACGGGACCCACTTTCGAGGATAGGGACGGTGGATGACTGCTTCTAACTATTAGGTTCAGTTTATGCATCTGATGAAATATGGATAAAGGTGTTTAAAAGGTGGGAAGTAGGTAAGAAAAACAAAACTGGATTTCATGTCACGCTGGAGGTAATTCACGCAGCCCAGAAGACACGGGATTTCAAGTAGAAAATGACGTAAGGATACGGCAGAGGGGAGGGGAGGGGAGCTACGTAGGAGAGGAATAGCCTTGGAGAACTTCCTGCATTATATAAGAAAGAAAATCGGGTAGCAACACAGGTGATCGAGGGGAGGGTGTTTTTACAGTTTTAGTTTCAACCTTTATATGTTTTCAGAGGCTTTTTTTTAAAAAAGAATGAAATGGGCATGGAAAGTTTTATTGAGACATGGGCAAGTTTTTAACAATTCCTTAACCATTTGAAACCTTTTACCTTATTCCTTGTTCAACGTAAATTGACGCGGCATGTAGCAATAATACGTGCCAAGGAAGAAGCCTGAAGAAGGGAGCAGTAGAGCCCCGAAACGTTGCTTTTACAAACGGAACATACTCACATAATGGAAGTAAACACTTTTTTATATTTTATGAAATACTATTTAGTAAAGTGAGTAATTCACACCTGCGCAAATATGAATTATGCATCTGATTGTGTGAGATCTCCGTTTACTCTGTAAACTGGTAATTAGTTGCTATTTTTAGAAGTCCCATGTAATTGGAGGGGTATTGATCATTTGTAGCTGGGTGCCAAGCATTTTTATATACAGTAATCAAAGTGTCCTGAAGACATACAGAATGGTTCAGATTCCACTTGAGCTGCATATGTATCCAGTCCAGATCAGCCCAACAGCATGAAGAGTACAAAACAAGCTTTATCAAACTTATGCATGTTTAGACGTCACAATAAATTATCAGTGACATGAGCAGGATTTTCGAAAGGGGGGATGGGGTTACGTATACTTCTTTATAGTAAGCAGTCCTCACTTTGCAATCTTTTTTTTTTTTTTTAGAAATACTGGCCAGAGGGAGGGAGGCTTATGACCCTCATCAACCCCGTTTAGCTACATCCATGTTAATGGACGATTTATTATTGGATTTAGAAGTCTTGCCGAGGGCAAACAACCTTTCCACCAATAGTTTCCCCGTAAATAACGTGTTTAATTTTTCTCTCTCTTTATTTGTCTTCAAGTGAACGTTTAATATTGTGTGGTTTATTTTCAGCACGTGAATTGTTCTGATAATAAGCAGCGATTATATTATTCTTAGCATCATGTGCATTTCCTTCCTGCACTGCTCTGTTTGTTCAAGGTGTTTGTCAGATGGAAGAACAAGAAGAAACAAAATAGGTTGTCCTTTTTCTTTTTCAACTCCTCGCTTTGTACCTGGTGCTCCTGTCTCCTAAAGATTCAAAACAATGTCCTTTTTCTTTCCTGCAGAGTGGAAGAGTCATAGCTCTGGAGTCTCAAGACAAAACAGTGGCGCCTGTAGCCAGCTGCTCACAGACACCCCTCCCTCCGACCAGTTTGTAACGGGTGAAAGGGGAAGGGGGAGACAAACAGGTGGTGGAGCAGAGAAAATGCAGTTGAACAAGTCTTATCAGAAGTGTGCTCATTCCGGGCCAAGTTGCAGAAAGAAAAAAGGAGTGGGGGAGGGGGGAAGATCACTGATTAGACACTCCCATGCTGTCATGTCAATGCTTTGGACATATGAGCAAGATATCCGACGCCGGGCATTAAAGAAAGTGAAAAGGGTTGAATCTTTCAATTACTGCATAGCTGTGCACAGTGGCAAATAAATGAGCTCCTGTGGACGGAAGGAGGTTTTTTTTTCTTTTTGCTGGCCCTATGCTATGTTCGTTGAATGTGTGTATTCAGGTTCTAAAGCAACAACGTAATTTTAGACATCACAGGAAAGGAGACGGGAGATCGCTTATCAGTTATGTTAATTGGTTAAGATGTCTTGTGTAAAGGGCTCTCACTTCCACACGAGGAAGAAAATCGGGGCAGAAACACTTGGCACTTTTCAATAATTACAAGTGATGATACCATAGGGGGCACGAGGAAGCAAACGCCCCTTCCCCCTGCAAATGAGAACAACAAGGTAAAGTTTCCCATGCACTTTGCACCATGCTGTGACACACATATATACATAGGGGGATGTGGGAGATGGTGTGATCAGCACCATGCTCTGGCCACCTTTACCCCACATATTCTTCATTCCCCCCCAATTTGATGATGTGATCAGCACCACGCTTGGGCAGCCCCCTTGCTATTTTGCACCAAATACGCATTTTAATGGCATTTAGATGTGCAATAAATTTGGCTGCTCTCAGAAAATACTGCCGCACCCCTGGTTTATTCACTAATTTTTCCTGGCCCCATCACTTTACAACATACGAGTTATGCAATATGTCTAGAGAAAACATTCTCTGCCTCATGTAAAAGAATCATTTATCTCAACTTTGACCCCCCCTCCCCCCCACAATTGATTTGACACAAATATTTTTTCAGTCAGTGAGTAAAATATCGCCCTATCTGTCAATAGAAAAAAAAATGATCACTTTAGCTTGTGCGTTTTCAGCTTCATTCTGATAATCAAATGATATAGCGTCCATGAAAAAACTTCGCTATTCAGTAAAAGGAATACTGTACAGCATTTACTTTTTGTATTGTCTCATATAAATTAGTGACAGTGTTTATACCTTTGTGTTTTGTGTTTTTAGTTTCATTTTCATACTTAATGAAGCAACAATCAACAGTTGCATTTGTGAGTGAAGGTAAAGAAAGTAGACGAAACCTGTCGAGAAAAACATCACGTTGTCGGTAAGTACTAAGTAGGCCAGATGTAGTTTGTTTTTTAAACATGGTTTAAACTACCTTATAACTAATTTTAATGTATGGCCGTACCCTATATAGGATTTATTGTTCTTTTTTGTATTACTTCAGTTCATTCGGTCACTTTTTAGTTCGGCCTACGGTTTGGTCTTGAGGTGGCTGAACTAGAGGGTGCCTACTGTATCGATATCAGTTGGAATCAGTTAAGGTATCTGAATCGGTATCGACTCAGCCCTACTATATATATCTTTCTCATGCATGTGGCGATCCCACACACATACACACTCACTCACTCACTTTTGGGTAGAAGAGAAATACTAAGGTTCTCTAAATAGTTATAATAAATTTCCACGTTATAAGCTAAGTTACAAGCTATAAGTTATAAAAAATGATCATTTGCTTAGAAACAAACAAACAAAAAAACCTAAGGCCCAAATTCACTGAAAACAAGTCATGCCTGTTGGTGTAGTATAGTATAAAATAATTAATAAGAGTCTTTTTTTAAAACAAATGAGATATGCAACAAAAATATTACAAACAATAAATGAATAACTATTAAAAGAAATTACTTAATGTACTTTTGATGTAATTTCTTACCTGGGCTAGGATCTATGGCCGCCAACAGTTCCAAATGAGGCCTCAGCGTTGAAAGATTTCCTGGGTCTCCAGTGCGTTGTAAAGCTATAACCAGTTCTTGTACAGACTGCGCAAATGACTGAGGAGTTTGTAGTTTATCTATTATGCTCTGCATGTGTGACTTGTGAGCAGTGTCCCCATATAAAAGTGCTGACCACTGATCAGGAGCAATTCGAAGGCCAGCTTCTGTGGCAATTTGTACAATTTGAGCATCATGTTCGCGTCTTAGTGCCTCGTAAGTTCTAAATTCTTCCTTAAGTTGCATCAAAGAAGAGTCACCTTCCCGTTTGGAAACCTACAACAAAATACATAAATATTTTTAATTACCATGTAAAAAAAGGTAAAGTGTTCCCCTGTGCATAGCACCATGCCATGAAAGCGTATAGGGGGTGTGGGAGTAACGCCCCACACTTTCTTGATCCGGTCGTGACTGGGGGTGATGTGATCAGCATCACGCCCCTGACTGCCTTTACCCCCCAGGGTTTCCCCCAGGTACCCATGTTATTCGACACTGGGTGGGTGCCGGGGCCGCTTCCAACGTTAGAAAAGTTCCCGGATTTGAACCGGCCGGGGATCGAACCCAGGACCTTTAGCATGGCAGTCAGACGCGTTACCGACTGAGCCACCGTGGCCACCTTTAATTACCAAGTAGTCATGATATGAGGGGGTTCATAGCACAAGTGGAAATGGAGTTACATGTTGAACTTAGAACTGTGAAGTATCAACATTTCAATGCTCGAGATAAGTATCTCCTAAGTTTGAAATTCTTGTTCATAGAGGCACCACTGTGCTTGCGCTCCAACAGCTAAACAAAGTAGTAACTTATATAAATGTGCCCTTTTTCTCAAAACTGTCTTCAATGGGATTACGTCACTTGTGCTCTGAACCCCTCATATAATGGATGCACATGACGATTCATGAAAAACTTAGGCAGCATGCATCTGGTCAAGTTCTGCTTATATTCACAATGTAGTTCTTTGTATTCAGAATATCCATTTGGGTAAAAGAATGACTTACTGTAAATAGCACATTATATATTTTTTCAAATCACAAAGAAATAATAAAGTATCTAACAGATGGTGTTATAATCCATATCTGTGCATGTATTTTCTGTATTTATTCAGTAAATAATACATCATTTTAATAAATACATACTGTTGTGTTACTTATTCACATGATATTTAAATTTTAAATACTATCCCAAAACTGCAGTCCACAAGAAATCAAACGTAAACAAGGAATAATTTTAGATAAGTATCCATGGGCATGAACAATACACACAATTGTTTATTTAGGGCTTGACATACTCTAATTGGGACTAGACGTATAGTTTAAACCACTGTGCAATGCGTCTCCACCAGACACTACAAGGCAATAGTGTTAGCACTATGTCTTCAGAGGACCAATACACAAGTGAGGATTTTCCAGTCATCTATGGCTCTGCTCCAACATTTGACATTCACATGTATTACAAACAACTGTATGTTCATATTAAGGATGGCCAAATCAGGATATCTGATACTCTGATTACACTGTGCGACAATGAAAATTGCCGCAGAACAAAAACATGTGATTCCTATGTAGTTCAGTGCCCTGATGACAATAGTGAAAACAGTTTTTCGCTATCACCTAAACTTTTCTCTGGAAACACAATTTCATCAGTGCACGACTGCATGTTATTGTTGTTGCGACGCTTATCAGCACAGCCTGTTACTAGGGTTCGACAGTGCATAAGAGAGGGGGTGGAGGGGGAAGGGATACGTAACCACTTGGTTGAGGTATAGTGGAGTTGTAGTTATTTGCATCAGTCAGTGTCTGTTCCTGCAGTTCGTGTCGTGCAAAACTCCTAACGTGAAGAATACTGTTTATGCGTGTTCGCGAGTTTCTTGTGTTCAGCAATGTCTAGGAAGTTTAGTTAATTCGCCAAACCCTTTCTGTTATGTGTGTGGCGAGTTTACGACGAAGTCCCAAAGACATCCCATTTCCACGCTCATCAAAAAAGCGTAAGATTTGTATTTTAAATCAAAAGGAAAAGAGGGTAAGTGTTGGGCACCACAGAACTGATGCCCACGTTGCTCCCGCTATTTAAGAGACTGGTTGCATTGAACCCACCCATTTATGCCATTTTCCGTACCACAGTTGTGGAGGGAACCTACAGACCACGTACCAGATTGCGACTTTTGTTTAACGAAAGTAACAGGAATCTCAAGTAAATCAAAACAAACAGTTTCATATCCAAATTTGGAATCTGCAATGCGCCCAGTTCCGCATTCTGATTCTCTCCCAGTTCCAAAACCACCAGCGGAGTGGACACTAGAAGATGAAAAAGATGATGGTAGTGACCAACCAATAGATCACGAAGATCTTGATTACATGCCATCTAAATCATAGCCTCAACCACAACCATTGTTACAGGTAGAATTGAATGATCTTGTAAGTGATCTAAGTCTTTCAAAAAGGCAAGCTGAATTGCTTGGGTTTGTCTTCAAGAAAAAACCTACTACAACCAAACCCTTGTATATATTTCCGTAAATGACAGTTTGGTCTTTCCACTTTTTTCTCAATGATTCACAATCCAAAAAAATGGCACCTTTTCATAGATTCCTCAAAAAGTAGTCTCAAAGCTGTTCTTTTGCATAATAGAAACGAGAAACCTTCGATACCAGTGGTCCATCCCATTCAGTTAAAAGAAACCTACGAGAAAATGAGACTACTTCTGAAGTATATTGGCTATTCAAACCACAAATGGAAAATCTGTGGTGATCTCAAAGTTCTGGGGTTGTGCTGGGAATGCAGACTGGTTACAGAAAATATTGCTGTTTCTTGTGTTACTGGGACAGTAAGGCAAGGAAAGACCATTATGTTGTGAAACAGTGCCCTTCGAGAGAAAGCTTCAGTCTGGGAGAAAAATTTATTGACAAAGACAGTGTGCTCTTACCACCACTCCATATGAAATTGGGCTTCATGAATAATTTTGAGAAACAATGGACAAAGATGGCAGGGGTTTTCAATTTTTACTGTCCAAATTTCCTACGATTAGTACTGCAAAAATTAAAGATGGTATTTTCATTGGGCCTCAGATTTGTGACTTGATGAAAGACATAACCTTTGAAGAGTTGCTGACAGATAATGAGAAGGCAGCTTTGCTTGCCTTCAAAGATGTTTGCAACAATTTTTTGGGTAACGTCAGTTGTGACAATTACAGGGACCTGACGGAATGCATGCTGGACTGTTAGCAGGCTATGGGGTGCAACATGTCTTTGAAAGTACATTTCCTGCATTCTCATTTCGATTTTTTCCCGCCTAATCTCTGAGATGAGACATGACATAGCGAGCGATTCCACCAAGATATTGCTGCCATGGAGAGACGATATAAAGGAAGATGGTCACCAAACCTTTTGGCAGATTACTGCTGGACACTCCTATAAGAAGTTTCACCATCTACCCAAAAGCAGAAAGTTTCCAGGACACGTTTCTAACTTGTAGGCACATTTCAAGCTTTTCGCAGCCTTTTCATACCTTTTTTTATGTTTTGTAATACAAACAATTAATTTTGTTCCATGATCTGTATTTTATCCAGCTACAGGTTCCTCCTGTACTGTAATGGAGTCATTTCCAAGTGTCGCGAAAGTTGCTACTTCGTTTTTCATGAATTACAATATATTGCTAATTATATAAAATATACGCTAAGTGGTACATGGGCTAAATGGTACATGTGGCGTATCTTTTCCAGAAAAATTGGTACGTGATGGAACATTTCTGATGTCATTTTCGTAATCAGCGTATTTGATTTAGTAAAGAACACCTTCTTTCATCTCGCGGCAAGACACAAAGTTCAAATTTGTTGCACTGTGTTATCTGAGTTTTCTGGATATCCAGATTATCTGAAATGTCCTGATATCTAAATATGTGCATCATCCAGACAGTTTTATTGTTTATTTGTTATACAAGCTGTTCACATATTCTTTCATTTGTCACTTTTATATTTCACAGTATGGATTTTCTACAAATCATTCATCAAATCTGTTCTATCCATACATCTGAATTCTCCAAAATGGATATTGTATAATTTGAAATCCAATCCAGAGATTTTGTGGCCATCCCTACAAACGCCGTACTCTTTTATGAATGAAGACATTAAATTGTGCAATGCGGAAGTGCGAAATTTTCTAAATTTCACGTAAGTAATTTTAAACTGCGTTTACCACAACCATTATGAAAACTATAGTATATTTCACTTAAAATAGAATGACAAAATTGAAGCAAAAGTACTGAATGCCAACTTAAGATTCATCTTTATTTTACATGATGTTCTATTCAACATCTAAGAATTAAACACATACCTTGAAGCATGATGCTCTGTAGAGAAGCTGTACAACATGACCAATGCTTGTCTTAGAGGCCTGTGGAAAATGGGGCTCCAACCTCTGCACAACAAACATGACCAACACTTTCCGAGATAAAGCTGAGCCATCTTCCAATGCTAGGAGTACAAGTTTTAAAACTTCTTCTTGCATTGCTGTAAAAAACATTTGAATTTGTTAGTATCAACTGATTTTTTAACTGCCTATCTTCAATAGACTCATGCGCGACACTCGTAAGTTTTATGAAAGTAAAAAACTTCTTACGACAACACGTGCCAGCAATATACTTGTTAAAAAAAACACACAAATAGCATGATAAAAGATACTTTATGAGTTTTTTGTTGAAAAGTCAAGTAAATAGTGAATAGATTATGCAATTTTTTAATTTACACATTAAGCACAGCAAGACGTTGGAAATGCACAATTTATGGAAATTCCTTCATTGGATCCATAAAATTACTGATAATTTTTTTATAGAAAAACTTCATTGGTAAAATTATTAATATTAACTGGTTAATTGAATTTTTGTTTTAAATACACTTTATACACAGATAGTCTAATCGGGACTAGCTCTACAGTATAAAGTGGGATCCAAACCAGTGTGCAATGTGCCTCCACTGGGTATCAAACACTGGACCTCTTGATTACAAGGCAACAATGTAATCACTATGCCATCGAGGCAACACTAATGATACACCAATATATCTACACTATTAGGCAACACTGATACACTACAGCATAATCCAGTCCATCCATACAGAATATTAAAAGAGCTGCCAGTCAATTTACCACACAATGCTGACCCAGAATTAACAACAAACTATTCAAATTGCCAGTACTGTTAATTAAATGTGAACTGACATATTTCCATGATGATATTATCAAGATACTAATGCAGTTGACACCAAGTCAGACGTGTGACATGCATATGTTAATATCATGACGTAAACTGCTTTGAACAGACATTCAACTTACCTGGTCCTAAAAATTGGCAACCACGAGCTCGCACAGCTGCCCATAGGTTAGCTGACAACTGCTGAGGGTTCTGATGCTGTAAGATCAATTCTGTTACTGTTCGTTCTCCCAGAGAACGGGCTGCTCGCATAGCACGAGACCGGCCTTCCTCTTCCATCAACTGGCAATTGATGAGGGTCACAAGCTTGCGTTGCATAGGTCGCGAGAGAACGCTGATTCCCCCGCTCCCATTCCCTGTAAAATTAAGAATAAAGAATGGAAATATAATTTCAATTTAATGATACAAGTTCTTACATTTTTCAATTGAAATTTCAATGCTTATACTCAAGGAATGTCCGATATGAAAATTTTGCCCATACTAATAAAATACCAATGTTCTACAGGCATAAATTCACTAATCTTCAATGAAGAATCTGAATAGTTTATTTACCTTCTTAATTGCACGTGCATCCTCCTCCGTAGCCGAGTGGGTTAAGGCGTTCACTCAACTTAAGATCGTTTGCTGCCGGACAGCGTAGGTTCGGCTCTGGTCGGAATTTATTCGGCCTACGTATAGGGCCGGTGGCAACCCACCATCGTGAGGAAATTGGGGAGGTTCGAATGAGTAAGCATAATCCGGTCCTGGAAACCTACTATAACGGCTGGGAATACGTCGGGCTGACCCCCCGGCTATTCCAATACTGGTTGCAGATCTCCACGCTTAGAGGTGACGAAGGAAAGCGTGGGAGAGAGACCGGCAGGCGGTAGGTAAGCCAAGGCCCTTCAGGGCTGTTGCGCAAGGATTATTATTATTATTAATTGTGTGTGCGTGTGTAATACGCACCCTCGTTTTGGATGGGGAAAAGCAACAAAAAATATATCTCGTATATAATGCGCAGTACAATTCAGGTCCCAGAAATGGCTTTTTTAGTGTCTGACTAACAATTACGGATTTCATTTAAAATTAATCAGTAGACCATAAAAACAAGTTTTTCCTTGCTCTCGCATCTGTTGCATTCAACACGCAATCTTGAACTTCCAGATGTTATGCTTTTCATAGAAGAGGAGAGAGCGAAGAGGCATGGTTCAGTAAGGGAAGGGACATGCATTTGCCACACTTCCCTTGATGGACAAGAAGGGAAAACATCAGTTTTTGTATTCCCCGTCAAGATTACAAGTGGTTCCGGCCAAAAGACGGACTTGGAAATTCTATATTTGTCTTTTCTGTAGAAAGCCATGGAGGGTCACATGAACCGCTGAACCAATCGGCTTTGTCTAGTTGCCATGGTGAGTGGGAATTCTCGTGGTATTCTGCGTTGCCCAATTTTTCACTTTTGGGTCATTTTCGAAACAGGTGGCACCCTCATCAAAGTCAAGCACGGCGAAGCCTAATGTTTACCGCCACGTAGCAAGCGAATGGGTCTCTGATTTCCTGCCTGTCCCTGAAATGCGAGCGAAGGAGGGTCGTTGATACAAAGAGGTGTCCTGTACGACTGGACAAAAATCAGGCGTGTAGCAACACCGCTTCCCCCCCACCCCCCTTGAACTAGAGGCAGAAAGTCTGTGTTTCCTCAAGTCCATTCTTTGGCTTCTGCCTTAGACAACATGCGCACTGTTGCCAAACTGATTCTCGCTAAATGCTGCCGTCTCTAGAGTTTGGACACAATTTGTGTGACTAAGGTGTCTTCTTCGCCCTCCCTCTAAACACAAAAATGCAAATGGAAAATTGGCTGACAAGAGGACAAAAATTTACAAAAAGGAGGGGGGGGGGCTTGTTTGTAAAAACTTCTCCTTTCTTCTTGCCTGCAGTGTTGGAAATGGGGGGAAAAAATAAAAGGGTTTGTCAACCTCCGCTATCCAATACTGGAAAGCCGTTTGGAAATACAATTGGATCTAGTCTATATTTCCTTGTAAATTATTTTTAATCTGAAGTTTTTTCACGAATGCTATTTCGTTTGGTTACCAGAATGAAACTGAAAATGCACAAGCTGAAGTGATTCTTTTTTCCTATGGGCAGATGGGCGATATTTTACTCACTGACGGAAAATATTCTTGTTAAATCGATTGTTGGGGGGATGAGGGGCAAATTTTGGACACATGTATTCTTCTGTGTGGGGCAAAGAACAATTTTTCTATGCATATTATGTGACTCATGTGTTGTACAGTGACGGGGCAAGGAGAAATGAGTGGATAAAGAGGGGTGTGGCAATATTTTCTGGGAGCAGTCAAATTTAGTGAACATCTAAATACCATTAAAATGCTTATTTGGGCCAAAGAGCATATATTTATTTATTCTCATCTACTGGGGTACCATGGTGGTACAGTCGGTAGGGCATCTTGACTTACACGAAGTAGACCGGGGTTCAATTTCTGAAGTGGGTGATCTAAACTGCCGCATAAAGCTGTTTTAGAGACCACCCAGCATCAAATAAATGAGTACCTGGGGACAACCTTGGGTGGAGGGTAAAGGCTGCCCAAGCATGGCGCTCATCACATCACCTCCAAACTGGCAGATATCGAAGGAAGTGTGTGGGGGAAAGGTGGTCGGAGCATGGACCTGAACGCGTCAAATCCCACATTCCCCTATATATATATATGCATCACAACATGTGCAAAGTGTATGGAGAACTTTACTGTCACTTTTCTCATGTTTGCTGCGGGGGGTTAACCTCCTCATGTCCCCTGTGGTACGTACCACCACTAGTCTTATAATTACTAAAATGTGACAAGTATTACTGTTCCAATTTTCTTGTTCGTGTGGAATTTAGCCCAACACGATTGATTGATCGAATTGTTGTTTTTTTAAAGTCCACTTTATGCACAGAAAAACTAATCGGTAATGGACCTACAGTTTAAAGTCTAATCCGCACCACTATGTGCCTCCAACGGATATTGAAGCCGGGAGACCCCTTGATTACATTAGCCCAACACGAGACATCTTACTTAACCAATTAACATATGTGCGAAAAGCATCCCCCCTCCTTGCCTGTGACGTCTAAAATTAAGAAGTTGCTCCTGGATACGTACGTTCAACATATTTAAAAAAAAAAAACAGGTAAAAAATCACCCATCTTGCCCATACCTGTGTGCACCGCTATGCAATAATTGCATGGTTCAGCCTGTTTCTATTCTTTTTTTAATGCCCGTATCTACATAAGAAATCTTGCTCGTAGGTCTGTAGTGTTGACAGCATGGGAGGGCGTAAAGCAGTGGTCCTCACCCTTACCCTTCTTTCTTTCTGCAACTTAGGTGGGAAATGAGTGAGCAGTAGCACACTTCTGATAAGACTTTTGGTGCCGAGGACCTTCAGCTCCACTTCCCCTCCCTCCCGTTGCAAATGGTTGGAAGTGTTTGCGAGGGCAGTCAGCACCAATGTTTTGTCTGGTGGCTACAGAGCAATCAGTGACTCATCCATCGTGAAGGGGAAAAAAACAGCAGTGTTTTGAATCTTGTCTCACAAAGTTCTTTTTCTTTGATGATTAGGAAACAAGTGCCAGACACAAATCGAGGACTTAAAAGGCTAGGTATTCTTTTTTACTTTTGCACCTTCTGATAAACAGGAAGGAAATGCACACGATGCTAAGAATAAAATATAATGGTTGCTTTCCTTTAGAGCCATTCACATGCTGAAAATAAATCACGCAATATTAAACGTGGAGCGAGAGAGAGAAACCAACCGAAACACTTATTTACGGGGAAACTAAAGATGGAAGGGGTATTTTCACTTTGCAAGACTGCTAAATTCAACAATAAATCGTCGATCAATATGGACGTAAATCAGAAGTGTGCCCCGAGGGGAGAGGGGGTTATAACCCCCTCACTTTGGCCCACTATTCCTAAAAAGAAAAATAACGTCCAAGGCAGAAAAGATGGCAAAATGGAGGCTGACTACTAAAAGAAAGTATACCTACCCCTCCCCCTTTCGAAAATCCCAGCACGTCACTGATAACCCCCTTATTTTGATGTCTAAAAATATGTAAGTTTGACAAAGCTTGTTTTGAGTTCACTTTATGCTGTTCGGCTGACCGGGACTGGATACATATTCAGCTCAATGTAGGATCTGAATTATTCTACATGTCTCCACTGTGAACTGAATTTACGACACTTTGATTACGGTTTTTAAAGATGCTTGACATTTAGCTACAAATGATCATCCCCTCCAATTACCAGAGACTTAAAAAATTAGCAACTAAATTACCAGTTTACAGAGTAAACGGATATCCCACACAATCAGATGCATAAACTGAACCTAATAGACGGCAGTCAGAAGAAGTCAACCCTCGAAAGTGGGTCACGTTAATCCGCCACTGTTTTACACAGCAGGTCTTGCTTTTTCCTTAACAATTCATATTAATACTGCCTTAGATTCTTATCGACACTTGAGTTTTGCTCCTCCCTTATGCTTACCCGCATTTTAAGTTTTCTATTTATGGGCCCCCGGAAAACGTAAAATCTGAGTTCTGGATAGCCCCAAAAGTAAGTTCCTGGTCTTGTTTTGAAGCTCTTTGCAGCTCTTTGTAAAACTCACTACAATTGTAGACCCACGTTGCAAAATAGCTTTTATAGGAATTAATATTCAATGAAATAGCGATGTGCGTTGAAGATACAGACTTGCATTGACAATCCGCAGATTTCACGATTGCGATGTGCGTTGAATTGTTTGTTTACAGAGGTAATAGGACCTCGAAATACTAACGAAACAGTTTTTCACGAAATTGATAAACTTTTTATGGCCACACGTCTTTTATTAATAGAATTTCAAACAGAGCGGTCGTTTGGAAAACATTAAAAAAAGGAACTTTATTGTTCTCTGGACAACAAAAAAATCTAAGGCATACTCAGAAAAAAATGGTTGCCCAGAACGCTAGTGGCGTGCCCAGAATTTTCTAAAAAAGGGGGGGGGGGCATTTATACTTATTTTAGTAGTTGGCACTCATTTTGTTATCTTTTCCTGCATTTGACGTTCTCTTTCTAGGAATGCTTGGCCAAAGGGGTGGGGTTACGCCTCCACGAACCAGCAACTGATTATGGCAGAATTGAGTAAGCTAAAATTTGATGTAACTAGTTTTATGCAGGTCCGCTGGTCAATTTTTAACAGGAGTCTAAATTTGAGTATCCCTAATTTTTAATCAGACAGTAGTTGTAGGTCGAATGACAAAATGCCTGTTCAAATAGTCACCTACTGGACCAAGACGTGAATATCGCCTTCTGTACACTATGAGTCACCAACGCACACCACCTCCCCCCCCCCTCCCACCAATATGTTTAGCACCCCAAAACTATCTCTTCTGTAACCTCCTTGTTGATTCTGTAGTAGAAGCAAGAGAGATCAGGATGGGAAAGAGGACGAGTTATACTGCTGCTTTCAAATTGCAAGTTCTAAAGTGTGCGCAGGAAAACGACAACAGGGCTGCGGCTCGAAATTTCGATCTTTGTGAAGTAAATGTCCGAAACTGGCAGAAACAAGGGGAAGAACTGAAGAGAGCTCCATCCAAGAAGCGGGCTTTTCGGGGGAAAATTGCAAATATCCAGAAGTGGAGCAAGAATTATACAAATATATTATGAATTTGTGGTGCTCAGGATATGCTATTTCGACTGATATGCTCATCTTCGAAGCAAGCAAAATAGCTCAAAACAAGAACATTCCCGCAAAGGACTTCAAGCTACGGTTGGGTCCGGCACTTCACGAACAGAAACCGGTTGTCCATCACGTGGAGAACAACACTTGCACAGAAGGTGCCCGAAGATTATGAAGAACAGTGTACCAGATTTATCCGATACATAATCAGGCTGCGACAGCAGAAGAACTACATGATGTCACAGATTGGCAATGCAGATCAAACTCCATTGTGGTTTGATATGGCAGAATCGACGAGTGTTCATCTCGTTGGAGATAGGTCCGTGCAACTAGAGCAGATAAGCAACGGTGCACAGATATGCTGGCTATCACGGCTGACGGTCGAAAGTTGCCTCCATATATAATATTTAAACGAAAAAAAGTCCCCAAAGAAGCATTTCCATCGGGAGTTATAGTCAGAGCGTACGAAAAGGGGTGGATGACGGAAGAACTCATGAAGGACTGGTTGAATTGTGTGGGATCGGCGGCCGGGTGCTATATTGTGGCAACTTTCGATACTTGTCTTAGACAGTTTTGCCGGATGCACCACCAATGATGTGAAACAAAGAATTCGTCGTTCATCAGATTTGGTGGTGATACCGGGGGGAATGCAGCCCTTGGATGTAGCTATCAACTGCCCGTTCAAGGTTGCATTGCAAGCTGCTTACAATAGATGGATGACATCAATGAAGCATGAACTCACACCACGCGGGAGGATGAAGTATGAGTCGCTTCCAATTGTTTGCGAATGGGTTCATGAGGCAAGAAACTCCATCTCCCTGGAAATGATGATCAAAAGTTTTAAGGTAACGGGGATATCAAACAAGATGGATGGAAGTGAGGATGAGAAAATTTATGAAGACATAGACTGTCACAGCAACAATTCTTGTGACAGCAGCAGTAGTGACAGTGAGAGAGTGTTGTGCATTTCAGATAGCTTGTGTTAGTAACTGTGAACTGCTGGGAGTGAATGATGAAATTAAATGTATACGTTATTTATTTATTTACATGAGTCAAGTTGCAATAGTGCAGTAAATATACAAAAGTTATTCCTATATGGTAAGTGTTGACGTAATTATTTTACCTTCATATTTGTTATCAGATTATATGCTATGTATATTCCGTTTGGTTTTTCTTGTCATTTTGGCAGGGGTCGCTAGCAGATATTAGTGACAGTTTCAGCTCACAGTTCAGTTTTTTGAGAAAGCTATTTTCAGTTATTTCTAACACAAAAAATACCGCTGATACGCCTCCCGTGTGCATCATTGAATCCTGCCAGAATCCTGCTATTCTCGATGCGTCAAAACGTTCCGATACAAAGGAAAGGAAAAATATATGGGAAATGGCCAGTACACATTTATACATTTTTTTTTAAATACACTGGTCAAAAAAATTAGGGGAGCAAGCAAGAAATCCCAAAACCAAAGTTGGTAAGTCAAAAGTAGCAATGTATTTTGATTAGGTGAGTACAATACATGTCTATTGAGTCATTAGCACAACAGAGTTCTAGGGGTGATTTCTGCAAGGTACTGCACAAAATCAGGAGAACAGCACGGTGATAAGACAACAGAAATGGACAGATACGCAACAGATCCATACCTCTAATAAGGTGTGTGGTCGCCATGAACTGCTATGACAGCTGCACATCTGTTTTGCATGGAACCAATAAGGTTATCAACGACAGCCTGCGGGATATTCACCCATTCCTCCAGAAGGGCCATTTCCAACTGTTGCAGAGTTGTAGGCGGCGCTGGCTGAGCAGCAATGCATCTTCCGAGTGTGTCCCACACATGTTCAATGGGATTCAAGTCTGAGGAGGATGCTGGCCATACCATTCGTTCGATACCCTCATCCCATAGCATGGCGTCAACCAGACGTGCTCGGTGAGGTCTGGCATTATCGTCCACAAAAATGAAACGATCACCGATATCTGCAGCCATTGGGACAACATGAGGCCTGAGGATCTCATCCCGGTACCGTAAGGCTGTCAAAGTACCGTTCCGGATAATGTGCAGGGGGATACGTCGACCAACACTGATCCCTGCCCATACCATTAAGCCACCGCCACCATTCTGAGACACTTCGCGCACATGTGCGGGATAATTGCGAGTCCCACGTTCCCTCCAGATGAGAATGCGTCGATTATCTGACTGGAGACTGAAACGTGACTCATCCGAGAAGAGAACTGAACTCCACTCTCCATGTCCCCACTCACGATGTTCCACAGACCACTGTCTGCGGGCCCTACGGTGTTGGGCATTCAGAGGGACACACACCATTGGTCTTCTTGCATAAAAACCCCTTTCCCGCAGGCGATTTCGTACAGTTTGACCCGAGACTCTTCATCCTGTTGCCAAAACAAGGCCGCGTTGAAAGTCAGTTGCAGTTTGCTGCCTATTCCTGCGAGCCGACAATGCTAAGTACCAGTCTTCCCTAACTGTTGTTGACCGTGGGCGACCTTGCCCAGGCCTCCTTCGTACTGTACCTGTCTGTTGAAATCGTGTCCACAACCTGGAAATGACACTGCGTGACACACCAAGGGCTGCAGCCACCTCACGTTGTGTTTGCCCTGCTTCCATCCTCCGAATGGCTCTCCATGCGCTAGATTCCCCTAAATCGTGTTATTCTGCCATCGTTCCTATTCAACACTACTCAACTGAATCCCACCTGCACTTACGGTCTGCCAGCACCAAACAACCGGTGTTCCCAAGTGACCTCGTGATTGCTCCTCATATCACAAATTCTGCCACGTGCCTTATGGTGTCACTAGAGAGTTCTTCATGCTGACAATTCATCACAGATGAATTGTACTGGTTGAGGACACACTCACTTCATCAACATACATTGCTACTTTTGACTTTCCAACTTTGGATTTGGGATTTCTTGCTTGCACCCCTAATTGTTAAGACCAGTGTATTATTAATGAAGAAACCAAATCTGTCAGTGGCGTGGCCAAGCGGGAGCCAAAGCAAACACCCTCCCATCCAGCATCCCTAAGAAAAAGAATGCCAAAGATGGAAAAATATAAAAAGTATACGTAAACTCTCCCCCGCCTTTCGAAAAGCCTCGGCATGCCACATCACCTCGTAATTTGTATTTGCACCTGTTGATATGTACGTGACATACGCAGTGACAGTGAAAACATGCATGGCTTCACGCAATTCTTTACGATGATTTCCTGCAAATTTCTAAGGCAAAAACGAATTTTGTGGAAGTTATTTCTCCCGCGAAAAATACCGCTTGATACGCCTCCTGTGTGACGGGAGGCGCATGCTTAAATGCCGCCAGAATGGTGCTGCTTTCCTCGATGTCGCAAAACTTTCCAATAATAAGTTAAAACTCATGGAAAACTGCCATTTTGCTTTTAAAAGTTAGTTTTTTAAATTATTATTCCTAAAGGAAGACAATCTGTAGGTAAATACATGCTATACTCAATGACATAGTGAAAAAAATGCATGTTTTCATTTTGGCTGTCCAAATTATTCCCTGCATAATACGCACCACAGTTTTTGGGGGCAAAAATTATACACATTATATGCGCATAAATACCGTATTTCACAAAATGAGAATATGTGAATTATACCCTTATATTGATTAAAAATGTGACAAAGGGTAGAATTTTGCACTAAATAGCAGGAGACATATATAGACACATTGGATCAGTAAAAACATTGGGAATTTTACTGATGAATTGATATGCCTATATCCCTACTTATAATAAAATACATTTAAAATAATTTAATACTTTGTAATTTTTGTAACTTATTTGAAAGCCACTGTAGCTCAGTCGTTAGGGCGACTGATTATTATGGAAGAGACCCAGGTTCGATTCCCGGCGGGGGAAAATCGGGATATTTTCCACCTGTTCAGGTGGCTCCGGCACCCACCGAGCGTCGTATAAAGTAGGTACCTGAAGGAAACTCAGGGTAAAGGCAGCCAGGAGCATGATGCTGATCACATCCTCCCCAGCTCTGCAGAGATCAAAAAAGTGTGGGGCCCTAACTCTACGCCCCTATACACCTTCATGGCATGGTGTAAAGCACAGGGGAGCACTTTACTTTACTTTATAATTTTATATA
The DNA here is from genome assembly GCF_977018435.1 of Lepisma saccharinum. Classification (NCBI taxonomy): domain Eukaryota; kingdom Metazoa; phylum Arthropoda; class Insecta; order Zygentoma; family Lepismatidae; genus Lepisma; species Lepisma saccharinum. The sequence goes on from NC_139242.1 coordinate 53,659,920, forward strand.
TAGCGGGAGTACACATTCTTCCTGGACTTTCACTTTTCACAAGTCTGTGAAGGATTATTATGCCCACCATACTACTAAACTGCTACCGTGCAGATTGTCAGATTTCACATTAACTTTCACTCGCAAGTCCAAGATCTCGTCAGGAAATTGTGATGGGTAGTGTGACAGCTCTCCTGCATCTTTATCTGTGATGCTTCCCATTTACTTTTACTGTTGAGTTAGTACTGGTGGGAGAGATTAATGTGCTTATTTATGTTACTTTTCTCCCTCATTTGACTATTCGTGAAGATGAGGTTGAATGATGAAATTTATGAAGGGACACTTACAAACAACATCCACGCCCAACCAGGATTCGAACCCTGGATTCCTAGCACAATTAGCTGTCTCCCATGGATGCCAGCTAAAGTAATTTGTGGGTGGATTTCGGCTCATGTTCAAATTGTGAAATTCTGACACCATCATCTTTCACAGGCATTTTATGTATGAATCAAATTTTGTGCTTGTCCATAAGCACATACTGAACAATGCTGCGCAGAACAATATTTACATTTTACTACTATGTACTTACAAAAAAATATGTTATGCAGGTCAGGTTTGCTGCTCTTAGCACCGTCATTGCACCCCTACACACTTATGGTACTACTATGTATCCAATTTGAATAGGTTAGGATTGTGAGGTTTGATTTCCTTAATAATTCCACACTTGCTTTTCTCCAGCATGCATGTGTAACATTTTCCAAGCAAATACATCACCTCAGATAGCAACCAATTACCAGCACTGTCACTTGCACAAGCTACTATCCACAATATACAAAATCATACTTAAATACACTCAAATTCACTTCAAACTTATGTCCACTCTCTTTCCAGTATTCTAATCACATTCCTCATTCTTGCTTAAGGCTTGTAAAAATTACTACATAATCGAAACTTAGTGTGGATTTACGCATACAATCATGTTTTTTTACATGAAAATTTGTGACAAACATAAACAGATTTTATTGTCTTTAGACCACATTGTTTAGTGTTTATGTGTGCATAGGTTTGGGACACAAAAATTAATATCACCTTGGCTTTACTATACAACATGAATGCACACATTGATAAAAGAGAGAATAGTGTATACTTAAGCACTGAACATACCTGAAGAAAAGGGTTTCAAATATAATGCTAGTTCTTCTATACATTTCTTGGCTTGTAAGTAATTCTTCAAATCGTCTTTACCAAGATTTTTTACAGTTCCATTTAGTTCACTTTCCGGAACGCTTGCTCCTACCAACTGCAGCAATGCAAAGTTTACAGGGAGGTTTTCTATTTCTGTATTGATGCTTGTCTGTAAAAAAAAGTAATATGCATTTTTATTTTGTCATTTGTCAATAACATAAAATTATTGGAAGTTGTATTCGCCTAACTCCATGAGTTGTGGTGCATATGTACTACTTAAAATACAAAAAGTTAAGGTGCTGACGAAGCATGAAAAATTAGTAAATTTTCTCCAAGGTGTATATTTCAATAATACACTTCAGCTAGAGTGACCCAACTTTTCATGCAATTATCTCTGAACACATCTTTATCAGATTCAAAAATTAAAGTTATTTTAAGTACATGCTGTATTATTATATTCATTTAAACAAATATGCAAAACTGCCAGAAAAATACTTCACATGTGTGTGGACATTTAATTTGTTTACTTCACTGCTACGTTGTGTTATTTACACAAACTAATTAATCTACAAAAAAGCTCTACTTTCCTAAAATATACAAACATTTTACAATGGTGCGTTTTACTCACTATCAATACAGATAAAAATATATATAAATAACTTACGTGAGTGAGTTCAAATGGTTCAAAACGACGTTTCGGAAGTCTGTACTACTACCTTCATCAGGTAAATAAAAAACCTTACATGCCAGACATGGCACTACGTTGTCAAATCGTAAGTTGAGGATTCAGGTTGAGGTTAGGAAAGGTAAAAAAAACCTAAGGTGACGGCATAAAAACCCCGATGAGAAACTCACTGGTTAAAAACTCCCTATGAACTCAACTTACGATTTGACAACGTGGTGCCATGTTTGGCACCTAAAGTTTGTTATTTACCTGATGAAGGAAATAGTACAGACTTCCGAAACGTCGTATTGAACCATTCCTACTCACTCACGTAAGTTATTTATATATATTTTTATCACTAAAATATACAAACATCTAATATTTCTTCCTTATAATTGTAAGCCCTGTCTAGTTCACTGCAGTTTTTGACTCGCTTTGACTCTCTTTGCACCAAAGCATCTAGTTGGTTGCACGGTGGAACACAGAGTCGTCAAGTTTGTTGATTTGGAGTCAAGTAGTATATTTGGTGTGTGCACCGTCTACACTACCTTCCGGACTGGTGTATGTATGGTATCTGGTCACGTGATGCTTGCTAACAAATCAAATGACTGTTTAATGCAGCAGACAGGCATTTGTTGAATCTTCTGAACTCGAACACGGCTTTCCGTCTAGTTAGTTGAACGTAATTTCCTTGCACCACTCTGACACTGGATACACCTGCACTGCACAGTGTCAAAAAGTGCAGCCAACTAGACGGGGCTGTAGTTTAATTCATTAATAATCTATAATTGAACTATTTTCACTTCAGCCATTCACACATGAAACACACAATATATAGGCATAAAACAAGTTAAATGAGTATGACGAGAATGCCTAGTTATATTTTTTCTTTAATATCTGGTCTCTATAATAGTTAAATTCTGTACAATACATGACAATGTGCAAAGTTAATAAGAATACCAGCATGTGCTACTTTAATGTTAATAATTCATTTCTCCAAAATAATTCACATAAGACTTCATAGCTATTAATGTAATTTAAGTGCACACATTCAGAGAAATTTCAAAACACGCTTACCTGATCAAAAGGGCATTGTTTTCTATGTAACTTGGAGAGGCATGTCTTGCACACAGTGTGGCCACAACCCAAACTAATAGGGCTGCGTAAAGTGCCATCAAATTCATTGCAGCACACTGGACATGACAGGAACTCAGTCCACTGTGGTGCCTGGATTGGCATTCTGAAATTAAAAAAGAAAAAAAAATGACCTCAAACCTACAATAATATCCGCACCAATCATGTTCACTTGATAAAATATATTACTAATTGGAACAGATCACTAAAATTGTCAAGCAAGAACTAGAACGGTTGATTCACTGTTTTTTCTTAATGTTTGTTCCTGTTGACATTTTTACACTACTTATCTTAGGTTAGCTATAATGGAGAAAGACTGAACAGGAAGAAAAGTAACATCGATGGCATTTATTAAAAACGCCATGCCGGAATCCAGTATCTGTGGTGAGTGGGGAAGACATCATAGTAAAACAAAGCCATACAATGGTTGTCCACAGGTTCAAACTGGTGATCCTTTCATGACCATCACCTTCTTGTTGGAAAGCAGGTTGGTTCCATAAACAAAATGGGAGTTGCACAAATTCAACAATACAATACAATATGGGCGAAACACGAGTACTGTGAAATCAATAACACAGTAATGCATCAAATGTATTTTACCACTGCCAGAATAATGGTTCACCTGCTGGTGTGTGCAAATTTCCCATAAACAAAACAACTGGCTGACATACATTATGCTGTAAATAACTACTGTGTATTACTTTTTCATGGGTTAATCAAGAACTAAATTACTATAATCTTTATGTTTCAGTAACAATTATTCACATCAATATCAAGCTTCTCACTATCTGAACCCATAATATCTTCACCATACCAATAAATCAGCACATCTGCGAAAACTCACAACTAGGATTCTTACTACATTTCTCATTCACATCAATCATCATTATAATTATAACATCTACTTAATAATTCAGTATAAACATGGAACATAAAATACAAGCTTATCAGGCAAACAAACTAAGTCCATGTTCTAGCTTATTCAAATATAGGTGTAAGGAAGTTTTATGATCCCTTCAATCGAGCATTTAATACAGTATATATAAAAATGACATGATAATGTAAATTCCATGTGAAATACATAAAAAACGAGAAAAAAATCATTTAATATGGAGTGAAAACGACAACAGTCAAGGAACTAAGGACATTGACCTTTCATTCGACTTCAAATACATTATTTAGATTATTTAAAAAAAATAATATTCTATCATATTGTTACCAACGGAAATTATTATTTTCATTCAACATATAATACTCAGTAACATGTACATACCTATCCTATTTGAAATGGGCCATGATGGGCTTGGTCATGACATGATCGAATATCACATTTGTATATATGAAGTTTAGAATATTTATCAGTGCTTGAAGATCATAAACTTCATACAAATGCATGATTTACAATCATACATGGTAATTTACGAACGAGGATTACAACTTACAAACGTCTACTCTTCTTCACGATGATTACCACCAACCTCAGTTTCAGGGTCAGGAAGAGCTTGAAGGAAGGTCATTTCCCCCCATTGCAAACCTCAACGACGCTCACGCAATTAAACAACCATGTGAAGTATGGTTCATGCCGCTCTGTGGTAAGTAAAAACTGTATCTTAAGGGACATTCTAAGACCTGCGTAATATTTTCCAATTACATTCGTTCAGGAATATTTATTTCCTTGTAATGCAACATCCACCTCTTTCCGGTTTGCTTTGCGAGACCCCCGTAAGTTTTCTAGCGGACACTAAAACCACAAAATTATACAAACAAGCTAATTATTAATCACACTGAGAAAGATATAAGTGTAACTTTGTTACACCAATCAGAAAATTTGTAAAAATTACCTGAAATACCACTATCTTGCGCATCAGGAAGTCTCCATTGCGGCCATAACAGAACATTGTTGACACATCGCCATCTGTTGTGCAAATTACGACAGACAACTAAGTCACGAGTTGCGCAGTGTGACCAAGGATTACCTATTGGTATGACTTTCTTGTATTTGTACGGTCCCGTCATCAACAAATAAAAAGAATATATTCATTTCCATTTCCATCGACAAGTGTTAAATCACTGATACGAAAGTTTTCATTTTTTAAAACCAAAACAGGTTAGGCAAACCTCCGACTCACGTCGAGCTTAGTCCACCATGGTCCCCCTCTAGCGACGGTCCTGGGGAATGACCCTGCATCAAGATAAAAGGGTGAAAAATATAGAAAAAAACTATTCTGGGAGTAGCAGTATCCATCCTGGTATGCATTTTTAAACACCGATAAAAAAATAAAAACCTCGAATAAAAACATTGGCAACGAGTGAATTTCTTCCTCTTTGATGCAGATTTTTTGTTTAAAAAATAATACATTAAAATGGGAAATGTAGCAATAACTCCTTATTGCCCTTTACGAAATTCCTGCGGCGACATCGTTCAACAAGCGATGATGATCGGCAGCCTATGGCATATGCCGATAAGGCATTATGCCGCTCCGCAAGAATTCCAGTGGCGGACTAACAATACTCGAAGTACCCCTCTTTGATGCTTCAAGCATCCCCACCTGTCGTACTGTCCAAGCCACCCCAATACTCTATAAAATAAGAAAAGCTTTCGAGAAAGCATTTTAACACATGTTCACGTTTTGGTTTACCTGACTTTTCAACATACCAAAAATATTTCCCAAAGTCGAGATCGAGACGAACCCCCCCCCCCTCCCCTCCAAATACAGTTCCGGCATTTCAGAAACTGACATGACCACAAAGCGGGTGGGGGGAGATAGAAAATTTAGCGAAGAGAATTGGAAAGAAAATAGAGTGATAGAAAGAATGAATGTAGATTTTGGTACAGAATAGGGTGATCATAATTCTTCCAATCCAGAACGAGACATTTCTACAATCTATTCTCCACAAAAGGAGAAATCTTTGCTTTGACTGATTACAGTGGCGTAGCGGCCGACTCCGCGACCTGTAGGGCCCCCCCTATGTTCTCTCTCTTTCTCTATGCTCCTGAAATTTTATATCAGCAGATAGTGTCGCTTATTTAAAAAGAAAGATTTACGAAACAGAAATTTGGTTCCCAGCAGTGGCGGAGCGTGACCTTTCCAACAGTGTAAGCCTAGCATGACGAAGGCTATTTCCCGTTGTGCTTATTTTTGGGCTGACATGGTTAGTGATTTATCTACACACATCGACCCCCCCCCCAATTTTTCCAGAACAGTTCCCTGGAATTTTTCACCAAATTAAAAATTCTGGATATCTGATAATTAAGTCAGTGTTATTCCTATCACAATGAGTAACGTATCGATAAAAAATATGCAAAGTTAGATAAAATGAATAATAATAAACAAACGAAAACAGAAGGAAACAAAAAAGTGCTGAATACTTTTTACAACCGCATAACCAAGTATCAGCTCCGTATCATGAATCGCAAAATCGGCGCTAGAGAAGAAAGGGGTGGGCCTACCTATATCCACAAGTTTATTCTTGGCAGCAAAATCCTTGCTGGACAACGGCGTCTTCAACAAGTTCTCCACCCCACCGCACAATCACACACATTTTATTCCATAATGCACTTCACTACTGTATCACACCACAGCACAGGGACGACAGTCCGCTTTTCAATAGAATTTGCAAAAGCAATACCTCGAGACTTTAACAAACACACAGCAAGAAGGGGGAAACAAAAAGAAACCAGATCCAAAATCGGTCACTGCTCAAAGCAGTGATCTTTCGGACTGTGAGGGGAATATCCCTTTCGGATATAAATAAATTCCCCCTCTTGCCTTAAAATTCCCTATATTTAGTAAAAAAAAAATACAATATAAAAGAAATGTTCACAAATTGTAGGGATATATCCAGAAATTTCTATCAAAGGACATGTAAGTGCTTTCTTAGGATAGTGTAAAGGCAAATCTAGCACCTAAAAGATCATAAACAGGCTTTTCGTACGTTGTTCGAAGAGTGTTTGAATCACGGACTATGTAATTAATAATATTTGGTTCACATTTGACATGAAATTTGTAAAATTGGTTCAATCTTCAGTTTTCATTAATATTTGTTTCACTTTTTAGCTCAATTATTACCAGCTGAGTTCATACATAAACGGAAAACAGAGTCTTAATATGTCTAATGTTTATGCTCTCCTACAAGCGAAAAACAGAAACAACAAGAATTTAGCACATTAATGTGTATCTAGTTTTCCCGTGTCCTGCTCATTTCTAGGTTTCTCCTTTTCCCCTTCCTGTTAGTTTTTTGCTTCAAAATTCCCTGTTCCTGGGGTAAAAAACATCCTTGAAGCACCACCGGCTCAAATTTCCTTTGCAGTCAACCATTCACACCCGACAACGCTGGAGCCCCTCCTCTTGCAGGACCTGTGTCTCGCTGTCGCGTATTCAGTGAAGCCAACCCAAGCATAATGGTGCTAAATCTCGCACAAGTTTAAAAAGTCGTTTGTAAGTTGGAGATATAGATAAAACAACAGGGCCGCTTTTCGTTGTGGTTGAATTTTCTCAAACTTTTCACATAACGATGCCGTTGGTTGAACCATTCGAATTTATATTTGTTTTTGTTATAAATTAATATTTATAATATGAAAATCCCAGAACAATTTAGTAATATGTAGCATAATTTCGGAGTTTAAACGACACCATGGATGTCCAGAAGGGGCAAGGGGAGGAGACACTTCCTGAAAAATGAATGTCAACCATTTTCACACATATAATTTCATTTCAGTCACATCAAATTGTTAATTATTGTAAGGGCGTTGCAGAAAAATGTTAACTTCAAATTGAATTAGTATATTTTGAGAAGGGAAATATACCTAGTTTACCCTAACCCCTGAAAAAAATACTTTGCTTAATCCTCCCTGGTGGAAAGAAATACTGCGGACGTCCATGAACAACACTTTTTCTAAACATGAGGTTTGCAACGCTGTTGTAAGCCTCTGCCAGTAGGTTTACACACCTAGGGTTTCGACGCGCTCTTCTCCCTATATTCCTTGCTCTTCTCCTTCGAGATACGGTGGGCGAGGGTAGGCACTGCTCCTTCGCGGTCAGAAATTTGTAAGGCAACATTCAGACGGCTTACAACTTTCCCCAAGCAAAAGGCGGGAGTTCTCATGTGCCATCTGGTGCTGAAGTGTTGCAATCTAACAAACAGGATCTCGAAGACTGGTATCGGGCCGAGATGAACTTTGAAGTTTTTACGAATTTTGCCATATAATTACATACATTTTACTAGAACTAATAAAGTGTAAGCCCGGCTTACACGGCTTACATGGACGCTCTGCGCCTGGTTCCCAGTAACATATATGATGACATCTGCGATAATAAGCAGTGTCATGTTGTATCAGCCAGAGGCAGTGGCGTCACGTGCGGTTCGAATACGAGTGTTCACAATAATGTTTTTGTACTGAGTGCAGATTTACTCCACTCCCTTGTAACTTCACATTGAATTCAAAAAGTGAGAATAACAGTTCAATTTATTTTCAACAATTTCCCCCAAAATCACGCTATATTTGAAGTAATACAAGAAGGACCTAGGGGAAATTGTCCCCCTCCCCTTTAAAATACGCCAGGTTTAGCGAATTGTCGCTTAAGTTTGCAACTATGTAGCACAGACCTTTTCGAGTCTCCCTAGACATGCCATGTATATACTGCACTCTGATGCCGAATGTAAGAAGTATTGTCGCTTGCAGTGTTCGCACAGCAAAGTGAACATCTTCGGGGTATAGTGAGGGTTTGCACAGCAAAGTGAACATCTTTGGGGTATAGTGGCCAACAGCCCCTTAGCTGTCAGTTCTATGCAACATGCACACCAATTGTGTTCAACGCCCTCCGTTGAACACCGTAGGAGTCAGTGTTACAAAATATCTAAACAAGTTATCAGACGTGAAAGACGTCGCGTCAGAGTAAATTGTGTGTATATACTCGTACATCAAACAGCATTTTTTCGAATAAATATATGTATGTGTGTGTGTGTGTGTGCATTTAATATGTACTTAATTTAATACATATACATTAGTGTTCACGTGCTCATGCGAACATTATTGGTTTTGGTTTGACTTAGTGTTTTAAGTCCACTTTATGCGCAGTAAGGCTAATCGGGACTGGACCTACAGTTTAAAGTGGGATCCGAACCACTTGTGCCTCCACCGGATATCGAACCCGGGACCCCTTGATTACAAGGCAATGACGCTACCACTGCACCATGGGGGAGGCCCGCGAACATTATCAGGCGACGTGCCTGGCCAGAGGGGACCGGACAACTTGACACATGGGTCTCCTCCGAAATTCAGAATTAAGTTACTTCTTTACAGATGACAATCGATAGGAAACTTCTCTCATCTCATACCTTTATAGCTACATAGTTTCCGTAAAGATAGTATAGTACAGTTGTGAATCGAGTAAAAACATTTATTGTGCGCGTCAAATCTCCTGCATATGGCGATAGCCAATAGCAGCGCACTGCAGCGGTGCCATGTCGAAATCTCACACGGAAAAGAGACAGCGTGGTTGAGCGAAACGCCTTGTCACGGAGAGCACGGAACATTAGATAATATAACATATAATAAACTTAATGGAAGAATAGAACATACCTGATTGTGCCAGAGGGACTGCATAATTGTTTCAATATTCTCAAAGTGGAAGTTGTACAGCCTTTGTAAGATATTTTGCCCCGTAAAGAGTACGTTATCCTTTTGGCAGTAGAAAATTCGCCACAATCGTAAATTTCAAAGACGGTTCTACGAACTACGTCTTTTTCAAAGTTATCTAAGTTTGTCGTTCTTTTTTGGTACGTTAATGTGCTTTCTAGGTGATTGAAACATTGGAGCAGGCCCCGATCCACATTGTTTTGCCCCCGAACATATCCGAGAAACGGTTGCTTGATTCACACCACACGCTTGAGCTGTTAGAGCCTGGCACTTCTTAAAGTCAATTTTACTGCTCTCTTCTTCACTCGAACATTTTTTTTTTTAAAAAATTGTACACCTGAAAAATCACCCGTCGTGCCTGGCTTCGTACAACACTGTATTGTTCTCTCTTCTCTCGCTATCACTACCACTTGGTTTACTCAACGACATGCTGCACACACACACACACACACACACTAAAAACGTGGGAAAAACATTCGTCAATTTCTCCTTCTACCATCACTGGGAACGAACCTGCCCTGTTCCCTTCGCTAATCGGAAAGTTTCGGAATGCAACAGGAACGAAGGGAGAACAAAAACGATACAATGCAAATACGTTTATAATGACATTGCTTCTACAGAGGGAACGGTATAAGCTACAATCACGTTTGTTTTTCGTACATACTCGCAAATTCATTATCTTTCCATCTGTTGAACTACTGACACTTGAAATAATATATTTATATCCGAGCGCCAGGTACACGATTTAGTAGCGAGGTGAAACAGGTTCTGAACTAGGCAACGCCGCACGTCTGCGATTCGCTGGTGCTGTTCAGCAGTTAAAGACCATATGCAGGAGATTTGACGCGCACTCTAGTTGCTCAAACGGTTGATGCCTTATTGTTACACATAACCTAAACAAACTTAAAAATTCATGACCTTTTTTGTTTTACCAGTAATATTACATGATATTTAAAATGTAACTTCCCACCAAATATTTTCAAGGCAGCCCCCACGCCTCAGTATGAGATTGAAATAGGATCTGTGATAAGTTTCCCACAATGTTCACATCTGTTACTTTCCACTTGAAAGGGGCCCAAGAACTCAGGAGGTGGAGACCAGGGGCAATTAGCCCTTTGCCCTTAGGACCAGTACCTCCAATTCCACCATGCAGGATATACAACGTATATAGTGCTCGAAATGATCCTATCCCTCCAATCGGCATTTCATTGAGTGACAAATTTTCAGTGAATAAAGTCCAGTACTTGCTTAATTTTCTATCTCTTAAGACTTGAGTGGACTTCTATTTCTTCGCAGCAGATTGAAATTGACCTTTTGATGTTAGGTCACCATCAACAATCTAGAGGTCCAGTTCAACCACCGTAACTAAAATTATAAGTTTGTTTGAGTATATTACTCACTATTAGTATTAGAAGCGTACTGTGAGCAGCTCTCATTAAATCTGAGCCTGGCATAGCCAGAGGATGGCTTTTGGGCTGAAGGCGCATCCACATTAAAGTCCAAAAAAGGAGTTTACCATCCTTCAAACAGTATTTTTTAAATATATGTGTATTATGTGTAACCTACATCTTAAAAACAAAGTTTCAAACAAAAAATACAAAGAATCACAAACAAAATAGTTGCCAGTGTGAAGCCTCCACCCTCCTAAAAAAAAAAATCCTGGCTGTGCCACTGCATTGAAGTAAGATAAAATATTTCTATTTTCTTCATCCAGTTATTTATCAGATATTCAGATCACTCTGATTTAGTTTTGACAAACTACAAAACTGATATATAGCCTAAGTTGATGACAAACAATGGGAAGGCAGGGTAAAAGTTAATTAATTTTATAACTGGTGGGGGATAGGTGCTAGGTATTGTGCGTCCGCCCCACTCTGGCAGCATCTCGATATTTTATTTTTCACTGAGGGGACCCACAATATTTTACTTGCAGGGGAGCCTCAGAGAACTGTGCTACGCCACTGACTGATTGAGTTTGTTTTTGTCACGCGTTGCACTTCCATAACGGTGGCTCTGAGGGTTGGACATCACTGCTATATAAGTCCACTTTATGCACTGTACCCGTTGTTTAAAAATGCCACGTTAACAATTAAAAACAGAAAGACACTTTTCAATGTGCTTATCAGAACAATGCTGACTTATGCAAGCGTGGTCTGGCAGCATAGCACACCTTCATACCAAAGAACACTACAAAGTGTACAAAATAAAGAGCTAAGAGTAATATCTGGTGCCAATCAATTTGTCCCCAACACGTAAATTCGCGGAATACTGGACCAAGAAATGTACAACTACATGCAAAGTGATAGAATAAAGTTTTGGGGGAAACTGCCACATCATATCCATGGGCGTCGGGAGGGATGGGGGATCGAACAGGTCAGTGCCCCCCCCCCCCTGGAAATTTACATTCTTCATTTAAAGATACAAGAAACCCGAATGTTTGTTACTCTTATTGTTAAGAACATAAATAAAGTTCATTTAGTTAGTATTCGAACAGAAAAATCAAAGCAAAATAGCATTGGATCTTAAACTTTGAGTGAAAAATACAGCAACAAGGTTATATTCTATCATTTTTTCCAAAGAAGAAATGGCTCCACAGTTTTCAAAATTCTAATGGTTACAGTTGTAGGTGAGTGGTCACACAAAAAAACTTTATGAACAAAAATTTCCCCTAACATTTCAAGCCTTTTCTTGAACGGGATGTTCAAAAGTTATCAAAATGCATTTCAGATACTAACTGCATAAAATGCAAAAGAAATCATGGAAAATAATTGTGCTGTTTTTCACTCATTTGGTGGATCGAGTCTCCCCATTTACATATATAATTATTATTATTATATATCGAATAAAATTTGTTTTTATTAGTTTATATTTATTATTGTATAATGAAATTTCTAACCATGATAATAATGCTCATTGTTATTTTTTCTGCTATTCAACTGTCTTCATTTGCCCGACCACCCCTGCAAAAATTTCTGGCGATGCCCATGATCATATCAACACACCCATCAACATCAGTGAAAGGGATCCTATAGAGTGACCACAAGGAAAAGAACCTTCGGCGGAAAGTCTCCACGCACCTTTTCCTTCTTCCGTTCAGCTCGGGCTATAAGGAAGCATGCTCCATTCTGCCCCTCTCTCCACGTGGGAGTGCGGTGCACAGGAGTCGTGGGTCCGCACTGTTTTTTCTTTTGCTTGTGGTTTCACTATAGAAGGCGAATTTATAAAATGCTGAGACTACATTAACTTAAAATTAACAAATATACAAAGCAGAAAGTAACATAAGATAATACATGCTGCAACTGGCTTAATGTAACACAAATCACCCAGCATCTTAGCTAGACAGTAATCGGACAGGTGTCCGTCACAATATCATGTATAATATACACAAATAAATTGAGTAAACCATTTAGGATAAGGGCAGAAGAAATATACAAAAGCAAGTATATGTAATAGAAAGAACTGATCAGGCTCAGTCATCACACTCCTTGACATTAGGTTAAACTATTTTGTGTGATTTGTTTACAGTGAAGAGTGATAATGTAGACAGCAGATATTATTTTGCTCAGTCACCTTGTTTATGAGCAGAAGTCTAAGTAGCTGGTATTTAGTACTTAGAAGATTCTCTAGACTTTAGAAAGTTCTTTCTACTTTATCTATATCTTCGCTGCCCTGTTTTGGCCTACCCTTTAGACAGAAATCTGTGACTTTGACGTCATCATCCACATTCCTTTCACAGGTAAAAAGCTCCCAAGTTTTGGGAAGTACGTGGAGTTTTATTGCTTCGGCTGCAGGTAGAATGTATGGTCAGCACTATGTTTGAATATTGTGCACTTTTTCTTATATGATCAAATGTGGTATAAAGTGTGTAGTGAGGGATGTCGGTAACAGCCAATTAACACCTCAAGAAAGAGATGTTTTAGAAGAAATAGAAAAGAAAACTCTGTAGTGTTTGTATGATATTTCTAAATTTTATATTATATATTAACTTAATGATCCCCTCCCTCCACACACAATTTACCTTCATTTAATGATGTTACACTATTGAAAAATGGACTTGGTTTACAAAGCCCCCCTGGAGATCAATTCTAGCTAAGGGCCTGGACACAACCTGTTCCTTTCACATGACTAAATACACACTCAATATTAGCATTATGAGCTATGCTATGCTATGCATCAAGGGTTTCTCGGTACTTTTCCTCAGCAAGACATGAATTGAAAAATGAAAAACCAACCACTACCACTTATCATGAGGCAACAATCTTTCAAACTTTCGTTATCATCATCTACCTTGTGTTTGACAAAAGATTTTACATGTGCAATTTCATCAAATAATACTTTACTTCAACATTTCTGCTTTTAAGCATTTTACAGTACTTTCAACTTCTTTTCATTCAGGAGGCTCTTAAAGCATGATCCACATAAAATAAGAAAATTCCAACAGTTCCATACTCCAATCCTTCAATTACTGAATTGCAACATAGAATTAAAAAACTACTGCCTGAAACTTCTTATCTAATTGTCAACACATTTACTCAATATTTGTTTGGTAATGATGGAAAGACAATTCACACTTTTCCATTCAGTTAAAATCTTTAAGAACCTATTCAATAATTTCTCTGATCTCATGCAGTGAACTGCGTTCTTTCTCAATGTTTCAACGTAGAATTCTGAAAAACGTTCATTTCGGAAGGCACACAAAAAGTAAATAGCGTTCACTAATGTCATCCTCCGAAAAATGTTTGAGAACAGCAGGTCATTTTGATGGTGATAAAAAGTAAGATTTTAGTGGCTCATACATTTGCATAATCCTCTCAATACATGGCATTAATGATAACCACCTACTATCCGGGACAAAAATATTGAGCCATCGGTTTGCGTGCTTGTAAAACTGTACTCCTTGGGAGGAAAAAAGTCAAATATAGCTCATTGGAAAGCTACAAGTGTCTGCTTTTAGACAAAAGCAAGACAAAGTGATTTTAACTCTGTCTGTTTTCTATTCAGACAAAAATGTTTGTAAAAGTGTAGTTTTTTCGTGTAATTTTTACATTAGTCGAATTCAATTGTGTGTAGATTCGTGTAAAACCGTCATAAAAATATGATTTTTTTTGTGAATGAAGCTTGGTTATGTGGAAGTATCTCCGCCAAACTATCAACTGTGGAACAGCCACAATTAATGATTAATTATGATGTTGCAATCTCGGAAATGGTCAGTGCAATGGTCATGAAATGCATATCAAAATGATGGCCGTGGAATAAAAATCATATTTCCATATCTCATTCTTTCACACTGTGCGAATTGAAAACAACAGAGCGAATTGTTTTTCTTGGCAACCGGTTCCTGCGCGATTTACATCATTGCTAAGAGCAAGTGAGCATTGTTGCCAAGCGTTTCCACTTGATCTTTAAACTTCGCGTCCAAGCAGCTTTGACATGGGAAATGAGCCGAAACAATGTGTTGCGAAAGGAAAGCATTGTAGAGATGCCGAAAGTTTATTTTGTCACTTCTGTGCTTACATTCCTACCATGCATATTACCTGAACACCCACATAACCATAGTAATTCTTACGTGCTTTCTGTCCAGGCAGTCAGTCTCCCGCAAGTTCGTGTGTTTGTTCGTATGTACAGTATTGAGTGATAGCGGTTCTGTGAAGTGATTTTTTTTTTTGTTGCATGATAATGGCAAGATGGTAATATCATAGTGGTGCAAAAGAAATTATAGTCAGTGCCAAGAGATATCTCACAACATAAACCAAGGTGTCAAGTGCACGGCGGAGTGTTTGGGGGTTACATCAACACAGTGAAAAAGATATGTAAAGAAAAAGGGAACAAAAATTTGCATTGACCCAATATTTTATTTGGTGAGTTTTTGCAAGATGTGATGAGAAGAAAGGTACACGACTTTTATTTTAACCTCTTAACTGGGTATGACGTAATACTCCGTTCTGGCTCTACTGATTTATAATGGGCATGACGGGATACTACGTTCTCATGTTCTTACTGCTGATATCTGTTGTGTATGACGAGATACTTCGTAAAATTACTTTCTTCTTTGTTTCACCAGATGGCTCTGACTTTCAGACTGTTGTAACCGTTAGAGTTAGCGGGAAGCAACGAACACAGCCCGACGTTCAGTTCTATCGCGTATGCAATAATGGCTCAGGCAAATCGGAAGCGACGGCGTGTTTTTCCTGCTGAGGAAATCCGAGATATATATTGGATTGTGACGACGAATCGGAAGAGTTTTCGGGTGAATCTAGTAATGATGGCTGGTGCAGTTCAGATAACGATTATTCCAACAGTGAGGCGCATCCTGAAAGTGGGACAGACAATGAAGAAGAGGAAGAATTGGAACCTGCATCAAAGAGTTTCGTAAGTAACGGAGGAGTTAGACCAAAGTTTCCATTTGTTGCAGTAAGTGGTTTGCATGCTCAATTTGATGATGAAAAAGACGTTGTAGAGTACTTTGACACATTTATAAGCAGTAATATGTGTCAGTTGATTGCCGAGCAAACAAATACGTATGCGAGTCAGTTGGCGCATCCCAACTTGAAGGCTCGGTCTCGAGCAAGAGACTGGGTTGATACAAATAAAGACGAAATAAGAACTCTGATTGGTTTGTTGCTATTGCAAGGAATTGTTCACAAACCAGAGAAGGCATGTATTTTTCTAAACATTTCTATTATTACACCATATTTTCTAGAAATTATAAGTGAAAAGATATTTCATTTGCTTCTGAAGTTCCTCCATTTTGCTGATAATTCTAAATTTGATCCCCTTATGCACAACAAAAAGCTGTACAAGATTCATCCTATTCTTGACCATGTAAAGACAAAATTTTCATCTGTATACACTCTGAACAAAACATATGTGTCGATGAATCGCTTCTTCTCTGGAAAGGGCGACTGGGATGGAAGCAATACATCCCTTCAAAAAGAAGTCGCTTTGGAATGAAAGTGTACAAGCTCTGTGAAAGCAACTCAGGATATGTATGGAATTTCGTAGTGTACACTGGAAAGGACACTGATTATGGAAAAAGACATCCTGGTGAACAAACTTCTTCATGAATTGTGTTGGAACTTGCCAATAACTTGCTTCAAGGGATATTGCCTGTACCTGGACAACTGGTACACCAGTCCCAAACTAATTGACACATTATGTGCTCGAAACACTGATGTTGTTGGGACAATGAGAACCAACAGAAAGGAGTTCCCTCTGTCAGTGAGGAGTGCCAGATTGAAAAAAGGAGAAACAGAGGCAGCATTTCGAAATAAACAGATGATCATGAAATGGAAAGACAAGTGGGATGTTACACTGGTCAGCACATTTCATGATGACAGCATGGAAAATGTAACATCAAGAAAATGAATTGTACAGAAACCATCTGTTGTACTTGATTATAACAAAAACATGGGAGGCGTAGATAAAAATGATGGTCAAATTGGCATCTACACAATGGCTAGAGAGCGTTTGAAGAAATATTATCAGAAGATGTTCCGCTATTTACTTGATCTTGTGTGCCTGAATGCCTTTATATTATACAAGAAAAATGGTGGACAATTGTGTAGGCTTGATTTTCTCATGGTATTAGCTGAAAACTTATCCTCATCTGGTGGGGTACAGAAGTCTGCCAACAGGGGCCGTCCGTCTAGAAGTCCAGCACCAAGTCGACTCATGCGACGAAGTTTTCCAGACACGCTGCCTGCAACTTCTAAAAAGTACCCTACAAGAAGATGTGTTGCATGTTGGAGCAATGGAAAAAGAAAGGAAACATCGTATTGGTGCCCTGACTGTGAAAAAGCTCTGTGCGTTGTGCCACGTTTTCGTGCATATCACACTGACAAAAGTTTAAAACTATGAACTATTTTAGGTGTAACTATTGTATTTGAAAGCATTGTAATTGTAAACATTGTAGTTGTAAACATTGTAACTTTATAATTGTAAACAATATATTTGTGAACATTTCATTTGAAATCTCGACATTGTAAAAACATAGATGATTTTAAACCGAACTAAATATAAACATTCCTTTTGTAACCATTGCAATTGTAAACATTGTAATTGTAATCATTGTAGTTGTAAATCTCGCATATTGTAAAAAGTACAAGGACCAATAAAAGAATAAACAATACCTAAATGGTATGCCATGGAGCACAGAAATATTAACTAAAATATTGGTTTACGAAATTCATCAATTTATCAACAAAAATTCCCAGGGCAGATTGGGCTTTCGACGAGGAAATTACCCAGTTAAGAGGTTAATTATCCAGTTCAACAGAATCCATTATGAACAGCATTTTATACTTTTACCTTTCACTCATTATATTTATTGAAAATTTATTAGTTTCTTGTCCTTCTTATTTAAGGTGGAATCTATAGCAACACGTTAAATGCTGAAACCACCACCACTACTCGATACAATGCTTAAGTGAATTTTGCGAAATAAACACAATTTACATGCGTTTTTGCTCGAAATATATTTTAAAATGTTAGTTAGCGTGAAGGCTTCAAATGGCCAATTTTTATGCGTTGCTATTGCTAGTACGCACCTCTGTTTCTGCTCTGTATGCATCTCTGCTCTGTTTCCCTTGCTTATGAAATCGCTCTACACAGTAGGTGTGTTATAAAATAATACTGGGAAAATGATGTTCATATAAAGCTGAGTGGAGTTGTTTTCTCTTTCTTTAAGTTCACTTTATGCACAGGTAGGTTAATCGGGACTGGACTTACAGTTTAAAGTGGGATCCGAGACACTATGTACCTCCACCAGGTATAGAAGGAGACGACGTTCATATGAAGTTAACAGCTAGAAGAAATCCCCCCCCCCAAAAAAAAACCTGCAGTACAGCAGTACTCCATTTGCAATATGGGAAATATTTAATTCATTATTTTATGCTGCGACAATACTTTGGATCGGCTACACTGAACGCACTTGTGCGATTCTCGCAGCAAAGTGCAGCAAAACTGCAACACTGTGGAAGTCGCCTGCAGCCCGCGGAGTCCGAGATTGGCCGCATCCGGGCATAGGTCATGCACCCGTTTACCATATTAGGAGTGCGAAAGAATAATTAATATCTGGAACCATATTTGATGTACACACGGCAAACTTCTGGAATTTAATCATATGTGTTATATCAACAGTTTCTTGCAATTTCATTGAATTTGTCATTATGCATTTCAAGTTTGCACATTTCCCTAAAATGCCAATTTCTGAAGCATCTAATAAAAATATGCATTTCATTTTTTTCTACAGAGGTGCAGAACTAATCAAACTTCAAGTACACAAAATCTTAAAATTATATGTACAGTTGATTATGAACTGTATGGTGTTAAGTTCCCCGTTCATGATAATTGGAAGAAAAAACTACACTTTTCAGTGATTTTTTTATTATAGTAAGATAACAAAGTTAAGATTAATTTTCAGATAACGCTTATTAAAAAGTAGATACTTGAAGCTTTCCAGTGAGGTATATTTAAATTTTCTCCTCCCATGGAGTACAATTTTACAAACGCGTAAACCGAGGACTCAATATTTTTATCACGGATAGTAGTTTTGTAATTTTCTGAATGTCAACCCCAAACCAATCACAGAACTCACGCGCACAGTATAAATATGGAAGTGATTAAATATTTTCATAATGATATTATGTACAATGTGTGCTTCACAGCCAATACCCACCATGTTTACTCTTTCCAATTTTGCCAAATTTACAGACAGCTGGAATTGCTTTCAAGAAATGATACATACTGACTACTGTAGCCAAAATAAAAGCCACAAATGGAACGCATGCACCATTCAGGTAAATACAACAGCACACAGTCCAAAAACATATGGTCATCCTAGTACAGAATCAACTTCTCATTGTATATTTTTGCATATTTTACATTGCTTTTGACTAATAAGAGAATAAAAGTGTGATTACATGAAATTGTTACCGAGAATCCACTTTATGCACAGATAGGCTAATCAGGACTACAGTTTAAAGTGGGAACCAAACCATTAAGTGTCTCCACTGAGGATCAAACCCAGGATCCTTTGGTTACAAGGTGATGACATTTGGACTGTGTGGTCAGGGTGAGGTGACACAAAGTAACATCCATAGCCAGTTTAGGACTTGAACCTCAAACCTTCAGTAGTAAGATTGTGTTTGGCATCAACTACTGAGGTATGTTAAATCTAAATATACTGACCTTACAACATACATGGTATCACACAAGTATAGGTACTTTGAGAACCAAGATACTCACAATGTATGACAATAATAGTGCCTTATCCTGATGCAAGGAAGAAGACTCCAGGTTTCACTGCACAATATAACCACTACACCATAGAGGTTAGAATATATTCCCATCTAGGTTGGGCACCTGAGTAAAATTCTTCATTACCAATTATTCCTGGTTACACCACTCAAAAGGGCTGCCTATATTGCAAATTCAACTAGTCTTTCAAATAGTGAAACAATGAGGCAACTTGGAACATGCTAAGTTGATACTTATGTCTAATGCAATGAAAGGGCAAGATGCAATCATATTCAGCAGATAATGATATGACTGCTGCATGTTGCCTGGATGGAATTGCACTTTAGATATGAGACCTTCATTTAATCTATTAATTGATGATTTTATTCTCCGTTTTGTGTGTCTCCAGGGAGAACATTTAAATTGTTTGCCATTAGACACTTTATTATTAGTTTTGGAAATCTCACTTTATTATTAGTTTTAGAAATCTCCAGGTGGCAGGAGCTATTAACATCAAAAGGGACATCCTAATTTATTTTTATCATACTTCACAATTTATAGATCTTTCTTAATTCTTCATTAACAGAATATAGCATTTTGTTGCTGTGTGTCACACAGTGGCGTGCGGTGCTAAATCAGGCAGGGGAACAGGTGCCCTGCACTTGCCCTCTCCCCTCCCATACCTGTTGTAATATAATACAGTAGACCAAGATAAATTCAACCCTTATTGAAATGAACCAAATAAACATAATGTAAAGAAAACATTAAAAACAAAATTGTTGATGCACAACGAAGAAAAATTAATAAAATCAATTTATGAGAAAAAAATGTTTTGTTGAAACCTGTTTCATCTCTCTATTTGTAGATTAAGTTGATATTTTTTCCTCAATGCAAAAGTGACAATCAGATGGCCCAGTTTTTTCATGACGTCCGCTAGATTTGTAGAAATTGTGACAAAACCCAAACTGTTACAAACTCACTTCTTGGGAACAAACAAGGACAACAATAATTTTCCACTGGAAGAGTATCCAGTTAATCATTTTACAGAGCTGTAGCAACTTGTTTGAAAATGCCTTGTGTATGATTTAGTTTTAATTTTTAATTCGGTTAGGATATGTGTTGGTTTGCTGTCTTTTCTGTAAAGTTCAATGAACTACAAGCTTTTGTCTTCAGCCGGTCAATCATACAACATTCGCAACCCTACGCTCGCAACGTACATTTGCTTTCTTGTCCTGCCGCTGCGTGCATCTTGGGACTGTTGGAACAGGTGGACGCAAGCTGTTCCTTCGGAAGCTATTTCGCAGCATTTAGCCAAGGCATTTAGCAGACGCTTAGACTGTAGATTATTCCAGTTCGTTATGAATGGCAGACGCAATTTAGCAGATTAGGAAACTATAGACTTACTACACTCAAAACTATCACTACGATGCAATTAAACTTTAGCACATAGCAAAAACTCAAAGGAAAACGAATTAGCTATGTCTCTCGTAGGGAACAGCTAGAGAGTTCAGCTTCCGCGGTGGGAGGTGGAACCATGAGGATTGTTTACCTTCGCGCGTGATCGGAAATACTCGGGGTCAGGTGGCAGAGGGTAGGTGAAGTAATCAAACGTCCATCCCCGGTGAAAGTTTTTCTTAGGCATGTTGATTTCGGAAGAAAGAAGTGTTCTTATAATGTTATTATAGATAATTTAAATAGCTAAAAAGGGCGATAAGTAGAAGGGAACAGCCTGTTCCCTCTGTTCCATGGAGGGGCCGCCACTGGTGTCACAGCCCCCTTATTGTTTTGTAGGGATTTTTGATAATGATCCACTGGTCCTCGGAATGAACCGTGGTCTGCAGCAAGCAGTATCTTACTTGACAGGCTGCATGACAAACAACTTGCCCTGATACAATAACTGAAGTATGATACATCCAGTTTCATTTTACAGTACCTCCTGAAAGACTCCAACCACATGCATCACTGTTGTACATCATGGGTTGCCCTAGTGGAATTACTTTTCCCTTATGAATTATTATACAGAGCTAATGCATGTGACTTAGGTAAGTTATTGGTTCAGCTCACCTTACAAACATATGTTTTTTATATCATTTAACAGAACAAAATGGTAGATTTGTTTAAAAAATGAAGTAACTGTCTTTGCAAGAAATAAAAGAGTTGAATTCCAAAACAATCACAAACCACATACTTCATTCACATTATTTATTTTCTTATTTTCTCTTACAACTTCATACGTTCAAATCAGAAAATTGCAAACATGGATTCTATTTCCATCTTCAATTAAATAAATAACAAGTTTTTAACAATTCTTTATTAGAAAAAGTATCACAGATAATACAAATTCTGTTCACGTTGTGAACCACTGCAAATATTTACAAAAAAGTTAGCAGGGTGTTTGCAAGCTTTGTTGGATGTTGTTCATCCAATTTCCTAAATTCCAATGCACACTTCTTTCGTTCTGGTACACACTCCAGCTCATTGTATAAAAGTGCCTGAAAGAAAAAAGCATTTTTTCAAACTATATTTGACATAACATTTTTTTAAAATATTTCTCATTATGCCTTCACAAGAATTTTACTTTTCAATTACCAGTTCAATGCAACTACATATACCAATATTTTAAGATAAAAAAAAATAAATACGGAGAAACTAGTACTCACTTTTATCCACGAAGCTGTTTTTTCTTCTTTTTTGATTAATTTCAGTGGCCACTGCCACCATCCTCGTTGGAACTTGCTGCGCTGTTGCTTGGCATGCGTCTTTTGTTCGTAGTTCTCTGGCTGCCGTTAGGTGCGCCGTGCGTCTTGGTGCGCGTCTGCTATTTCCGGGCGATAACTGCTGCAGTAGTGGAATCCAAGTGTGGTGCACTTGCCCGCTATCGATGTTTAGTTCGTGCAGGAAGTGCATTATGGCGTGCGTTTCCTTGATTTTGGTGTCTATGAGCGTGTGGGCAGTGTGTTTGACTCGAACCTTTTGAATTTTATGGCTATTGTATTTGATATGTCTAGCAAGACCAGTAGTGGGTTGGGCTTTTTTCGCATCTGCTAGGTGCTGTTGGATTCTTTCATTGACAGATCTGATGGACCTGCCGATGTAATGAGCCTTGCATTCACACTCTGCATCATATACACCTGGGTTGTCAAGGGGAGAGAGGAAGTACCGTTTGTGCTTGTTCAGTTTATCAGTTATTTTGGAGTTGGGTTTGTGCGCTACTTTGATGCCAAATGGGAGAAGGGCTTTGGCTATGCGGTTGGAAGTGGTGGGATGGTAGGGGAAGGCAAACCATTTATATTGGTCGCTGGGGGTTGATTGTGGTTGGGCTGTTTGTGGATGGGTTGATTGTGGTAGGTTAGGGTGTCTGACCTGTATTTCCGCCTTACTGCACCACTATAAAAAGCCCAACCCACTACTGGTCTTGCTAGACATATCAAATACAATAGCCATAAAATTCAAAAGGTTCGAGTCAAACACACTGCCCACACGCTCATAGACACCAAAATCAAGGAAACGCACGCCATAATGCACTTCTTGCACGAACTAAACATCGATAGCGGGCAAGTGCACCACACTTGGATTCCACTACTGCAGCAGTTATCGCCCGGAAATAGCAGACGACGCACCAAGACGCACGGCGCACCTAACGGCAGCCAGAGAACTACGAACAAAAGACGCACGCCAAGCAACAGCGCAGCAAGTTCCAACGAGGATGGTGGCAGTGGCCACTGAAATTAATCGAAAAAGAAGAAAAAACAGCTTCGCGGATAAAAATGAGTACTAGTTTCTCCGTATTTATATACTACCGCGTCTCTCTTTTCCCAATTATGAATAAAAAAAAAGGTATAAAATATGGAAATGTAACCTCGTTACATACAATGCGCACAATTACAATTCCACAAAAGAAATTTTAAAGATAAATATTCAAGATTTTAATATATAGTTAAGTTATGGGATAGATTATCCACTCACAAGATAACAGTTTTCTATGAATTATTGTTGTTCAATAGGTTTACACTTCATATTTATAAATATTTGTCCAGCCACACCAATGGCCAAGTTCTTAAGAGTTGTTGAATCATGATCTGGCCAAAAAAGGTTATTTGAAATTCTGCCATGAGGGTAGTGGCACTAGTGTCGCTAAATTAAGTTATGGTGAAGCCTGTAGTTCACATATTTTCCGAGGTTTCAGAACGCTTGGTGCTACTATATACATAACTTTAAATCCATATGAAAAATAAAAAAAGAATTGGAGTCATTCATTCAATTACAGACTACAATGGAATCCTCATTCTACATTCAATCTTCATAGTCCCACTAAATCATCATTTTATCAAGTTTTCCTGAATTTTATATTTTCCTGCTTCCTAACTTTATTCACCTTGGTTACTTGAAAAACTTAAGAACTGTGACTGTATAACAGAAATATCATATAGGTAAAATTATTAGCATTTGTAATGATAAACATAGCATGTTTTATTGGTTGATACTGTCAGGTACCAAACAAAAGAGAACAGAGAATAGAGTTTTTTAGTTATACACACAAACCAGAATAAGAAAGATGCAGTGTCTCAATAAAGTAATATTATTATAATCTGTAAACAACTTACCTGCAAATATAATACGTCCTTTACTCTATGATGAGCTTCAACTTTACTGAAATTTGCTTTCACTTTGTTCAGCATCTCAATAGCAGTGAACAGCACAGGCCGTCTCTTTTCGGCAGCCTGACCAACCGATGCTGCAACCACACACTTTGCATTTAGAAGCAAAGCTCTTCCCTGGTCGTAATTCCCTCCATGCGCCAAAACAGTCAGAAGGGCTTCATCTATCAGCTTAAGGGCTTGTGATGGCAGGCCCATTTGGAGCTGAAATGCAAATGTTCATGGAGAACCAATTTAGCACTCTAATATCAAGAATTATCCTATGTATGAGGTGCATGTAAAAAAAAAAAAAAAAAGGCCGATAATTTTTACGCGGGGTTGGCAACACCGATGAAGTGCATGCCCTAGTATTCTGTGCTTGCTACAGAGACAGAATCGTCAGAGTGGGGTTGCATATGTGCGAGTAGCTCTAAGGTGAAATGGCTGCTGTAATACAAAATCCCACCAAATGTGAAGTGAGATCTGTCATACGATTTCTGAACGCCAAAGGACAGAATGCAGCTGACATCCATTGGGAATTGTGTGCCATTTATGGACTGACAGTGATGAGTGAAGGGAAGGTCAGGCAATGGTGCAGAGAGTTTCGGGGAGGGCGTTCAAATGTCCATGACGATGAGTGTAGCGGAAGGCCTAGTGTTCAGTCGGACGATCTGGTGGGACGCGTTAACGAGAAAGTGCGTTCCAATCGCCGGTTCACAATATCTGAACTCGCCAGAGAGTTTCCAGAAGTGTCTGCGAAAACAGTGCTTCGAATTGTGACTGACAACCTTGGGTATCACAAACTGTGTGCGAGGTGGGTACCAAAAATGCTGACAGACACTCACAAAGAGCAAAAAGAATAACAGCTGCACGTAATTTTTTGGCCCGCTGGGGGGAGGATGGGGATGACCTCTTTTCACACATAGTGAAGGGGGATGAAACATGGATATCGTACGCCACTGGGGGGTCGAAGCAGCAGTCAATGCAATGGCGGAAATCTGGTTCTCCTAAAGCGAAGAAATTCAAACACCATCAGTTCAGAAAATCATAGCAACCGTGTTTTGGGACCAAAAGGGTGTGATTTTGTGGAATTCTTGGAACCAGGATGAACAATTACAGCAGAGGTGTATTGCGAAACACTGAATAATTTGCGACGTGCCATCCAAAATCGGCGGAGAGGAATGCTACGCTCTGGAATTTTTCTGATCCATGACAACGCCTACCCACACACAGCTGCTCGTACTGTTGAGACAATTAAAAGATTTCGATGGGAACTATTCAATCATCCCCCTTACAGCCCTGACCTTGCCACCAGTGATTTCTTTCTTTTTCTTCACCTGAAAAAGTGACTTGCATCAAAGCGTTCAACGAAAGTGACGTGCTCAAGACATCAGTTCTGGACTGGCTGCACACTCAAGTGGCAGATTTTTACGCAGAGGATATACGGAAGCTTGAGCCACGCTATCAGAAATGTCTGGAGGTTAATGCTGACTACGTCGAAAAATAGGCAAAGTATGTACTTGTTTATCAGTCACAATAAATTTCTTCTCCTATCATTTTCTTGTTTTTTAAAAAAATATCAGCCCTTTTTTTTTTTTTTTTGACATGCAGATACCAGTTCAATTTGTGGCTTGATACTTTTGCAGGTATCCAGCTAATTTATGCAAGAAATCTGACACTACCAAATAACTTCAGTACCAAAATTGTATTGTAAGAAATCATTTCATAATTAAAAAAAAAAAGTGGCAGATTATCGATGGAAAGTGGCATATCGGAACCAACATCAGAATTGGTAAAATTGCAATATTTAAACTGAAACCGATATAAAATCCTTGCTTTCAAAATGTTGATTTCAGAAACAAATGGATCTAGTTTTGGAAAGGTTAATGCAGTATATAGTGTTACACTATAGGGAAAAACATTTTGTAAAGAGTTCAAATTTCGAAAATACAGTCAAACCTCGATTATACATTTTTAGGGGAATGTGGCTGAAGAACTTAAAATGAGGCAAAATGTAAAAACCATTTGCCTCTTGGTGACCAGAAAAGTACAATGTAAAATCTGGGATCATAAAAATTTGGGTTTCACTGTGTTAGGGATGGGTATTGCAGTAGTTGCAAGTAAAGTAACACAAATATCAGCTACTACTGACATGAATCACAGAAAAGAATTAGGCCTCTATTTAATTACCTGAAATATTTTTGCTGCTATTGTTTTATAATTCAAGTATGTCTTACCTTCACATGTTTACTAATGAATAAAAAAGACAGAACTGAAATATTTGTAGTTTTCAAGATATGACATGTTAATTACTGCCATGTGGATTAAAATCGGCCATCTGCTAAAGGTTAAAAATTGAAGTCCCACTGTATTAACAGAAATATCAAAAAATCAATGTATGCAGAGTAAAAAAGTCCAACATTATTAGGTATTATTTAATTTGAATTCGGACATACTAGTGAAAAATAAGCTAGTAAGTTCTGAAATAAAAATTGCTTTCAATTCTAACAATTTATAATCTACAGAGTGGTCTGAAAGTCTTGTCACCCTCTACCGAAAAGTAATAAGAACAATAGAGGAACAATATAATAATATCAAATACATGTACTGTAAATATTGTTTTAATTGTCTATTTCAGATGGCTGACACGAGCTCCTACAGTTTGGAAGAGAGGCTGATTGCATGTGTATGGGCACATGAGCATGTGCATTCAGCCAAGAGCATCGAGGATGTGTGACATGAGTTCACTGCAAGATTCGGCAGACTAGCCCCTCTGAAGAGGACGATACTGCGTTGAGAACATAAACTGTTTCTGACAGGATCAATTAAGGACAAACCGAGGACAGGACGACCCTCAATGCGAAGGGACACATGTGCAGAGATGGAGGCATCTGTGGTATGATCACCCTCAAAGTCACTGCAAAAACGATCTTCTGAGCTACAAATTCCAAAAACCACAATGTTAACACACATGACAAAGGATCTGCATATGAAATCGTTTAGGCCAACATTCGTCAACGAACTAAGCGATAACGACAGGAACAAAAGATGGTTTCTTGATGTGTTTCCAATCCCACATGGAAAGGAGTTTTTCTCCGATGAGAGTGCAATTTACCGTAGTGGCCGGGCTAGGAATATTTATTTCTGGAGCAAAGAAAATCCACATTATTACGAAAAACTGGAGCACAACCCCCCCCCCCGCATGTGATGATTTGGGCTGCCATGTCAAGTAAGCACTTGCTAGAACCCTATTTCTTGGAGGGCCCTGTTAACCAGCACTCTTGTTAAGAGAGTGGTTCGTTCCACAGCTCCAGAGGTTGAACGTGGATTTGAATAATTGTTGGTTTCAACAAGATGGTGTCCCACCCCACTATGACATCAATGTCAGGGAATACCTGAATGAAGTTTTTTGGGATAGATGGATAGGGCGAGGATCACAACAACTTGCAACACCTCTCGATTGGCCTCCCAGGAGTACAGACTTCATGTCTTGTGACAATGCTCTGTGGGGTATTATTAAGGAGAGAGTTTCACAAGAGCGATAACAGAATACCCAACAGTTGATGGATGCTGTTCGGGCAGCCTTTGCAACAATCACCAAAGCACAGCTTCGTAAAATATCACAGAGGACATGGCGCCGCATCATTTTGTGCCACGAAAATGATGGTGTTCATACAGACCTTCTCGATGTGTGATGGTGTCAGTGTCAATGAAAACTAAAACCAGTACATGTGTTTGATATTGTTCTTATTACTTTTCGGTAGGGGGTGACAAGACTGTCGGACCACCCTGTACAATTACAGTGGCGTTTGAAGATTCCTTTTCCTGCTTTCTACAGTTCGGAAGCAATACGTTACAAAATTTTCTTTACATTATAAGCTCTTTAGTCACAGTTCACTGAAAATCATAATCAAGATTGCACTGTCACTGTATTAGTATTAGAAATGTGCAGGTGTTGCATATACCTGAAGATTAGCCATATGAAATCCAACCATAGCCCTCAGGTAATCAAGATGGTGTAGATCGGCCTGTGCCAAGGCTGTGGTGAAGAAGTTGATGGCGGTAGAGTAACTGGACTGTGTACTGCACTGCAGCTCGCCTGCCAAGATCAAAGCCCTCACTCTCAGGGAAGGAAGGGATTCCTTGTCCTGCTTGCAATGGTCAAGAAGGTTGTGCAGTAAAGTTGAAGCTTGCGTGTAGTTCCCCTGGCCAATGTAAAGCTCTGCTTTCCTGAAAAGCACATAACGAAAAGTGTTACTTTCTTTTAGGATACAGAATGTACCTCGATATGCATGGTATATCTAATGGTTCTGCATAATAGAGTATGAGATGGGGATTGTTCTGGCTAGTCAAGGTGTGGGCACAATTCACATACGTAGGGACCTCAATTCTTCGGTGCTACAGATGGCACAGTGGTAGCGTCGTTGCCTTGTAATCAAGGGGTTCTGGGTTTGATACCCGGTGGAGGCACAAGTGGTTTGGAACCCACTTTAAACTGTAGGTCCAGTCCCGATTAGCCTTAATGTGTATAAAGTGGACTTAAAGCACCAACTCAACTCTTCGGTGAAATCTTTTCCCAAAACTGTTGTTACTTTTCAGTGTTATTTTTCACAAAATTAGAGTATTTATTTTAGCACACTTTTATGACAAATGTACCTAAAAGTATATCTTCACTGTGCTTTTAAACTAGCATTTTAAATTGTAGGTCACATGGCCTCTGCCTGTTCATGACAGTTTCATATGTTGGAAACGATTTTTGAGGAAATCATTTTCTTGCGCAATAAATACTGATGCTATGGCTCCCATGTGACAATAGGTGACCATTCAACTTCCACCAGTACCATGCCATTTCATTAGGGAACACAAAAGTATTCTCATACGACAAATATCCATCCAATGTGTGGACAGGTGCACACACATTCTCTGCCAGAACTGCACCACTTTGCTTGGTAATACAAAACGTTTCTCTCATAAATAGGGAGCGGAAGTTGATGAAATACCATCTTTTTTCTGACATCTTGGATACGATGCCCATTAAATATACACAATATTACACTTCGTCTAGAACCCAAAAAAGGTAATTTTAAAGTGCATTTTTTGCCAATTTTCAGGTTTTAGGTCATTTTCCCCAATTTTCGGTATTTTTCTGTCATTTTTCGCAATATTCGGTGTATTGTTTCATCATATTTTGTCACTTCTTCCATTTTGGTAATATTCTTGAGTCTTTTCACCAAGGTGAACATAGGCCTCTATATATATCGCAGGATTGCAATTTATGAGCAAAAAAAAATGCTGAACTGGTGACAGTCTTTGTTGTGTCGGGGGAAACCATCAGGTGTCCGTCTGGGGCAAACTCAGATTTAAGATCAGATAAGGAGAGGCTGGAAATACCCTGGTCAGACGGTGAAACCTGCGGGGAAATTTTTCTGGAGAAAGCTGCTATGTTCGAGCAGGGGGGGGGGAGGGAGGCCATAGGAATGGGGCTGCCCAGGCGAGGTGACAGGTCATACCGCTTCCAGGCAGTGAAACCTGCGGGGAAATTTTTCTTGAGAATTCAACAATTTTCGAGCAGGGGGCTGCTCAGATGACAGGTCAATCACCACCACACCCATTTCAGTTGTAAGTCGTGTGTCGCGTACAGAACATGCCTAAAGTAAAAACTAGCCGAACATGTTTCTTGCGCCAACTCGTAAGTGAATATGGCGATCCCGTGTTCAGCACAGACGGCAGTGTCTTATTTTGTAAGCTTTGAGAGGTGAAGGTGAGTGCTGAGAAACTTTTCACAGTACAACAACACATTGGGAGTGAAAAATATTTGAAAGCAGCAGCTCGTCGGAAGGAAAAAAAAGAAACCTTCCCAACTCCTTCTGGGACAAAGTGCGAGTGTCTCCTACAAATCTTCAGTTTTACCAGGATCTTTGCAAAGCTCTGATTTCTGCAAACATCCTGCTGAAAAAGATGGGACAGTCCTGTATTACGCGAGTTCCTCGAACAATACACAGGGTGGAACATTCCTGATGAGTCAACTTTGTGCAAAGGATATTTGGATGCATGTTACAATCAGACCATGGAAACGATTCACGATTAAGTTCGAAACAAGAAGATTTTAGTTTCCATTGATGAAACTACAGATGAAGAGGGCTGTTTTGTTGTGAATGTGCTGGTTGGTACACCGGAAGAAGCCTGTCTTGGACAAATATTTCTGCTCAGAACAGAAGTGCTGCAAAAAGTCAACCATCAGGCTAATTGTAAGTTGTTCGATAAAAGTTTGTTTCTTCTATGGCCTCAGGGACTTGTGCACGACAGTGTTCTCGTTTTTGTGTCAGATGCTGCGCCTTACATAGTAAAGGCAGGAAAGGCTATAAAGGCATTCTACACAAAAATGGTCCACGTTACTTGTCTCGCAGATGCCTTGCACAGGATGTGTGAGGAAGTCTGCAGACATTTTCCACAGGTAGACAAACTTGTGTCTAGCGTCAAGAAGATGTTCCTTAAATGTGCGTCTAGGTTCCAGTACTTCCGTGAGACGACCTCTGCCTCCACGACCAGTTCTCACTCGCTGGGCACCTGGCTAAACGTTTGTTTGTATTACTGTGAACATTTTGATATTGTGACAGTTTCTGCAAAGAAGATGCTGCCTGCATTGCAATTGCCCAAAACCTGATGTCAGATTCTGACTTGAAGGGGCAGCTGGTATACATCAAGGCTAACTTTGGTATTTTACCCACATCAATAACTTGTCTTGAAAAACAAGGAGTGGCCATGCAGTCCGTTGTGAAAGAGATTCAGAAAATTGAAGAGCACCTTAAAGGAAGTGCTGGAGACATCGGACAATCTGTACTGACAAAACTGGAATACGTGATGGGAAAGAACTTGGGATACCAAACAATGTGCCAGGTGATAAAGATTCTTGAAGGTGAAAATTTCAAAATGGACATTTTGGAAGAAGAATTGTCACCAGGAGACCTTGCTTGCCTGAAGTACATTCCCCTAATATCCGTAGACGTCGAGAGAACTTTCTCTATGTACAGGAATGTTCTGGCTGACAACAGGCAAAGATTCTCGTTTGAGAACCTCCGAAAGACAAGGATGGTGTACTGCTACTCTCTGTAAGGTAAGTGGAAAAATGGTTAAATATTTAGAAAGTGCTTGTATGTGAGATATTTCAAACAATTTCTGGTGTTAACTTTTTCATTAAATTGTTTTAAAATTATTCGGTTGTTTCCATTGGAAATCCTCGTTGCATATTTTAATTGAAAGTGCATGGGGTATCATTTGGTGCCATTTTTTTTTTTTTTGAAAGCAAGATTGCATTTTGTTTTATTCCCTTTTCATTTCAATTTTTAACCTGAAACTAATAAATTTAATGGTCATTTTTTAGGACATTCTAAAGGTCATATACCTATATTTTTTAGGTCGTCAACTTCCGCTCCCTACCCATAACAAATATCATTGTTACGGCTCCCGTACGACAGTATTACACATAAGTATATTAACATATGTGTTATTTTCAAAATGGCAATGTCTAAGATTCCAGAAGCATAAAATATGTTGAGAATATTTTCCTTACCTGTACAAGCCTTCCCACTGATCTATGGCTGCTAATGAGGCAACGGCAGCTTCTGCTTCCTGCCACTCAGCATGGTGCATAGCTCTCACAAACCTCAGAAGCTGCTCGCAAAGCATCCACACATGGCACTGAGGTTCATGGGGAAATCTCGCACTTGCATGATCAAGAACCACTGCAGCCAGCTGGTACTCTCCCTATTGTAGAGCAGCATCAATTAAATTGATATGTGCATAAATTAGCACATACAAGTACTTGAACAATTTAAGATGTTCAGAATGGTTGTACACATTTAAAATATGATACATTGTAACTATGCAATATTAATCAAGCAGCGTTTTACTTAAAATATTCACAAATTCAATGATGACACAATTTTTTCAAATGCTATATTTCTATTTTTTTATTTTATGTTGTTTTTTTGTGTCATTTGGCTAATTGCTGTGATGAGAATGAATGAAGATAAGATAATGAAAGGACACACATGCCCAGGCTAGAATATCTTGACCTTGCCCCCTCCCCCCCCCCCAAAAAAAAACAACTGCAGTGCCAAGATCGTGAGTCAGCTGACAACTCAACAAGTTGGTAAAATTTTAGCAAAGAATTAAAGAAATTTGAAACATTTTCAATAGAGCTGAAACACTACCATGTTGATATTATTACAATTCTCATTGATTCTAATACACTGTAGCAGCTTAAAATAGTTCAGAATACAGTGGAACCCCGATTTTACGTTCCCTGGTTTTACATTTTCCTGCATTAAACCTTCAATTGTCATAGTCCCAATAGAGCAAAATGCTATAAAAGTTTTCCAGATTTTACATTTTCCCGCATTTTAAGTTCCTTTCATCTTGGTCCCATTAAAAACGTAAAATTGAGGTTCCACTGTATTCATAAAGTTTAACATATAAGTTTCCTATTGCAACTAAGCTATAGCATTCTATCAGAGTTTTCTTGTTAAATACTTTCATGCTTACATGCTCCATAAGAATATTTGCAACATTGCAGATAGCTTTGCACGTGCTTTCTCCATTGAAATAAAGAGAACCACGTGTGAAGTCAGTTGTGTTTAGGTGCAGCAGCAGCTGACTGCAGAGTGATGCCATGTCAGTCTTTCCATACAATGTCCACAGTGCGGCCTTTTGGGAGTAGCTGTTTGCCATCAATTCTATCATGGAATGCTGGCAGTTTAATACGTCACTCTTTGTTAATACCTATGGAGGAGTAAAAAAAAGATGTGTTAGACACATTTTGTTAACTTCCATCAATGGGCTATAATTAGAACTTTGTATTTCTTTCTCATATGTTAATAAAAGTGTAAATGAACAAAGAACAGTCTCTCTACTCATATTGACAAAATAAATTTTATTTTTGTTTATGTATACAGGGTGTCCAAAATGTCCTGTACCATAGGCCAATAGTAAAATTGACTATGACATGTTCTTTTGTTGCCGCACCACAATACACTAGGGCTCTGGCTGATTACCATATTTCCAGAACACTGGATTGGTCACAGAAGACTTGTTGAATGGGCTCCATGTTCTATGGATTTGAATCCGTGTACTGTGATCTGTCATTCCACTGGCAGACTTATGTCGAATTTGATGAATAACATATTGAACAAATACTGTGATTTGACCTATGGTACTGGACTTTTTGAACACCCTGTATTTTAGATTAGCACTGCTCTCTATTGTAAAACACAATTTATTTGTTTCTTTCAGAAATGAAACCTTTGTTGTAGTAACATACCCATTTACAAAAATATATGAAAAATCATTACACAAAGAACAAAAAGATTCCTGGACTTTTCCAAGTTTGCCAGGATTTCATGGTCAGTAGGAACTGTGAACAAATTGAATAAGAATTAATGTAAAGTTTTTTTTTTTACTCTGATATCCTCAGCTTTGCCATATTTTGATGACTAAACATAATCTAGAAGTATGGTTCCTCTCTTATACTTCATCAAACCAATTCATATGTAGCATGCCAAACCTGCTTCTTTCTTTAGGTTTGTGGTGCATGTTGAAATGCTTGCTAAATGAATATAGGACCTTGTTGCCATCCTGGAAAATAATGTTGGTGCCTGTGTCTTCACTGCTGATCATGTTCTATTTGATGATCCTTCACAGCAACAGCTATGAACGAGGTTACAAGTGAGCCAACTGACAAGTCCTTTGAATCAACATGACATCTTTCAGTTTCCTATAAATTCAGCAAGATGTACATCTCTAGTCACTATTGTTACCGAGACACAAATATGCCAGTCCATATTCATTTTGAGTAAGGCTGCCAGACATGATGAACTATTCTGTTTCCAGCTTTAAAACGAAGTAGGTGTGGCCAATAGGTTACCGAAATTTGAATTAATGCGCACGGTGCCCACTTTCTATTCGCCAGCACTTGCCCCTCCCTCCCAGCGCACGTGTTAGCTTCGGTGTCAGTATTTTCCACAACGTTTCGAAACTAGAGTGACTTTTAAAAATGTGCAAATATCTATTAGTTTTTAAAATGAGGACTGTTGTAAATACGAGAGATGAAGAAAATATAATAAAATAGAGGTAAACACTTACCAACGATGTCAGTTCTCGTCAATGGTAATATACCATGTAAGAAGAATTCACACAGCTGGCCGTTGTAGCGGAGTGGTTATCACTGTGCGCTACGATGCCAGGAGTCCCGAGTTTGAATCTTGGCCTGGGCATGGATGTTCTTTGTGAGTGTTATTTCATCAATTTCACCATATCATCACTCATCCTCATCCTCGCGATTAGCCAAGTGTGGCAGAAATGCGAAGTAAAATAAACCAAATGAATCATGCAATAATTTAACCAGCATAGACAAACTCATATCCATGAAAAAAAAAAAAAAAAACAATCACTTTCCTGCTGACGGCAGCAAGTCCAAAATCGGCTAAAATGTGCCATCCGCATTTTTGTTCGGCTGAACTTCCTTGCGGACCGCATAAATGCTTGTTTTTAAGACACCTGTTCAGAAGTCAACGATTCAACACAATACTCTGGATTCACTGCAATTTTGGTATCGCCACTTGTTCAAGGTTTCAAATGTAGATGTTTTGTAACACTTGCTGTTGAAGCCACATCAACATTCAATGATACTTACAACCTATAAACAGTATGCAAAATCTCGAGACCCACCACACGGCAACGGAGAGGAGGGCAGGTTTTGCAGGGTCGAGGGGAGGAAAGCTATAAATAGCCGTGTGCTTGAGGGTAACAGTGTTTCGGAAGATTCTTGACCACGAGAAATAGTGTCTCCATCTATGTTATTTTTCACCTTATGAATTAGATACAAGAAATGTGAAGTGCTTATTACGTACACACGTGTTGGAACATTAATAAAACTTTGTAGTTGCGAAGTTGGCTATATAGCAATTAGATACGATAACAGCTTTGGAATATTACAGACTTGTAACGATGTTTCTATAAAGGTCAGGTAGCAACACTGAATGGCACAGTTTGCCCATCTGTAACGCCAAAAGCTTGTGTCCCCGCCCTCTACAAATTCCTTCTTGGAAGCAGTTGCCAGTGTATGCATCTGGCATTTTTCTTTGACAAGCTGGGGGAATTTGGGTTCCTGAAATCTGAGCATGTTTTATGTGGGAAGTAAAGGAAAGGAAGCGTAGGTGAATCATTTAATAAATGCTAAAGAAACATTCCGTACGATTTTAAGCATCACTGGTTGTATTTGCACCAAGCACTTTGGCTTTCTCAAAGGTTTCGCTACAATCTTTTGCAGTGTGTTGAATTTACCATTCTAGATAAAACGCATGAAGTTGGAAGTAGTGTGTGCGTGTTTGTGGTATATACATCAACACGTGTGTAATCTAGAGATTCCCATGTCAGTCACTGTCGGTCTAAATCATGTTTTCTGATTCTGTCTAGTCCGGTGTTTCAAGATTCTAGACTTTACTTAATATTGTGAATTTGCAACACTGCACAACACAGAGTGACGGACAAGTAGCGCGAATTTCGTTAATTTGAATGAGTGAATGTCACCGTAGGTGCTTTACTAAAGAATGGTTATGAATTCATAAGCAAGGATAAGGCTAGTACATGCTTTCAACAGCATACAATGATGTATTACTCTAGTTTCAAATTGGCATTGAATGGACTATCTATCAGGGTGCAAAAGGTCTGCGGTGGGACTACTGTCAGAATCCACCAATAGGGCTGCACTGGCTTTCTCTAGAACACGTGCTTTTGTTTACATCCACTTCGTAGTAGAAAAAAAATGGACTTTATATGTGAACGATAACTGAAAAAAATTTTATGCAATGAAACATTACGACTATTAGAATTACAAGTACTCTAAAACTAAGTCATTAATGGAAGCATTCAACCTATGCAGCATGCATAAAATTCACATATCCATTTCCATATAATCTTAAGAAGTACAGCTAATACTCAGGTTCATATAAAAAACTAAGTACTTGGCATAGTACAGCGTCAAAAACGTAATATGAGGATTGTGGTTAAGGGTTGGTTAGGATACATTTAAAATATTAAGTTTTTGCTATTAGAAGTACGTAAAAACCCAGTCGTTCCTAAAAAAACTTGTACAGTAGACTTATTCACAGGTAATAAAGTTAAAAAAGTTGGGTAGGAAAGGCCAAACCTGCAGGTTGCATTGTGATTAATACAGGTTTTTTAGATTTCTAACTTTTTTAACTTTATTACCTGTGAATAAGTCTACTGTACAAGTTTTTTTTAGGAAATACTTTGTTTTTACGTACTTCTAATAGCAAAAACTTAATATTTTAAATGTATCTTAACCACAATCCTCATATTACGTTTTTGACGCTGTACTATGCCAAGTACTTAGTTTTTTATATGAACCTGAGGAAAGAGATAGTCAATCTCTGAAACGTCGTTCTACAATAAGAGCACTATACTCACATACGTAAGTACAATTTTTAACTTTCCTTTTTTATATTCTGGATTTGTGAGTAACATGCGACTAACCTACAAAATACAGCTAATACTCACATCAAACACAAGTGATGGTTTTCCACCTGTCACACCTGCATATTGAGCAAATGACTGGATTCCCAATGATATAAGATAGCTTAAATTCAACTCGCTGCTTTTCGATATTGATCTCTCCATTAATATTTCCTGAAAATAAATAAGGAGGGCATTTTATAATTTTCGTTCAATTAAATTAATTAGTAATTAAAGTGAAATATGAGTGTGATCCTACTGCTGCCAGTAATATAAAATCACTGTGAATATTTTAAGATATAAAATATTGCATCTGCTTATACAGTCACAAAAAAATTGCAACTGCTATGGAATCATTGAAACTATAATATTTAATGTAGCTTCCAAATTCATTTTCTTCTTCACTATAAGGAGTCTAGTTTATGACATTGTTTGTTGTTTTTACGTTTGCCCAGTTTGCATTTAGAAATCCATTTTATATTAGGCGCATCCAGAAAGTAAGTTTCCCTGGGGTCGTGTACAAAAAGGAAACATTATCTCATTCAATGATTTATTGCCACAGATACAGCACTTGTCCAGTTACTTGTCAACATAATTCCCGCCGGAATTTAGGCACTTGTCATAGCGTGGGATCAACTTTTGTATACCTGCATTGTAGAAGTCCGCTGCCTAGGCGCCGAACCATTTGAACAGCCATTTGAACCTCTTAGTCGATGTGAAAATGTTGACTGGACAGGAACTTTTTCAGTTGCAAGAACAGGCCATAATCACTGGGAGCGAGATCCGGGCTTTACGATGGATGATCGAACACATCCCAAACGAACCTGTCCAGAAGGGCTGCAGTGCACCTAGCCATATGCAGCTTCGCATTGTCGTGC
The DNA here is from genome assembly GCF_977018435.1 of Lepisma saccharinum. Lineage (NCBI taxonomy): Eukaryota > Metazoa > Arthropoda > Insecta > Zygentoma > Lepismatidae > Lepisma > Lepisma saccharinum. The sequence goes on from NC_139242.1 coordinate 53,697,804, forward strand.
AGCAAGATCACCCCGCACTGAGCTTACCATGTCACTTATTCTGAATGGCTCGTCGCAATGTCCCCAGTGTTTCACAGTAACGGTTAGCATTCATAGTCTCACCTCTGGGCACGAAACTCGATGAGCAGAATGCCTTGTCTGTGCCAGAACACTGTGCACATCACTTTTCGTGCCGACACAGTCTGTTTGAACTTTGTTCTGCATGGAGATCCACTGCGACGCCAATGCATGGACTGCTGCTTGCTTTCTAGGGTGTTGTATGCAACACACGTTTCATCCCCTGTGATGATCCAGTTGACAAAATTGTCATCATCGTAGTAACGCTGAAGAAATGTCAGCACCGTGCCCATGCATTTTCCCTTGTGTTCGGGCGTCAGTTGTTTAGGCACCCACCAGGCACACAATTTCCAGAACAAGAGGCGTTTGGTAACAATGTCGTGCACGACTGAAATCTGTGGGAAATGGCTGTTGAGTTCCGTTATCGTGACACGACGATCCTCCAATATGCGCTGCTGCACCTGCTCCACAAGCTCGTCCATAACGGCCTGCACCAACGACGCACCATCTGCTTGCTCATGACGTCTGGCCCATACACCTGGCACAGCTGACAATGAATTTCGATCTGCTGTATGTTTTGTGCGATCAAGAACTTGGTCACCGAACGAACCTCACATGCGGCGGGAGATGGAATAAGAGCCCTCATGTTTCATCGCTGCCGTGATGCTACTGAGGACTTTCGGGAGGCATCTTCTAGGACATTCACTAGCCAGGGCATGTGCCTCTCACGCATGCGCAAAACCGGTTTCAATATGCATGACCTGCCACCTGTGGGTGAGTGGGACACGCCTAATATTTAATGGTAGGTGGTGAAAAGGAAGTTAAGAGGATTTTTTCCCCACTATTCCCAAATCTAAGAAAATAAATACACAACAAGATAAATTTTCAAGAATTAGCAGACCTATTATAGCTAGAGAGGTAATTATGAACTATTAAAAAAAATGGCCACAAGCATGAGTTTATGGTTTGGCAAAAATGTTATGACTATTTTAAGAAACATCACACTACAAGAATGAATGAATAATGAAAATGTACTGAATATTTAACATATTCAAGCTCTTTCCTTACATCAGTAGGTGGCCGCGGTGGCTCAGTCGGTAACGTGTCTGACTACCATGCTAAAGGTCCCGGGTTCGATCCCCGGCCGGTTCAAATCCGGGAACTTTTCTAACGATGGAAGCGGCCCCGACGTCCACCCAGCGTCGAATAACATGAGTACCTGGGGGAAACCCTGGGGGGGGGGGGGGGGGGTAAAGGCGGCCAGGGGCGTGATGCTGATCACATCACCCCACTCACGACCGGATCAAGAAAGTGTGGGGCGTTACCCCCACACCCCCTATATGCCTTCACGACGTGGTGCTATGCACAGGGGAACACTTTACTTTACTTTTTTTTCCTTACATCAGTTAACAATGAGAAACAAGTTCAGCAAAGGATTTACCAAAGTACACATTATGTCTGCATGACCTTAAAAATATTTACATAACAAGTGGTATTCTTTAGGAAGTAAATCAGGTTTCAAATTTCACTATGTAAGAACAAGGTAAACTGGGCCAAAGGAGTAGAAGAAAGCATGTTCAAGATACACTTGTACTAAAGTTGAGTACAGGATGATCCAGATAATTAGAAATAATTTTAAAATTACGGAACTTTTTAACTTAACCATACCTTATTATCATCACACAATTTGTACATCCAGGCAAGAGCATGTTGAAGACACACATTATCATTAGCCTCATGTGCCATGGTGATCGCTTCTTTCAAAGCAGCTTGGGCTTCTTTCCTTGGGGAAGAAACAAAAGAAAAATTCAATATTTTTCTTCAGTCATTACTGAGAAGGTTGATACTGCATTGATATCTATAAAAACAATAAAACGATGGTACAGAGTGTCCCACTCGTAAGGGGCCCTGGAAAAAGTGTTATAAAAATCTTAATAAAAGAGGATATGAAACCAAATTTGTACATGACATACCTTTATGGTTGAGAAATGAAGGTACATTACAAGAAGTGCTGGAAGTGACCTCCCCCCACCTGTATACACAGTTCAACACGGTGCTGCATGTTCGTGAATGTTCTCACATAACTCGTACACGTGGTACAGTGATGAAGTGTGGTTCCACTTGTCAGGATACGTGAACTCACAAAACACACATTTATGGAGTAGTGACAACCACATGCAATCGTTGAGGAACCCCTTCTGTCTCAGAATGTGGGCATGTTCTGTGCATTATCACAGCGGAGCATCATCCGGCCAATTTTTTTTTGACACTACTGTCAACAGCGATGTGTACCAGGTATTGTTTCATGAATTTGTGAACCAGTTGGATGACAAGGAACTGACACTTGGCTGGTACCAGTAAGATGGAACAACATGCCACACGTCTGATGCGAGTATGGCTGCGGTGGAATCATTTTTCCCTGACTGAGTGATTTCAAAAGGATTATGGCCCCCAAGGTCACCGGAATTGATCCCCCTGACTTTTTTCTGTGGGGTCACCTTAAAGGTAGTGTGTACAAGAACAAACCACGCACCAGCGACGAGTTACATGAGAACATCCGCCGTGAAATCCAGGCAGTCACACTGAATACTCTGGCAGCAATATTCACGAACATGCAGCGCCATGTTGAACTGTGTATACAGGTGGGGGGAGGTCACTTCCAGCACTTCTTGTAATGTACCTTCATTTCTCAACCATAAAGGTATGTCATGTACAAATTTGGTTTCATATCCTCTTTTATTAAGATTCTTATAACACTTTTTCTGGGGCCCCTTACGAGTGGGACACCCTGTAGAACTGCTCACTGCATTACAGAGTATATTTTAGGAATCAACCACTATCATACTTACATAAAATTTATGGATACTGTACAGTTTGTATTAAATGGTAAATATTTCATGAAAAACATCATTTCTTCTTTCTTTCTTCCCTTTCTTCCTTCTTTCCTTCTATGATTCATTGAACTCGGATGGGTTTTTACTAGAGCACAGTTAATACCACGTGGAACCGATACCAATACCGATGATAATAGTCTTACCAAATATCACCAACACTGATTACGATGTTTGAAATTGTAACAATCAAAAGACGTTCAAAAAATTGATGAATATTAATGTGTACATATTGCATTCTAATTATAAACATCAATTTATCAGAGTTTTCCATCAAAATATTCAAGAATAAGTATTAAAATACATCTCTATGTAATCAGAAAATACAATTTTTCCACACAATATTTGTGCTAAATAAATTTAAACTTAGAATTTTGTATAATTTCCAGGATAATTAAGACTCCGCGAAAATGCTATGAGACATTTTTGTGGTCCTTGGAAAAGTACCAGTCAGTATTGGTAAATAAAGTATAAACAATACTTTCCAATACTTATACCACCTGCATCAGCCGATACCGGTACATCGGCATCAGTATTGACTCAGCCTTAGTTCTTAACTAAGAAAAAGGAAGTTGCATATTGAAAATTTATTTTAAAACAACAGTACATTTTATATTATTAATAACACACACACACACACACACACACAAAACATATCAAATTAAACTGGTAATGGCACATGAACATCTCATTCATATAATCAGACCTAACAGTGTGAGAACAAATAACAGACTGCACTAACTCTTACACAAGATGGAAGCAAAAATGAGAATGCTCATTACTGACAACACATATAAATAACTAGCTTAGGATTCTTGGAGGGAATTTATTATGTGGTAAGAATCAACTTCCAGTAGAAACTGCAGCATTGAAGAATGTAAAAGGAGATAATTAGCCGAGTACATGAAAAAATACTTGGTTCATGGCATTTTGTTGAAACATCTGAATAGTACTATTGCAATTTATAGTATTACACTGCAAGATGTTGTGTGAACACTAATTACAGTGAAAACGTATTATATATTTTCCATGGGACTGTGTCTAAAAAGCTTATATTACAGGAAAATGTATAATGCAGGAAAATTTTATAACATATTGCCTTATTGAGAACACAGAGGTAAAATACGGGTGTATCATAAGTAATGGCACAAACTGACACAGTTGAAAGTACACGATAATAGAAGCAAAAAAGTCTCAGTAAACATGGGTCTCCAAACGAGCCTTTTTCAAGATTATTGCAAATGTGTGGTTACAAGCCGCCACTGACTTTATTGTTTGTAAACGTCATCCAGGTTGGTAAAATGTCTAATGTAAAAACCGAACAGCGAGTCAACATCAAGTTTCTTGTGAAACTGAAGAAATCAGCCACGGAAACATTTCAAATGTTAACCGAGGCTTATGGAGATGAAACTTTGTCTCATGCACGTGTGTTTCAATAGCATAAGCGGTTTTCGGAGGGAAGGGACAGTGTGGAAGATGATGAATGTGCTGGGCGTCCAAGGTCAGCAATTACAGACCAAAACATTGCCAAAGTTCGTGATGTGATCAGGGGGGACCGAAGATTGAGTGTTCGTGCAGTGGCGGAGTTGGTGAACTTGGATAGGGAATCTGTTCGATGCATTTTAATTGAGGAATTACACATGAGAAAGATTTGTGTGAAGGTTGTTCCAAAAGTTCTGTCCGATGACCAAAAACAGTGCCGTAAAGACGTGTGTGTGGACATGTTAGAACGTATTGCAAATGAGCCAAATTTGTTGGAATCTGTTGTAACTTGTGATGAAACATGGATTTTTACCTATGACCCTGAAAGTAAGCGCCAGTTGATGCAGTGGAAGTCTCCAGGATCCCCAAGACCAAAAAAATCACGCATGTCAAAATCAAAATTCAAGGCAATGTTAATTGTCTTCTTCGACATTAAGGAATTATAATGATTGAGTGGGTTCCCAATGGTCAGACTGTTAATCAACACTACTACATTGAAGTACTAATGAGACTTCGTGAAAAAAATTAGGAAAAAGAGGCCACAGTTGAGGAGTGATGGATGGCTGTTGCACCAGGACAATGCGCCCGCTCACACGGCCCTATCTGTAAAGCAGTTTCTGACCAGCAAAAACATTACTGTGATGGGGCATCCACCTTATTCACCTGATTTAGCCCCCTGTGACTTTTTTAATTCCTAAAGTTAAATCTTGCTTAAAGGGAACCCATTTTACCTCAGTTCAAGAGGTTCAGGCTAAAACGGAGAATCTCCTGAAGGGTCTTCCACAAACCTCGTTCCAGCATTGTTACCAGCAATGGCAGCACCGAATGCAGAAGTGTGTGAATGCTGAAGGGGACTACTTTGAAGGTGATAATATCACAGAGAACTGATTTTGTAAGTACACTCACTTTTTTGGAACAGTCTCGTTTTTCTTGTGTCACACCTCGTATTTGTATATTGAGGTGGGAAAACTGACAGTTCTTTCCGGAACATATTTTGCAATCGTGTTTTCCAAACTTCCTCCTTCCAACATGCCCATGCCACATATTCAAGTCCTGAGTTGACAGAGAAGCAATAAATGCTTGGTATTTATGATGCTGTTTTCGTTCAAGCTTAGATGGTGTGACTCACCAGAGATAAGGCACACGGTCGTCTTTGTTCTTGAATTTTGGAGTTTGCTTGCAGCAGGAGGTCCTGCTAAAGTGGGTCGGGTTGGGAGGGGGCGGGGTCAGATTTCTGTCACCTCTATGCTATAAATGGAATGCAGCTGGAAGCTAGGAAGAAGCATGGACAAAACAAAGCCGGATGAAAAGGCTCCCCCCTGCACTTTTAGGAGAGGCCTCACCAGAATCTGTCTGAGCAGTGAAGTGGAAGACTGTGTTTTGTGTTTTTTTCTCATTTTGTGCTTCCTGGGCTGTATTGAACTTGAGTTCGTAAAAAAAAAACAGAGTTTTAGATTTTGGCTCATTATTGAAATTGTATTGCACCCACAAACATGAAATAAGTTTCATTCTGTTTGGAAAGGTCCATTCGTTGAAAAAAAAGGCAAAAGTTTGGGTTTTCCTACCAAAATAGCAGGGGAAGAGGGGGCAAACTCCAATTTTTTATGTTTTTTTCATTGACATTTGGGGGATTCAGCCCACGCCCGTAACCCCCTCCCCCTGTGGTTGGGGCTTCCAAATTTTACACGGTTGCATGCGCTGATGTTCTAGCTGCAAAACAAAAGTTATCCGAAGTAGTGTGGTCCCATAGTGTCCGAGTGATAACAATTTTATGAGTAATATGCAAATTGGCTATTTTTTGTAAAAAAACAGAGATTTACATTTTGGCCCATTATTTAAATTTTATTGTACCCACAAACATGAAACAAGTTTCATTCTGTTGTGAAAGGTCCATTAGTTGAAAAAAAGGCAAAAGTTCGGGTTTTCTTCCCAAAATAACTGGAGAAGAGGGGGCAAACTCCACATTTTTATGTTTTTTTCATTGACATTCGGGGGATGCGACCCCCGCCCGTAAACCCCCCGTGGTTGGGGTTTCTAATTTTTACAAGATTGCATGCGCTGATGTTCTAGCTGCAAAACAAAAGTTATCCGAAATAGATTGGTCCAATAGTGCCAGAGTTATTACGATTTTTCTCCATTAAGTATACAAATTTAAATTTCACGCTAAAAAGCCTCGGCGACACTGGGCTTACTTTCGTCAGACCCGCGCAGCATACTAAAGGTTAAAGGAGGTGTTCAAAGAGTCATCCTTGCATCTGTATGCAATACCGTATGCGATTCCGCATTGAGTTTCGAATTCTTTCGAACACCGCCAGTTCATTTCGGAATTGGTCACAAGCATGTACAATACTCTGTACTGATTTTATCCATCCTGTTTGGTTACAACGCCACCTCTCGGAAATGATCTGTTTTGTCAACAAAGAGCAAACCTTGGAACACGCAAGGAATACAGCACTCGGTGTTTACAAAATGCAATCAGTGACAGCTTCTAACCACACATTCGCAATTATCTCGAAAACGGCTCGTTTGCAGACCCATGTTTACTGAGACTTTTTTGTTTCTATTATCATGTACTTTCAACTGTCTCAGTTTGCACCGTTACTTATGATACACCCTGTATATAAAGGGAGGAAAAGTAAAATCAAAGTTCCACTGAGTATCAGAAGACATTCAAGAATATTATATTGTGGTTAAAGGATCTGGTTTGATTTCTGACCCAGAGCCACATTGACATCAATACTGTGCCTTCAAACTTTCTTTTCTTTTCTCATTAAAATTAACGAGTTCTTGCTGTACAAACTGTATTAATTTTTCATTATGATTACATACACCTATTTTAAATTAAATTAAAAAAAAAAACAGTAAGTCTTACTTGTGTCCAAATTGAGCATGAAGTACAGCAAGGTTAAGGGCAGCATATCTGAATCCTTTTGACTTCTCCTCTTGGCTACTGCTTTTGCTGTCTGTGGTCAATGTGCTTCTGTCAAAACAATGGTACAAACTGTGCAGTGCCCCACAGAACTCCTTAACCCGTAAACAATTTAGGTAGCTTAGGTAATGCTGAGAAAAAAAATTAAAATACACACTTTCAATATACAAAAGTAATTATGTGGTAAGTCAAAAATATAATTTTATTGATTGAATTGCCTTATTTTACTCTGATTTTCCGCAAAGATAAGGCTGAATAGTGATAATATGAAAGGACAATCACAAACACACATGGCCAGGACACAACACAACTCAAACTCCACATAGGATTACACTGGCTGCGAGTCCAAGATGTACTACATTGAAGAGCGGTTGAGATTTGAATGTTTTCTTCACAAAGTGCCACCTCTTACACACCAAACATAATTTGAGATTATAAAATCTTTACTTACTTATGGTCTTATTATTTTAATAAAGTATGTGTTAATAATTCATATATTCAAAACTATTGTTAAATTTGTTGAGTTCAGGAGGAATAAAATTACAAGTTCAGGCATTACTTTGGTGTTCTTATAACTCCATGTTCTTTTTTTATATAATTTCAGTTATTTTTTGCACTCGGACAGAATATTTTTTAAATTGGTATCATTCGTATTAAGATTAAAGTGGCATATGATATTATCAGTTTTAACTAGAGGCCTGAATTTTTCAGTGTTATGTGAAAAAATGAGGTGTCATATTTCTCACCTTTCAATGTTTTTCCCAAGATTTCATGCTTTTAAAAAAACAAGCTATACTCACATTAAAAATTATAAAAGTTTTCCATCCTTAGTTATTCTCAATAATATTCTAATTATTATTCTACAGAACCTGAATGACAGAATTTCTCACAATTATTTGGGAAATATTTGTCTCTTCAATAATGGCTATGAAAAAGGCAAGTTAGTAGACTGAAAAATCTTAAATTTGATTATCAAACACCTTTTTTATTGTAAAGTATCAAGTGAGAAACTTTCAGGAATGGAAATAAACATGTAACAGTTGGGCTGAAAAGTTCGTAGGCTGACTCATAGATGGCGTTACTAGAATTAAATCCATGTGATTTTTACTTAGTACTAACCTTCAAAAGATACGTGTATAAATTTCACAGCTGCCGGATAATTAGTCCCTGAGATATAGCATTGTGAGTGAAGCAGCTTTTGTTATTGTGAAAAAATGGATAAAAAAGAATTTTGTGTGTTAATAAAGCATTGCTTTTTGGCGAAAAAAAAATACTGTTGAAGCCAAGGCTTGGCTTGATAAACATTATTCGGACTCTGCACCAGGAAAATCAACCGTTGAGAAGTGGTTTGCTAAATTTAAACGAGGCGAAATGAGCATCGAAGACGATGAATGCAGTGGACACCCCAAAGAGGCTGTTACCGACGAAAACATCAAAAAAGTCCACAAAATAATTTTAAATGATCGTAAAGTGAAGTTGATTGAGATAGCTGAGACTTTAAAAATATCAAAGGAACGTGTTGGACATATTGTGCATGAATATTTGAACATGTGAAAGCTGTGTGCAAAATGGGTGCCGCGCGTGCTCACAATCGATCAAAAGCAACAACGTTTTGATGATTCGGAGCAATGTTTAGCGATATTCAACCGTAATAAAATTGCTTCCCCATCCACCATATTCTCCAGATCTGGCCCCCAGTGACATTTTCCTGTTTGCAGACCTTAAAAGAATGCTCGCTGGAAAGAAATTTAGCACTGATGAAGAGGTAATCGCCGAAACTGAGGCCTATATTGAGGCTAAAGAGAAATCGTACTATAAAAATGGCATCGAAAAATTGTATGACCCCTATAATTGTTGTATCGCCCTCGAAGGCAACTATATTGAATAATAAAATCGAATTTTGTCAAAAAAATATTTTTTACTATGTTAGCCTACGAACGTTTCAGCCCAACTGTTATGCAAGAAACTATACCAACAAATGCAGAAATTTTCAAGTAAATACCCAAGAATATTACTGAATAACTTAATACTTGTGCAGCAGTAAGTAAATGCCAAATTTTCATGTTTTTTTTTTCACATGTGTAAAAAGAAGTGAAATTTACAAAAAAGTTCACGATTTACTATGCACACAAAATCAGTTCAGCTTTCAACTTACACAATTATAACCATTTTCAAGCCACAATCAACCCTTTTGTTTGTTTGTTTGCTTTAGGCTGATTGCAAAAGCTACTAGAACTGCATGGTGAGGCAAAAGTCTCCATGCAATTCTTTATTGAAAATTAGCTCCCCCCATTTTTTCAGATAACGAAAGCTTACACACAAGCTTTGATGTCACAAAATGTGTTCAAACATGGTTTCCAACCCTGCCAGTAAAATGATGTAAATATGTTCTGTTTAGTTAGAGACATATGCACATGTTACCTGAAGAAGAAGAAGACGAAGAGCTAATTCCCAATACAAATATGTTTGTATGGAGAGTTTTCCCTTACACTGAATTATTAGCAGTACTCACAGCTTCGGCAAACTCAGGATTAGCTCTCAGGAGATCTCGTATATGCTCTTGTAACTGAGGGGCTGGCAGGGCTGAACTCTCATTGATTTGCATTAGTGATGCTTGCTGGGCAATGAAAAGTTCAGCCTGTCTTCTTGACCATCGTCCACAGTCAATGTCACGATAACCACTACAATAAAGAGAAAACATGAATTAATGTGCACAAACACTTACACACCAATGGCTGATGATTAAACCATGCTTCGTGGAAAAATAAGAGGGCTGGATCATAAGTAATGGAAACACTTCTATAATTGTGAAATGGCTTTATTATCATGGGGAAAACCACTTACATTTCTTCAATGTATACCACCTCTTGTAACAGTTCTGGAAGGTATCACACACCATCAGTGCATCCATCTCTGTTGATGTCCCGAAGCAGGCCCGTAGCCAGAATTGATCTAGAGGGGGGGGGGGCTCACGGGTTATCAGGGGGGGCTTTGTATATCAAGTCCATTTTTCAAAAGTTTAACAGTGTTAAATGAAGGTAAATTATGTGTAGGGGGAGAGGGGGGTCATTAAGTTACATAAAGTTTAGAAATATCACACAAATACTACATTTTTCTGTATATTTTAAAATATCACTTAAGGTGTTAATTGGCTGCTGCTGAAATCATCCCTTACTACACACTCCATACTACGTTTGATGATACAGATATTTATATTTCACAAGAAAAGATTCACATATCCAATCATAGTGCCTATCGTATATTCCACTCCCTGGCCGAAACAATAAATCTCCCCTTCATTCCCAAAACTTGGGAGCTGTTAACCTTTGACACAGATGCGCGAGGGAATTTGCATAATGACATCAAAGTCACGGATTTCTGTATAAATGGGAAGTCTCAACAGGGTTAATGAAGGTACAGATAATTTGATTGAATTTGAAATTTAAAATTTTGGGTGCGTCAGCACTGAGGCTATTTTGCACCCGTCACATTATGCGGTGTCCAGCCCCTTACCATAACACATAACAAAACTATAGTGCCGTATAACGAAAATCTTAAAATATTCTTACTTCGGTTAAAAGGTGAGGCTGTAAAGGGGCACTCAGCACACAAATGGACAACAAACAGGACAACATACAGAATTATACTGGTCATAGGGTCAGTCGCCAGAAACTCGTTAGTCTGCCAAAAGCAGTCCAGGGTGTACTATGTGGAAGTGAGGTTGACAATTGGGTGTATTACGTGGAAGAATCACCCCTTGCACCCCGAAGGTACAGATAAAGAAGCTGCCCTGTGAATAAACTTTCTGAAGTCTAGAGAAGAGAATCTCCTAAATACTTGCAGCTACTTAAGACTTCTTATAAATAAGATGAACGAATGTAATAGCTGCTGTTCATGCTCCCTGAATTTATCCTTCACCAAAGTTGTGAGAAAAATAATTTCTGTTGTCTACATTTTCACTTTTCACTGCAAACAAATTACAAAAAATAGTTTTACCAAATGTCAAGGGGGCTGACCCCAGTGCCAGAGGGGGCTGAGCCCCCCCCACTGGCCTCTGCCTGGCTACGGGCCTGTCCCGAAGTGAACACCCTGCAGCACCCAAGTCAGAAAGTAGGCCTACCTAACACTTGCAACGCTCAGTTACTGTGGTTAGGTTGCATGCCTTAAGTTAAAATAAGCACATATTTGGAACAATCATATCATTTCAGGGAAAATATTGGAACATCTCGCAGCACCCCTGTAAGCCAGCCATGGCACCCTAGTGCACAGCGGCACACACTTCAGGAACTACTGCCTTATGGCATGGACAATCACATCCCTTGAAGTGGTTTCTTCATTCTGGTGAAGAGAGAGTAATTGTACACAGTCATATCAGGTGAGTATGGCAGATGTTCCAGTACCTCCCATTGTTAGTGAAAGAGAGTAGACACAGCATTTGCAGTGAGACTCCTTGCATTGTCATGGAACATGATGGGATTCATTTCCAAGTATCACCTCTTTGAAGGTGGTGTTCCAAAAAATTGCAGGAGTATGCAGCATTTACAGCCATTGAGGTACAGCATGGTGTAGTATGACTCCCATGGATGTCATATGCCACAAAGTGCAGGATGCACTTTCTTTGGACGAGGAGAGCAGGCATGATTCCATTCATGTGATTGGTTAATCAAGCATAGTTCACATGAAAGACTGTAGGTTTTGTCCTTTCCAAGGAAGTCTTCCCCTTCCCTCTGGCTCAGCAAGTCCTGTGCAACTTCATAATGGTATCATTGCACTTCCATAGTTTCATTGGGGTATCCAACATGCTGCATTTTGCAGTATCCAAGAATGGTGTGGAGAATGTGAGGCATGGTTTTATAGCATATGTCTAGTTTGATGGCTGAGTCACAGGTAGAAGATCAGCAATCAACATCCAGCAGAAGAGCAAAGAACTGAATTTTTTTTTGTCAACAAGGGAGTTGTTCTGAACGGGACCTATCATGAACAGCAGTCAAGCATTCACAGAAGAGTTTGACCCATCGTGCCTTTGTACAATACGGCAATGCTGCGCCACATGCTTCATGCAGTCCTCGACAACAATCTTGTGCACTTATGCAACTTCATTTCCTTATCCAGGAGTGTTTTTCCAGGTTCATAAGAATGCCATTAGGACACTTGCATTTAAAGGCATCACACAATGCAACCAAACCTCATACAACCATCACCACTTGCTGCACTATCTCGTCTCACACTTCACTATCAGTTCCACGAACCCTATGGCCATCTGACTCTCGACTGTCATGGGACAGCAGTATTGCAGCTACTTTTTATCCAACTCTTGTAAATTACAGTAAAACAATACGGATGTTTCCTATATATGAATTTAAGGGTGTTTCAATGTTCTATACCTGAAGGCCCTATTGTCCTTGGATCCCTTCCTAAGAAGTGGGGACGGACTGAAATGAAATTATTGCTGATACCAATAAGTAATGCTATAAAATGTAGTGATAATTAATATTCTACTGATCTGATATGAAAATTGAAATGTTCATTGGGGATATGAACTTTATCTAATCAGGTCACTGCAATGGGTTTTACTTTGAAATAGAGACTGCATGTGGTGGAATTTTGCCTGGTAGTGTCTTGTAATATAGAAGTACTGGGTTTGAGGCACATTACACAGTGATTTGAATCCCACTTCAAACAGTAGGCCCAGTCCCAATTGGCCTGAACTTAACATGGACTTGAAAATAAACAACAAGAAGAAAACAATGAAGTCACTAAATAAGTTACAGCACTTACACTTTATTGAATGAGGTATCTAGAGGCTCTTTGTCAATGCTGGACCCTTCCTCACTGATCAAAGACATCTCCACATCTTTTCCTGCAGGATGAGATTCGCGCTTGATGCATGAACCTTTCCTGGCTTTCCCATTGTCATAGTAGAACTTAAAAGCCTGGTACACCTTTACAACTTGGGAGAACGATAACTTGTCAAAGAATACTATTATGCATCGCAAATACAGACCTAAAATAACAAAAAATTGTAATTATAAATGCTGTATTTCTGCTTAGTTTATAACTAGTCCACTTTCTGCTACTGATAAGTCAATTGGTATTAGAGCTACGTCTTAAACTGGAATTTGTACTATTGGAATATTTTCTCACTCAAATCAAATTGAGGACCCTGTGATTACAAAGAGAAAGTTTATTGGCAAAGTACACAACGATGGAGTTGATGTTCAAATGGTGCGCCATTCTTCATGTTAAAGCTGGTTTGCATCTATCCTATTTTGTGCTGTAACATAAAATTGTATCAAATACAATACAGGGCATATGTTCATATACACATATGTCAGCGTATATATATGAGCACAACTGGTTTCTCTTTTGTTGTGTAATATCTCATTACGTACATAAATTTTGTACTAAAATAAGTTTATTTTTCAAGAACTTCAGTCTGAGATCCAGAACTCTGAGAATATTCCCTCTCATACTCAGACCTAGTCATGCTAGATAAGTTGATTGCAAGGTTCATCAACAAAGATCACCAGTGAAGGTTACAAGTTCAGCAGCACACCAGTTACAGGATTTGCTAGGCTCTGGAGGGGGATAACCTGTACATAATTGAAAGCAAAGATAACGTAGAACAAACAAGAAAAAGTATGTACTTGATAAACACCAAAAGTCTAAAAGTAGGGTCTTTTTTCTATGCATGGCGAAATGATGCAAGATATCACACACTGGATAAATATTACCGTACATGTGTTTGAAACAAGGACACACAAACAAACACTACAGGCTTATTTTAATTCCTATGTAATAATGAAAATTCTTACCTTGTGTGTTCTTGAATTTCTTCCTTGAGAGTTTGCAATGCTCACATTATATCTCCCCTCAAGTTAACTTTTTCCCTCTCTTCTCCATTAGAAGTGGTGTGGGAGGCATGGCAGTAACTCCCTCACTACCACAATACATCCTTCCCACTCCAATCAAGCAAAGGAAATAAAAAGCATGTCTATTTCTACAGTGCCTTTCATGGTCAAGTTGGCTTTGGAGCAGCAGCTAGCACTGGGCAGTGAAAGCACATCTGCTGGCATTTAGACCCACAGCTGTACGCTAACCTTGGCACTGCCACATAGCTGGTGCTCAGTTTGCGTGTTTGTGAAGTCTTATGTTGTTAATAAGTGTTTTAGATTGTTTTGTTTTAGTTTATGTATTACTGATGCTTTTCTGCAGTCTAATAATGTCATGCCATACATAAAATTTTAAAATACAAATTTTTATGCACAATTCTTACATCATTACAAATTCCTGTAGAGAAGTTAGAAAGCATTTTGAGACAGTGTTCGTAAACTTGTGAACAAATTTAGGTAAACAGGGTTTGTTCTTGATAACAAGCAAAGGGTGAAATGGCATGTGCTTACTGAGGAGAAACTACATGACGTTGGAGCACGATTGGTTTGTAATATACTCCTAAAAAATTCCTCCGGTGCCTTGCACAATAAACAGGACATTTTTATGGCATCTGCGTGGTGAGCTACCAAACTTTAAAAACTGAAGCCATACATTAGAAGAATTGAAATAAAACATCAGGAGAAAATTGAGGCAATTTCAAAAGAGGAACTTATACATGTTAGTTAAAATTTACAGAAAAATTGCCATAAATTTGTTTGAAGCAGGAGGACATTTCCAACAACTTTTGTAACAAGATACATAAATAAATAAAGTAAAGTGCTCGTCTGTGCTTAGCACCACGCCATGAAAATGTATAGAAGGTGTGCCCACACTTTCTTGATCACGGCCGAAGGTGAGGGTGATGTGATGTGATCAGCACCATGCCCCTGGCTGCCTTTTCCCCCCAGTGCCCTCCAGGTACCCACTTTATACGATGCTGGGTGGGCACCGGAGCTGCTTGAACAGGTGGAAAAAATCCCAGTTCTCCCCCACCAGGGATCTAACACAGGTCTCTCGCATGGAAGTCAGATGCCCTAAGGACTGAGCTACTGGGGCTCAGTACGTGCTCATTTTAATCGTTAACTGTCAATGTAATTGTACGAGCTTATTTCATTACATAGCTAGTGGTTCCAGTTACGGGGACGTTGCATCCAGTTTGCCAGCAGATGCACTCTTACTGCTCTGCATCCTAGCCTTCGCTTCACGGACAACTCGACCGTGATAACCGCTGTACCTCATGGGTAAATTACAATGGTGAGGATAATGAACTGATGAAATGGTTAATACAATGGAACATCCATGCCTTACCCATAATTTGGACCTGATGTCTTCTTCACTCCACCACAAGTTTAAGTGTTTTACCTTGGTCCCCAGAAAAATGTAAAATCGAGGTTTCATTGTATTACATCACTACTTTATATACCCTTTTAAGATGTTTAGTCTTTTATGCTGTAACATAAAGGTTTTGCAGACATTAACACACAGTTTAAGGCAAATCCTACCTAAAGTACTGGTCTTCTTAATAATGTGTGTAATGTGTGATGGTTCCATGAGCTGCGACAAACTCTGAATAAGATCCAAAAGACCAGCCACACCTTCCTGGTACACCTCTTCCAACTTTGTATTGAACTGCACAATGCACGCAGGAAGTATTTTGTATTTTTCTGATGTCAGTAGTTCTTGCAGTTCATGAAGCTCCATATCAGGACACTGTGGGTGCAAAAAAGACAATACAGACTTATAATGAAAGATAGTACACCTGATACTGTGAAACTTGATAGCTTAAAAAATGATCTGAACAAACATAAGTATGATTAAATTTCATTTGAAATATGGTATATTGGTATAAATTAAAACATCAATAATTTTTCTCAAGATCAGATAACTATACAAAAAGCAGAAATGTATTTCTTCTGTGTGAAAATTAGGTAACAAAAGTAGATTGTGTGTTTAATAACATTTGTTTTAA
This sequence comes from Lepisma saccharinum, assembly GCF_977018435.1. Taxonomy (NCBI): domain Eukaryota; kingdom Metazoa; phylum Arthropoda; class Insecta; order Zygentoma; family Lepismatidae; genus Lepisma; species Lepisma saccharinum. Next base: position 53,714,065 of record NC_139242.1, read on the forward strand.
TGTTTTCCTAAGTTTAGGTTTTTAAGTCCACTTTTATGGACAGATAGGCTAATCAGGACTGGACCTTCAGTTTAAAGTGGGATCTGAACCACTATATGCATTTTTTAACTTCTTTGCAGGACAATTTTGTATCATTAAGTGAATTTTGTTACAGTTAATGGACAACAGTGTTTTGTTGAAGTGAAGCCCAAGCACTTGAAACAAAATTGACAGTGGGGAGCAAATTTGGTTCAGGAGGTGTCAGTTTCTATTTCATTTATGTTACCAGTGCCAATAAATATAAAGTTTAGCAATAATTATCTGACCCCATATACAATGGAGAACATTTCATGGATCTGAAAAATCCATTTGCTTCCTTGATAGGACCATGGTTCATTGATTGAATTAAATTTTTTTTGGGTACATCAGCACTTAGGCTATTTTGCACCCATCCCATGACACGAGTCCAGCCCCTTACATTATCGAAAATATAACTGTAATGTTGGAGACTAAAATATTCTGACGTTAAAAGCTGAGGCTGTAAAGGGGCACTCAGCACACACAAGGACAAAAGACAGGACAACACACAGTACTACGAAGATTATACTGGCTGTAGGCCCAAACACCAGAGCCTCGTTAGTCTGCAAAATACAATCCAGGGTGTACTATGTGGAAATGAGGTTGACAATTGGGTGTCTACATGGAAGAGTCACCCCTGATATGACCATGGATCCAATAGGTTTTGTCTTAGCAAGAGAAATAACAAAAATATGGTGCATGTGAATGACATCACGCGGAGTACAACTGTGCACTGGAACAGAAATAAGCAATTTGAAACACAAACTACCATATGCCAAGTACTACTGAAATTGTACTTACATTAGATACAATTTCACTAAATAAAATTCACAGTAAAATGCTGAAAACAATAAAACCACTACTCCAAATGAATGAATGTGGGTATATTACATTGCTTTTCTGTCGCTTTTGACTAATGGCGATGAACACTGTTCTAAGTGGAGGGAGATGTGGGGAAATGATGTTACTCAAAGCAAATATCTTCACACCTAAAATTTTTCACTTCAAGCACTGAATAAAACAATGCACTAAATTGCTGAGAAAGCTGATTTCAGAGATGCATGAAAGAAATGAGAAATCCTAAAGCTGAGTTATGCAAAAATCTACCAGAAATCTTATACTAAATGCAAAAAAAGCAACAAATGAAACTCATAAACAATCGAAAATTGTCATGTAAAGTTGTTTTAACATGAAGCTGGATGTAGGCCTCACCTGAATTAGTTTCAACATCAACATGCAGAAGTCCCTCCTATGACGAGGCTCTATACTGGGTGATGATGTTCTTTCTTCAAACTCACTCATGTGTTCAGATTGAGCAGCTGCAAGAATAACACTGGGATCACTCTCATGGCTTATGGAAGACATAAATCACCATAAGAAATGCACACTTCTCTCATTTTAATTCAATGCCATTTAACATGGGCTAATTGTGCCAGTTAGAGTGGGATAAGAACCAATAAAACGTGAGTATACCATAAACACTGTATTACTCAACTTTTAATGAATCCAAATTGAAATTTTTATTTTGTATCTCACATCACCGCAAGATGTAAGCGGCGGTAGCTTAGCCATTTGGGTGTCTGACTACCATGCGGGAGACCCGGGTTCGATCCCCGGCGGGGGAGAATCGGGATTTTTTCCACCTGTTCTAGCAGTTCCGGTGCCCACCCAGCGCCATATAAAGTGGGTACCTGGAGGAAACACAGGGGGGTAAAGGCAGCCAGGGGCATGGTGCTGATCACATCACCCCCACCTTCGGCTGTGATCAAGAAAGTGTAGGCCCTAACTCCACACCCCCTATACGACTTCATGGTGTGGTGCAAAGCACAAGGGAGCACTTTACTTTCTTTACATCACCGCAAGTTCCAGAATATGGACAATATGTGGATGACTCCAATATGGAGCCAAAAGTTCAGACATATTTTCAACATGTTCCTTATTGTGTCATCTATTTGTTTTGTGCGGTGCTCGTTTTTGCCGGCATGTGGTATAAGAGTTTTTATTTTTGTCCCAATCTTAGTAAGACCTATCATTATTTTTTTAATGAAAGAACATGCTCCATAATATCCACGCTTCATAAGAGAAAATTAATGTAAAGATTTAAGTGAACTCATTGATTTTAAACATACACTTGAAGAGCATCTCTACAAGCAAAACGTTGGCAGTCTGAATGGAAGGACTGTTATACAGATTGACTGAACAACCAGTATTTTTGGTAGACCATTTATTTAGTGTGTTTCGAGAATATACAGTGTGTCTACCAAAATGGACATTTCCACTCATTATTTTTCTTTTTACAGGAATTCAAGTTCTCGCGTTTCTCTGAATTCAGTTTAAGGCAAAAAAGAGACTTCCAAAGTTGCAAGGCTAGCTTTGCGCTCAAAACATGGCCCACCACATTAATACATCATTATTTAGAGCTCATTTGTCGTCTGCTCTTCGAGCGTTCAGTGTACTGGGGGTAGCCCACGGAAAGCCAATGTGTGCAACCCTCTACCAAGTGGGTGAATTATAGTAAATACTGCTATACTGTTAGGACATAATTCATCTCCAAGAAATGGAGCATGCATTTTTGCACTGGAAGTTATAAGGTACTTGTTTTACACAGTACCAAATTATTTTTTGCTGTTGTTTCATGGCCCATGCTAAGTTGACAGGACGAGCAGAAGGCCTGCATGCATTTCTAAGTGATGACGTGAATTTCAGCAGTGTTTGAAGGCGTGTTTCTCGAGGACGAAAGCAAATATCGCCGAAATATCTCATTTTTGTGTCATTATCCGCAATATGAATGGATTTAAAACATTTTTTCATGTCATAGTGGAAATGTCCATTCTTGACCTTTTTTTAATTTTTCTTAACATTTATTTATACAACCCCAAATGTAAAGTTAGTAATTAGCAATTAAGAAAATAAATATTTATTTAATGAAAAAACCCTATCAAAAGACCAGATAAGATTAAAACTGAAGCTGTATTTAATAAGAGAATTACACTTGCTTTATCTACTAATGAATCTTGGACTGCATTTAGCAGACTTGTAAGTCTCTGGCATCCGGACTCTCAGCCAGTATAAACTTACATGGGGCTAGTGTTGTTGTCCCTATCCCTATGTATTTGTGATTGTCCCTTCATCCATCTTATCTTACCACCATTCATCCTCATCTTCGTGATTAGTTAAAGGGACAGAAAAGTGAAGTAAAATAAGTGAATCAATAAATTAAGTCATTCTGTTAGCAATTCTTGACCACAAGTATAATTTATTGACTTTTTATTGACTTCTTGACCTACCTGTTGATTTATTTACATTTTCTTGATTGGTAGACACCCAGATATACATTGCTCTTATCATCAAGCACAAAAACAGTCAGCATAAACATGTTACCTGGCTGATCTCCAAAGAACACTTGCATGTATCACATTGCCATGACAGCTTCAATCGTCAGATTTACCGAAATTGGCACTCAGAGAGACCAATTTTAGGGTTACCACTCTCTCAATAATGTGCATAAAATATAAAAAAAAACACTGCAGTTTCAAGAAAACTTGTACTTTAGTACATCAAAAAACTTAACTCCATTGTTTAACAGTCCTCTGAGGATTGGTGCCTGCCAAGCATCCTTTTACATTGGGTGAAAAATTCCATAGCTGCAATTTCTGGTTTTTAGACAGGAGCTTGCTATTTCATCTTTTCAAGTAGCTCCTCAATTCCCTCACAATATTAGGTCAACACTAAAAATTCTGGAGGCTAACACCAGGATTGAACCCGGGACCACTCACACCAAAGGCAAGAGTTTATATACACCAAATTTTTAATTTCATCTAGAGCTATCAAAATTCCTTACTGTAGTCAATCTAGAATTAATGCAGAATTCACTCACATTTCCCAGTTTGTGTACTTAGTATACAATATTTCTCTTCCAGTTTTGATCAAGTTATATTACAGGATAGTACAAACAAAAGTAATTCAGTTTTGCTCGGTTTCAGGAAGATAAAATTGTTGACATCTCATTTCAAGGTAGCAGGTAGCAAAGAAGCACAGGTAACACTTACACTTACCGCTGCCCTTTATTAGGCAGTACTCACGAATCAGCAACACTACAGCAATCTTATGAGGAGTTATATTTTCCCTGATGGATTTCTTTTGCATTATTCCCCAAGTGAGGTAATCTTTTGATGCCATCGTCATCTCAAAATTATCTGTAAGATTATGATAAAATTTGTCCAATAAACATACTGTAGAAAATAAAAACTCTGGTGTTCATATGCATGTACATATATACACAAACACATTAAGGTAGGTTGGGGTAATTTGGGTATATAATTTAGCATTTTTCAAAATTAAAGCCTTCTAGTTAGTACCCATGATAATGTTTTTTTTATGATCTTGATATATGTTAGCAATCTGACTTTGCCCACTGGTTTAATGTCACTTGTATAAAAATTAACCTTTTATTGTTACCATAGTAATACTTTGTTTATCTATAGCCAAATTACCCCAGGGACGGGGGAAAGTGGGTATAATATGAAGCATACATTCTAAACTAACTTTGAAGACATTATATAACCAAATTAACCCATCCACAGGTAAATGCAAGTAACCTAGGAAACCCAAAATATACTAATGTGCGAAGAATATATTTTTGTTTATGAAATTATATAACAAATGCATGAATGAAAAGATGAATAGATAAAATGTGTAGCCTAAATTAAGTTGCAATAGAATAGAATTACTTGTTAAATTTAAAATACCTCCCATTAAAATCAGGGACAGAAAACACTTGACAGATTTCTCCTTCATCCACCCACTCAATATGATATTTTTCTGGGAAGATATAGAAGTGTCCTTCTCCTTTGCAATTCATAAGAAACTGGACAGAGTAGTGATTTCTGCTCCGAGCAACTTGGGATGTGACCTGCCCCCTGTATTATTTTACAACCTGTCCACATTCACTTTGGTAGTTTACAGCCACCCATGACCCTGTTATGATATTACATTCTAATAAGCTTTATTATTTCTAATATTCTTTATATACGCATGTCCGTCGCATGATCTAAAAAGAACATTGAGGTTAGTTTACAGATAACCAATTGTTGCACCCAAATTACCCCACATCACTTAACACATTGGGGTCTCACGATGGGCGTAGCCCGCAGTGCACTTAAAGTCAATGTGGACGAACGACGGGCATAGCCCATCCTGCGGTATGCAATAGCTTTGCCTATTGAACTACAGGCTATGTTCGTACTTCGTCTCATGTGCGTGTTCATTCAAGCCCCTTTGTTGAAATTCCGACCCCTAGGTGACTCATGTGCTATTTTTATCTCGCACCTGCGACTGTTCGGGTTGATGTAAGTTGCATTGTTTAGAATGGCGTCGTTAGATCCAGACTGCATAGCGGAAATTCTGCATGAGGATTCCGCCTCAGACTTTGAAGTTAGCGACGATTTTGATGATGCAGATGATTTTGAAGATTTGGAAGGTAGGTTATATTCGTAATAATTAATTGTTGACAATATAAACAGTGTTGCAAACTCTAGTATTTTATGAATTAAGTGAGAAGAGGTAATTTTTTTGGGTTTATTCATCTTGCCTCTTGCTTGATTCTCCTACATTTATTATTTTGTATAGTGTATGTCAAATGAATTTTTTTGAAATTTATTTAGTTTATTTATTTATTTGTTTAATTTTTACAGATGACGCAGAACCAACTGATACATCGTCTGGTCCTGTCCTGCAGCCACTTTTTCATACAAAAGCTAATTACCTGTAATTTGTAATTATTATTTGTTATGTGCACATAAGAAGTATTCTTATGCAAGATTCAAAAGATGTATTGATAGTTTATGTAGTTAATTATTAAAATTTCCAGATTACGAACTTAAAAATCTCTATATTAACATTTGTTACAATGTTGTACTTTTTCTTTTTTCACAAAACATTGCTGAAAAAATATTCAAAAATGTCTGAAAATGAAAATAAAATTTAACAAATTTTTGTTCATTGAAAAGAGGAAGTTTTGTAGGTTTAAGAAATGTGTGGTAAATAAAAACAAATTAAAATTATCTTTTCTACGATTTTTTTTAAAAACAACCAAAAACTGCAGACCAGAGGTACAAATGCTGTATTATGAGGCCAGACCCGAATGTGTTAATTGTAATATATTTAAAAACCCTTTTTGATACATCAATAAACTTTTTTTTAAAAATATGTTCCTGAATTATATAATGTACAAATACCTTAATTTGGGAGCTGTTCGATTGGTTTTTGTGAACTGCAAACTGTTAAAAATAGCGAATCAGCTCATCAAAATTTTGACTAAAACTTGTTTATATATTTTTTTTTTCTGTAGACATCAGTGTTGCCAACTGAAATTTTTCACTTAATATCATACAAAATACTTTCACAAACAATATATGAAATTGCCATTGATACTCAATTTAGTATTAAATATATTAAAATAAATAACACTTATACCCAAATTACCCCAACCTATCCTATACTGATAAGAACTGTGATATTAAGACTAAAAACTACCAAAATAAGCATGAACTTCTAATACTGTGAATAATGCAAAGCGGAAAACTGAACATGTCTCATCCAAAATTTGCTGTTTCCTTACCACTGAAGCGTTGCGTGGAAAAAACATATCTTAGAAGTTTACATTGTTATTAATTTTTCCCAAAAAAATCACCAACATGTTATATATACAGAAATATTACGTATCCGAAAACACTCCCTTCAATGGTTGCGTGGATCACTATTGTGCTCTAATAACAAGTCAACAATGGATATACTTCGAATAACAGCTGAACGAACAGAGTACCTGGACTGTTCCTGGACCTGTGAGCCAAGGTCAAGAGTGTAGTCAAACTGCAGTAACACATATAAATATACGGGTAACACTTTACTATACCGGAGACGGATTTCTTCAAATTTACAGGAGAAAGTACTTACGCAAATCATGTTCTGTAGCGTTGTTGATGTTCGGGAATGTAGTTTCAATCCATTTTAATGCGAATGCATGTGGTTTTCTACGAAAATCTATTTCCGACGCGCTATTGCTTCTGCTGCCATTTGCTTTCTGCACGAGAGCACAATACGCTCCCGTATTGTCCGTATATGCTAAATTGAACGAAAGGAGTTCTAATGGAACCTACCCTAACAGGCCTAACCTAACCTAATAGGCATACCTCGTCCGCGTGATGGTTCGTGGGGCTATCGTGAATTTTTGGGCTGCCCGTGGAAGGTTTGTGGGAAATAAGGAACAACAGTAAGTACTCGTTATTGTAAGAAATAGACATTGTTTTCGTTAGAAATTCATTATTTCACCTAAAGAAATGTTCCGCAATGCTGAATAGTACGTTAACAATGTAAAAAATTGCGAAATAAATCATTGATAGGTGTCTCCGGTATAGTAAAGTAGTACCAATATACGAGTGGATCACTACTGTGAACCGTGCAACTACTGCAGTGTCAACAAAGACAATTTCAGTTTCATGACAAAGGTAAAAATCTTATGCCATGTGTTGTTAGCATCATAAAAATGTCCATCATGCTACATATGAACATTCTGAATATTTCCAAATTTTCAAACGCATCTGGCAAAATGATTACATGCACGAACGTTAAAACAAAGTAAAACCTACGTGGGTTTGAAAATTTGGAAATATTAGAAAAATGTATGGGTCTAGAGAACCATCCTTGTACACTGTTATAACCTTCATACATAATATTGATCTGATCTCACCTTTTCAAAAAAACAGTTATACTGATCTCAGCTACTCTGTAGTCATGTAATACTTTTATATTCACAAAAATTCTCCCAACTTTACACAGAAACTACTAAGGTATATATTAAAAGAAAGAAAATTTTTCAGAGGTGTAATGTAACATTCACTTGCATTTAAAAATATAGGCTATTCTCAAACTGAACATCCTTTATCTCCACAACCCCTTAATTTGTCTGTGAGAAAAACTCACCATGAGGAGAAAAAGAAAGGCACTTACAGGCAGTACTAATTGAAACAGGATTCACAGTAATTTTAAGCATAACATAAATTACATACAGGGTGTTTCTGGGCTGATGATACAAACTTTCAGGGATGATGGAGAAGGGCACATGTATCAACTTGAGATAAGGAACCCTGGTCCGGAAACAACTTAGTCGAAAGTTATAAGCAAAAATCAGTATATGAAGATGTAATACTTTTATTACCTGCATAAGTTTCACAAGCTGCTACATTCACAACAGTTGTTCAAAGTAGCGTCCCCCAGCTTTGCTGCAGGCATGACAGTCGCACAAAGTTCTGGCATAGCCCTACCCATTGGAACAACCCCAGGGTCATTCAAACAATGTCGACTAAGTCGTTTCCGGACCAGGGTTCCTTATCTCAAATTGATGCATCTGCTCTTCTCCATCATCCCTGAAAGTTTGTATCTTTCAGCCTGGAAACACCCTGTATAATGATTGTACTGTACTTCTGTACTGAAAACCTAAGAATCAGCTCATGGAACGAATTAGGCATTTACGGACAATTCCAAGCTCTAATTATATTTTAAAGTATTTTGACCAAAGACGTCTTTATACACTTTAAATGACTCCCTCCCCTACCCAAACAAAACAATGCAGCCTTTTTATAAAAATTAGGAATAGCATAAATGTTGCAATGGAAAATACTATATTAAAACTGAAAATGTATGTATTTTTTCAAGACTTCACAGTTACTGTATGTAAGACATCTGAATCAAATTATATACAGGGTGCTAAATGATTTATGATTTTCCTCAATTTTTTTACGAATATTAGGAAGTGCTTTAGAATACTGGAAACGATTGTGGGAGTATGTTTGAAGCTTGGAGATACTAACTAGCACAGTTAAAAGTTCACTAAATATTAGTTACTGTGAAATTATGATTTCAAATGTAGATTGCACGAGAAGGTGTTCTTGGCTTCCGGTTGACTCAGATAAGAGTTTTTGCAGATTTTCATGTGAGGGTCAAAGGAGATTTTGTTCTCGAGACCAGATATTACATTAACAGGTGATTGTAGCATCTCAAACACAAAGTTCTAATAGATTTTCATGCAAAGACCAGATGTTATGCGATCAGGGGTTGGAAGCATTTAGCGACATTATTTTAATGTCAAGAGCCCTACATCTGATACATCTAACAACGAAAGCATTTAGGGGTGGTTTCATCAATGCCAAGAGCCCTAAAACTGTCCCGCCTGACCTAATAACAAAAGCATTTAGCATCGTAATACCTCTTCACATCTCATGCACTAAAGTAGTTGGCAGCAGAAGTCCGTATCCAAGGTGACAGTAAATAAATGGCTGCTCGCAAACAAAGAATCACACAGAAGTAAAAAATCGTTCTAAAAAAAACACGAATAAGTAATCACTAGACCTCGGATTTTAGGATTTTAACCTATTTTTTTTCCTTTACAGGTATGGAGGAAATAATAAGTAATGTCAGGGTTTTGTTAAAAAACGTAACAACTGATGAAGCTTTATAATGCCTACAAGAACCTATTTTAGGTTTATGCACCTAAATCAAGCCTCTTTTTAGGTTTTTATATATTTTCAAAGGTTTTTACGTCACAACGAGGTATTTGCTTTGTTTGGTCAGGAAAAAATTCAATGACGAACGTGTTTGAAACTTACTTTCTGTCGATTTCCCTTCCTCCAAGTCCATGGTGGTTTTTCAAAACTCTAAACAAAGCAAAATGTTTGGTGCCACTGTTACCTGTACAATCCAAAGTCGTCTGATCTGTGATGTGTTGCAAAAGCATCACTTTGGTGCTTTGTGGCATTCACACCTTGCAAACTAACATTTCATCATTGAAGTTTGCACCACTGATGATGTTTTTGTTGAAATATTATTTTCAGCATATAAGATGATCTTCACAGACAAAATTGCGGAGTTTGACTGTGGATAACACGAAAAAGATTGTTGCCTAACTATACGGCGAACAGTGGATTTTAATAGCAAATTTCCAATGGTAAGTTCTGCCATCGCTGTAGGGTTAGGCAACACACATAACTTTATGCAAGATAGTGCGTATTTCAGGATATAGGTGTCCCATTCTCATTGCTGGTGACTAATCAGCATTTTCCAGGAACTTTGAACAATTTTCAGTTTTTTTTAACTTACTTCAAGATTTTTCGAGCCTAACTTAAGATTTTTAGGACCTATTTTAGGATTTTTCACGCCTACTTTAGAAACCTAAAAGCACACTTTTTAGAACATAAAAATCCGAGGTCTAGTAATCACTAAGACTCTGAAGTATGCATTAAGATAAATGTAAATCGAACCATGTAAAAAATTAATTTTGAATTAAACTATCAGCACTTGGGCCATTTAAATTGTAGGTCAAGTCTTGATTAGCCTACCCCTGCATAAATGTGAACTTGGCTAGAGTCTAGTTTACGTCCTTCTTGCCTTTTGGTGGTAACCGATGGGAGTTAACAACACTGCATGCTCGTGTTTGTGTCCGCGATGTGAGTGCGTGTTAAAGAAGAACAGGTTCCAAAAACTTCTAGATAGTGCAAAATATGTTTATCCCCAGTGATAATTCAGTGCATCGTTCAAAACCGTGCTAGCAGACAGCCGGCGATCCGGCATCTCTTAGGGTAAGTAAGTTTTTCTTTTTACACTTTCTGTTACTAACCATTCATGGGAACGAGGTATGCCTACGAGGTTAGGTTAGGTTCCATTAGCACTCATTTCACCCCTAAATATGTGCTTCATCATCGAAAAATGTCCTCAGTACGTTCAATCACGCATATCCAGACAACATCGGTTTTTCTCGATTTTCTCCTCCAGGAAATTTTTCCTCGCCTTGGGATTTAGTTTGTTGAATTCCTTATACAATAACCTTTCCGATATATGACACGTATTCCTTAGGAAAAGGACGTAAACTAGACTCTTACAGTGAACTTAAAACAAACCTCATCATTGCAATTAACTGAAGGTGCAAAAAGTGGAAAATCAAAGATAAATACAAATCCAACGAATTTTGTCAAAAGCATGACCCAAGTCCTGATTCTTTAATTCCAAATTTATTGTTATGTATAAGCAATTGTTACATGGTCGGATTTCCAATTATGTCTGTTAACATATACTTCATAGTCTTAGTGAATACTTAGTGCATATTTTCTGGAGAAAAATTTTATTCCTTCTAAACATTCCTAATGATTCTTTGTTTACGAGCAGCCATTCCTTTATTGTCGTCTTGCATACAGACTGCTACAGCCATGTACTTCATGTGCATGGGGTGTGAAGGGGTATTTCGTTTCGTCGCTAAATGTCGTTGTTAGGTTAGATTTAGCTTTAATAAAATATCCATACATCCTTTCACTGTTAGGTTAGGTGGGTGAGGTTTAGAGCTCTTAGCATAAAAGTAATGCCCCTAAATGCTTCAATCACCTATTAACGTAATATGCAGTCTCGAGCACAAAATCACTTTGGAGTCTCTCATCCGCAAAAAGTCATGTCTGAGTCGGAAACCAAGAACACCTGCTCTCGCAAAGCTACATTTCAAATCATATTTTCTACGGTTAGTAATATGTAGTGAACGATTAATTGTACTAATTAGTTCCTCCAAGCTTCTAACTTACTCCCACAATCGTTTCCAGTATCCTAAAGCTCTTCCTAATACTCCTACAAAACTTGCGGAAAATCAGTAATCATTTGGAACCGTAACCACACGCATTTATGGTGTCAACATCCCAACACGTAGATGACGTAATTTTCGTGTTATCACTCAAAAGGTAACACTTTACTATACCGGAGACGGATTTCTTCAAATTTACAGGAAGAAGTACTTACGCAAATCATTTTCTGTAGCGTTGTTGATGTTCGGGAATGTAGTTTTGATCCATTTGAATGCGAATGTATGTGGTTTATATATGTGGTTTTCTACGAAAATCTATTTCCGATGCGCTATTGCTGCTGCCGCCATTTGCTTTCTGCACGAGAGCACAATACGCTCTCGTATTGTCCGTATATGCTAAATTGAACGAAAAGAGTGCTAATGGAACCTAACCTAGTAGGCATACCTCGTCCCCATGATGGTTCACGGGGCTATCGTGAATTTTTGGGCTAATGTCAATGGTTTTTGGGGCTACCCGTGGATGGTTTGTGGGAAATAAGGAACAACAACAGTAAGTACTCGTTAATGTAAGAAATAGACAGTATTTTCGTTAGAAATTCATTATGGTAAATGTTTACTATCCTTCGGACACCTGTGGGGCTATGCGAGAATGGTGTGTGGGGCTACGAATATTTTTTCGAAACCAATTTTTAACTATTGTAACCTATGCGCGGCCCTACCTAACCTAACCTTACCGGAAATGGTTCGTGGGGCTATGTACGCAATCTGTCCGAAGGATAGTAAACAAGTACCATTCATTATTTCACCTAAATAAATGTTCCGCAATGCAGAATAGTAAGTTAGCAATGCAAAAAATTGCGAAATAAATCATTGATAGGTGTCTCCGGTATAGTAAAGTAGTACCCTCAAATGCATAACATGACATTGTGGCATGCATTTAATGACGTAATAAAGTCATACGGCAAGCAATCAAAACCAGCATAACCTTGGCCTCTAAACACACATTCCAGCAGCAAACACAGTTAGCGGAGTCGGTAACAACAAAACGACAGAAATGTCATAATCGAAAATTACCTTAACGATTTGTCAAATTGGCGTTAAACGTCACAATATTCTGTGTATTTTTGAATCACTGAACTACAATAACTTGCAAATCGTATAAAATGACATGCTCGCACGCATATGTTTCAGACGGACATCCAAAATTCGTTCTTCGAAGCGGCAGAAGTCAACAGTCAGGGTTGTTCAGCCATGAAAATTATCATAAAAAGCTAATATTCCAGTTAATCATTTTAAGAAACTATAGTGTTTCAGTAACTATCAACGTTAATATTTACAATTTTTCTTCAGTTGGTTACATGCACGTAAAGTCGTAAATTTACTAAACAAATATGCACGCCGGGCATTCACAATTTTATCAGACTGGTGGATGCTCTAGTCACCAGAAGAGAAATGTGTTCCTTTACTCAGCACCATAGACATACTCAGCACTGTCATGTAAAATGGGGGAGGGTGGGTGGAACAGAATTGTTTTAGACGGGACGGGAAATGTTCGAAACTTCCCGAAGCTCTGAAAATCTCGAATTCTACACGTCATTTTCACATTAATTGATTGTCTTTGCATTTCTGAAATTGTTACATGCTACCAGTGGCGTGCCCAAGGGGGGGGGGGGTTGGTGGAGGTTATAACCCCCCCTTTGGCCCAGCATTCCTTAAAGAAAGAACGTCAAAGGTAGGAAAATATGACTAAATGAGAGCAGACTACCAACAAAAAGTATACGTAACCCCTCCCTTTCGAAAATCCTGGGCACGCCACTGCATATTACATCCACCAGTGTGATAAAATTGTGAATGCCCGGCGTGCATATTTGTTTAGTAGGAAAGCATCTCCTCAGCTAATTATGATGATTTGCATTGCATTAGCACCCCCAGATACTGCAGTGTCTCCATGTTGATCCATCCAAATCACTCTGCCTAAAAGAGAATTCCAATTGCCATTAAGCAAAAACATTGAACACATCGGAAACTAGCAAACTACAAGCAAGGGAAGGGAGGGACAGCAATTTTCGGTTTTCTTGACAGAAAGCCGGGCAATGCGTATGTCGAGGTCGATATTATCCCTCCCCCTCTCCGAGTTACTTGGGTTTTTCTTCTTTGAAGTTGTAGTCAGAAGCATTTCGATCTCGTACGAAGATCCTGTCGTATCCCGACCAAAATAGTCGGTAAAATTTTCGTATCCCCAAAACGTATTTCTTCAATTTTACAGGAGAAAGTACTTACCGAAATGGGTTTATTTATACTTTAGGAAGGTCTTGGAAGTTTGTTTTCACCTCGTTGAAATTTTTTTGCCGGTAAATCATGTAATTTTCGACATTAATGTCACTCCAATGCACGAAAGCTGTTCCCTTGATGTCCGTCTACTACGTGAACCAAATATTTGCGAGCGTTTCATGACGTAACAACCGGTCAGTGTTTCCAAATACGCGGTTTCGTAACTGTGTAACAGTTCTAGAACGTAAATAAACGTGAGTTAGAGGGAGATTATTTCCATAACATCTTTGGCTGTCATGCATTTGAAGCATCGGTACGAGTCACAACTATCGAAGCGGCCAATTAACCAAGCGAGCCGCTGACGTCATCTCAACCCAGAACCTACCGCTAAGCCCCTTGCTCAGGTTCTACACGCCCACTAGGCCCGCTAGACAGACTCGAGCAGTCGGCTGGAGATGTTCCGAAAGTAATTCGACTCTACTGTTCATCATTTCTGATTACGAACTTGCGACAACATGACGTGCACAGGATCAGTGGCGTGCTCAATGTGAGGTTGATGGTGGCTATAACCCCCCCTTTCGCCCAGTATCTCTAAGGCTATTTATGAATGGTTCGTGGGGCTATCCGTGAATGGTTCGTGGGGCTATCTGTGAATGGTTCATGGGGCTATCCGTGAATGGTTCGTGGGGCTATCCATGAATGGTTCGTGGGGCTATTTATGAATGGTTCGTGGGGCTATCCGTGAATGGTTCGTGGGGCTATCCGTGAATCGTTCGTGGGGCTAGCGCCAATGGTTCGTGGGGCTATCCGAGAATGGTGTGTGGGGCTACGAATATTTTTTTCGAAACCAATTTTTAACTATTGAAACCTTTGCGTGGCCCTACTAACCTATCCACGCGCCAATGGTTCGTGGGGCTAGCGCCAATGGTTTGTGGGGCTAGCGCCAATGGTTCGTGGCAGGCACGTATCCAGAGGGGGGGCTTAGGGGGCTCGAGCCCCCCCGAAAGTTTTAGGTTTACACTAGATAAAATGAGGTTTTTCATTTCTTGTGGTGTGAAATAAAATAATGTGACAATAATTGAAGGAGAGAAATAATTATCGAGGCAAGACGGAGAATGTTCCGTAACCCTGTTATTGATAATAGCACGTATCCAAGATGGGGCACAGGGGGCTCGACCCTCTCCCAAGGAAATATTTCAGTTTACGTTAGATAAAATTAGGTTTTTGGCTTCTTAAATAATGGGAAAATAATGTAAGGAGAGAAATAATTATCGAGGCGAGACGGAGCATGTTTTATACCCCTGTTATTGTTAATGGCTCGAGCCCCCACCTCCCTCAGGAAATTTTTCAATTTACACTAGATAAAATTAGATGTTTGGCATCTTGAATAATGTGAAGATAATAAATTTATAAATCTGAGAGAAATAATTATCGAGACAAAACGGAGAGTGTTCTATAACCCTATTATTGTCAATAGCACGTATCCAAGGTGGGAATCAGGAGGCTCGAGCCCCTTTCAGGATTTTTTTCTGTTTACACTAGATAAAATTAGGATTTTGGCTTCTTGAATAATGTGATTATAATTTGAGAGAAATAATTATCGAGACAAAATGGAGAATGTTCTATAACCCTGTTATTGTTAATAGCACGTATCCAAGCTGGGGTTGAGGATGCTCGAGCCTCCCCCCCCCCCTAGGATTTTTTTTATTTTACACTAGATAAAATCAGGTTTTTGGCTTTTTGAATAATCTGAGGATGATTTGAGGAGATAGACAATTATCAAGGCAAGACGGAGAATGTTCTATAACAATGTTGTTGATAATATTACACGTACACTTTTCTTGCGCTTTCGGTGTTGTCGCAGCGCACTTGAGCACTATGTAGAGACTTGCCAGCATTTGGAAGCTGCACAACAAAGGTAGCACCACTCGTAGGGCGATTTGTTGTAATTTCTAATCTCTGGAAGGCGGGAGACGGTACGTTCTTGAATG
Organism: Lepisma saccharinum; assembly: GCF_977018435.1. Classification (NCBI taxonomy): domain Eukaryota; kingdom Metazoa; phylum Arthropoda; class Insecta; order Zygentoma; family Lepismatidae; genus Lepisma; species Lepisma saccharinum. The sequence goes on from NC_139242.1 coordinate 53,729,998, forward strand.
AGAGAAGGAGTCAACTACTGGCGATATTAACGAATCGTTTTATCTGGGGAACGTTCTAGAATATAATGAGGATATAAATACGCGGATTCAATTTTTCGGTTGATCTGTACAAAGAATCGGTTAATGAGATTTCAGAGGTAAGTGTGACAATTCATACAGTCGATTGGTGAACAGATCAGTCAGCATCCTCTGGTTGCTTTACAAGATATAGTGATTCGAAAATGAAGACATTGACGACAGCAGAACTTCCGGGCCTCAGTGTAGTGCTAAGTTCGGATCGAGGGCCGAAGAGATCAAAGGTCTGTCTCTCTCTAAAGTGAATATTTCAGCAGGACCGGATATTGCAGTGGTTTATTAAAACAGAAATAAACTGCATAGATCAACTGGAAAGCAAAGTTTTGAGTGATGATTTAGTTTTGCCAGAACTAAATTTCGTATATGCAGTCCGAGAATTTCATGGCATAAAAAAATACTTTTGTTTAAGCCTACTGGGTTCGAAACAAATTCAAACACTTAACTACCATAAAGAGACAGCCGAAAATTTTATGAATGTCGAGAAGAGAAAGCAAGATGTTGCATATGTAGACATTTTAGGCGGAAATTGCAGGCTCTACCAGAACCCAAATCAGGGCTCTACCAACTGAGCCACCTAGACATCCTTGATTTCAAGTGATTTTTCGTTAAAATGTCTACATAGTACATATCCTGTGTATATCAAATCGTAAGGTGTTGCCTGTATAGTGAACAAGCACAGAAAATATAGGAGAGAGAAGAAAACTGAGGAATATTCCCACCGGTTGAGAATAATTTTTTCTGTGGCCAACAAGAACTACTACTTCGAGGTGACAATGACGGTGGCCTAATAAGGGAGATTTCACACCGTGTCGCCTGAGGATTTCACAAGTCGAAATTAGGTTTGTGCGGCCTTTTGTGTTGCTACGGTGTGAAACGTTGCTGTTGATTGGCCCATTCCAATCGACATGTATCGCGTGTCCTTCGGTCTGAAACCTTCCTAAGTCTTGAAAATCCAAGTCACAAGGATGGAAAATTAGGTCCTTGTTAAGGTTAGGTGTGAAGGCAGGCAGACGACAGCACCCTAAAGGATCATATCCAAACCTGCAGGAAGAACGCATTTTACTTCAATCTCCAATACGATGATAAAAACTTCTGGTGAGTTGATTTTAAAAAATGTGTCCGAGATAAAGAGAGGCGTGCCCAGGATTTTTGGAAGGGAGAAGGGTTACGCATACTATTTTTAGTGGTCAGTTCTGATTTTGCCATTTTTTCCCAGTCTTTGACGTTCCTCTTTTTTTTCTTTTTTTTTAAAAAAAAAAAGGAATACTGGGTCAAATGGGGTTATTACCTCACCAAACCTCCCTTGGGCACGTCACTGGATATAAATGAGTAAGCATTTCATCATACTGGGAGACGAAAAATTAGATGTGTTGGGAAAGGAAGGGTTTTCACTGTGCATTAATTGTTTCGTGATCCACCTGTATTCGAGAAGACTTCCTTTGTTTCGTGCCGATATATGACAAGACAGCGGAAGCTGTGACAGGCCTGAATCTGAACAATTTGGTGGGTTTCGGCTTTTATAAGAGCTGAAAAAATGGGAGGACAAGACACGTTAGTGGTGTTCAGGGTCGAATCAGAGAGAAATATTCGAGAGCTGTCTGCGTCCAGTTCGCAGCCCACAATTTGAATCTCGCGTTGTCGAGTGGATTGTCCATCCCGTGCATGTGTAACAGCTTCGTAAAAACACTCAAAGACACCATACATGTTTTTATGCCTGATGAGAAGAAATGGACAAACCCACATACTGAGATGGTTCCGGCACACAATATTAATGCATGAAAACAGAGGAGTCGAGTGGTAAAAAATGTTCCGATTTCACGTTCTGATTAAAATGATAGCTTTACAGTGGCAACGATTTAAGGGATAGTTGCTCCCAATTTTTTATTTTTTTGCCTCAACATTATGACCTCTTAATGTTAAGCCTTGGCTACCAAGAGAAAATAAACTTTCCTTGAAACGCCCTCCGCACCCCCCCCCCCCCCCGTTTTGGAACCCAATTGCCACCTCTGGTCTTAAACACACAATTGTGAGGTTCTTACAAAAAAAACCTTAAGAAAATGTTGTTGAGCCCCCCCGAAAGAAATTCCTGGATACGTGCCTGGTTCGTGGGGCTATCTTTTTCACTATTGAAACCTTTGCGTGGCCCTACTAACCTATCCACGCGCCAGTGGTTTGTGGGGCTAGCGCCAATGGTTCGTGGGGCTATATTTTTAACTATTGAAACCTTTGCGTGGCCCTACTAACCTATCCACGCGCCAATGGTTCGTGGGGCTATATTTTTAACTATTGAAACCTTTGCGTGGCCCTACTAACCTATCCACGCGCCAATGGTTCGTGGGGCTATCTTTTTCACTATTGAAACCTTTGCGTGGCCCTACTAACCTATCCACGCGCCAATGGTTCGTGGGGCTAGCGCCAATGGTTCGTGGGGTTATCTTTTTCACTATTGAAACCTTTGCGTGGCCCTACTAACCTATCCACGCGTCAATGGTTTCAGTTGCTTTGTTTTATTTCAATCACTTATCGCACAACACTCTTGCTACCTTGCGTTCTGACGTCAGCAGATTGAAGTTTATTTTTAGGCTAAAGGCCTATGTTGTTATCCATATCATTAAAATTTCAGTAACCACCAAACGTCTCTAATTCCCTTATTTTCGTATTTTCCACATTTATACTTACGTATTCTCCATACTAGTACCTAGATATTTTGCTATGAAGAAGGTCGCAACACTGCATAACCACTGATCATGGACTACGCTAGTCAAGATTTCTCCGCCATATCGCGTGTAACGCAAGCAAAAGCGAAGAAAATAAAAATACTCCATATTTCGAAAATTGAGATTATTTGCCTGCAAAAAACGAAACGCGAAATAGAAGAATCCTTACGAATGCAGAATATGTAAGTATCAATGTGAAAAATACGAAAATAAGGGAATTAGAGACGTTTGGTGGTTACCGAAATTTTAATAAATAGTCCACAGTCGCACCATAGAATAGTAAGGTCACACCTCTAATCTCAATCTGTCACATTAGTCACCATGTCATGAAAATGAAATGATGAACGATGATGGTTTTGGAAATGAAATAGTGAATGTGGCCGATATGAGTGAAGTTTTTTGCAAGATGTATTTTGCAACTATACTGTCAACCCTGCAAGATTTCTTGTTTCCTTCCTGTGCGGAGCCATGCGCAACAAACACATGTAACTGAACCTGAAGCAGTAGACGTGGTTAGAAAAGTGTGGTATAGGTGTGAGAAAAGTATGGATTAATTTGTGAAGTTTTGAAACTAAGGATTTGTTTCGTGTTTTTGTGACAAGCTCACAACATTTTACTTGAAGTACGCTCTTGTTTTCAGTTACAATGTCTTCATCTCAGCCAGTGATTAATGGAATTTGTGAAAAATCTGCTGATGAAGTAGGAGATCCAGCAGTTCAGCAAAAGAAAACCCCAAAGCAGTTGGAAAACGAAGCCAAAAAATTAGCAAAGCTTGAAAAATTCAAACAGAAACAGGAGAAACTGAAAGAAACACAAGCTCAAACTAAAGAGAAACCAGAGGTAAAATTGTATTGACATTATTTTGTTAAAGCAATATATTGCATCATTTTTCGATCGTTGCCTTTCACCCGCTGTTCTTACCATATGTAGAGTTCAGGCTGTTAAAATTGCCCTATGTGTGAACTTCAGAGTAGATCATACGGCTGGGTATATGATTATTATCTTCGAGTTTTTAAGAATTGTTTTAGTCCGGCAATGATTACCTGTTTTTAGGCGATATATTTTAAATCATTGACATGTATTTGCATAGCTTGCTTGTAAAATGTCGAGTTTTGTTTAAAGGCAATTTTATAGTGTATTTCACACATTATTGTTGATTCATAATTAAAATTGGTAACATGGAACCCAATGAGAAATATACTATAATCACAGCCATTGCTCACATGAAAGGATAGAAAAATGCAACTACATAGCTAATTTAAGAAGGAAGAGAGACCTAACCTTGAGTGCTTAACACGACAAATTATCATGACATTTATTAACAGTATCACATTAGTAGCTATGAATACCTATTGGATAATAACACTAGCCCCCTCTATTTCACTACACTTTTTGACTCGCTTTGATTCTCTTTGCACTGAAGCATCTAGTTGGTTACATGGTACAACACCGAGTCGTCTAGTTTGTTGATTTGGTGTTTACACTACCTTCCGAACCAGTGTAAGTGTGGTGTATGGTTACGTGGTGAGTACTGACTAATCAAATGACCGTTCAAAGCAGCAGACAGGCATTTGTTGAATCTTCTGAACTTGGACACCACTTTCCGTCTAGTTGGTTGAAGGTAATTTACTTGCACCACCCTGACACTGGATACACCTGCACTGCACAGAGTGTCAAAAAGTGCAGCCAACTAGATGGGGCTACTATATGGATGGATGGTGGGAAATATTTTGAACCATAAATAGCCCCCACCTTTCTACACAGACTCTGTATACTACCATTTTAGTGTCTAATAAAAATTAATGTTCATAGTCTTTCATTTTCGTGAAACTTTATAAAATATGGCTGTGTAGAATAACAGTTGCAAAGAATTATCATGTTAGTATTAAAACGTTACACATACTTTAAGAATTGTTGGAAACTGTGTTTTTGGCAAAAAAAGAAAACCCTCAACATTTGGAAGCACTCTTTCTGTACAACACAAAACACACACAGTATGATAAAACATATTTTACAAACATGCTTAAACTTTCGACTCCCATTTCAAGCTCATCCTTATTTTCTGAAATTGATATCAGTACATTTGTATCCAAATAGGGTTATCAGATTTCCTCTTTTACCCAGACATGCCCTCTTTTTTGGGTCCTAAAAATGGTCCTTTTTTTTTTCAAAGTTAAATAGGGAAATGTCCTCTTTTCTTGGAGTGTAGACAACAATAATTGTTAATATTGTTTCCATGTTAAATTTGAAAGTATAGAAATGCTCTCAGTTGCAAGTGTGAATACTAGGGTTACCAGACATCTTCTTTTACCCAGACATTTCCTCTTTTTGGGGGTATAGACAACTGCTCAACTTCAAGATTCGTAACAAAATTTTATATTTGTAAATGATTGTTAATATTGTTTCTGTGTTCAATTTCAAGGTAAGGAAATACAACACACTGTTGCAAGTGCAACAACAAGAAAGTTTTCGTCCAACAAAGAAATTTTTTTGGATGATGTTTGAGTTTCTTGTGTTGACGCTGCCGTGCCATGTGAGGTGTTGATTTCAAACCATTTGCGACATCTACCGTGGCTCGCGATGAGCTGCAAGTTTCTAACAATAGGTAAAATTATGTGAGGCACCGTAGCTTCCTTTCATTTCAGTTTCATGGCATCCTAATTCAGAAATATTATATTATAGTATAACACTTTTGTGAAATCTAAAAACATTTTATCTTATTTTTGGAATCTGGTAACCCTATATCCAAATTTTATGGTTTCAAGCTCCATTCAGAATATCTAACAATGATTGAGATTTTGCATAAGGTGTGTAGGTATGAATTTACAATACCGGAAGTATCTCCAATTTCTTTCAAATTCGGCATACTTACTAATTTTGGCCTCGTAATCACGAATCTGCAGTTGAAAATTGGCGGTCACGTCTAGAAATTGCAAAATAACCTTGTCAATTACCGCTATGATTCTCCATACATGGAAGCGATATGAAGACGTCTTCCTTTCCGCACAACGGTCTTGCAACCAACGTTGCTCAAGTGTTGTACAATAAGTTAGAACGTTGATTTGCATGTGAGAAAATGGCATCTTGCGTAAAGGTGCAAAATATGTTTTGCCCCACGAACCATTCACGGTAAGGTTAGGTTAGGCAAGCATAGTTAAAATTAAGGGTCATCATAAACATAGTTTTTAAATGCTAATCATTGCAAAAAATAGTTGTTTTCTTCATAAATCAAGGGTGTTTACTCCATTCATGGATCCAATTTTTTTTACTTATTTTGCTATTTCTAAACGTGACCGCCAAATTTTAACTGCAGATTCGTGATTACGAGGCCAAATTAGTGAGTATGGTGAATTTGAAAGCAATTGAAGATACTTCCGGTATTGGAAATTCGCTCTGGTGTATATTGCAATGTGAACGAAATGTGATACATTTTTTTTTTTTTTGCAGAAAAAAGAGAAGAAGAAGGAAGTGAAGAAAGAAGTTATAACGTACAATGCTCCTACCAAACCAGGTGATAAAAAGGACACAAAATGTCCTATGCCTGACTCTTACAGCCCTCAGTATGTTGAAGCAGCTTGGTACAGCTGGTGGGAGAAACAGGGTTTTTTCAAACCAGAATATGGAGTAAGTATTATTTTTGGAAAATTGTTTTAGTTTGGTTTCTGTATTATAAAATCTGCAGTTGGCTGCCCTTTTTTTAATTACTCCCATTACAATATATATCCTGAAAGGAATATGGTGTAGTGGTAACATGGTAACATTGTCGTCTTGTAATGAAAGGGCTCTGGGTTTGATTCCCATGGGGAGGGACAGGGCACAGTGGGTCAGATCCCACGTTAAACTCTAGTTCAAGTTCCAATTTGCCTTCCTGTACGTAAAATGGACTTAAAACTAGTAGCGAAGATATAGTACAAGCAACGCAAGCACTGTTTGCACTATTAAAATATTTTTTAATGCACTTAGGGCCGGTTGTATAAACATCACTAACTGGAGATCAGATTTGACCTACAATCCGGGAATGAACTAAGCTCAAGCTTCTATCATGTTGTAGGCTATAAAGCTAACTGTCGATTTGTCGATCTTGAATCAAATCCTGATCTTGGGTCAAAGAAATACGTTTGGCAATGTGGCAAATCCAGACATGTCGCTAGTGTGCCTGTGATTCCAATTGTCCAACACTGAACAGCAAACATTTTAAAGTCTGTTTCGGAAAATGCATGTATTTAATATTTGAATAAAGAATAAATTGGAAGTGCTGGACGTACTAAATATTTGAACATGTTGCAAATTTAGTAAAATCACATAAATTAGATACTAGACGGCCATTTATTGCTTGTGCGAGTTCCACCTGAATAATTTTTCATTGATAAAGAAAGCAACTATCGGTTGTCGGTTGCGAAGGAGAGAAAATATGCTTGCATAAATGGATTTTTTTAAAAAAAAATCTGTTTCTTTTTAATGCTAAAAAGAGATGTAACAACTTTCTTATACTCGGATTTGGAGCTATTGTTCATGTGAGGAGATGTTTATTATATTTATTTTGTGATTACACGATAACGTGTTACAGGTGGACCATTAGTTCCTGTAGGCTGTAAGTAGTATACAGAATTTTCCTTGCATTTAATTGAATAACCGACGTTGTGACTTGTGAAACGTATAATGTGTTTGCATTTTCCCAAATGGAAAGAAATATTGAAACAACAATGGCGTTTGTCCTCTCGGATGTAAATTATGCCCAAAACAAATAATATTCGAAATAAAATAAGATATGTGTTATTTATATATCAGGAGGAGAGAAAGGTTTACCAACTAAAATGCAACATGCTCGGTTCATAAAGCAGTAGATATATACACTACAGCCAAAGTTACATGCTCTGCGGACAAAATTGAATTGCAATGAGACTTGGCTGGATGCAGTAAAGCGAAATTGTAATATTTTTAACGTCCATGAACCTGGCCGCCCTTTCATCCCAACGCAAGTTTTACAATGACATCAACAAGAAAACGTAAGCTGGTCATATTTTCTGTTTGTATCGATCAACACTTGATAGTTCTGAAGTTACCATTCTCTGATTGTGAAATCAAACAATGTTACAATATGCTCTTGCAGTCATTTAAGGCAAATTTCATGAAAATACATGGTATTTCAAACGGCAAATAACAATGACACACGATATATGGAAAGAAAGAAAAATGGAAGAAATAGTCAAACATCCAAGGGCATTCCATGCAGCGCACGTCAACTCGCAAAGTCTTTTATACCACTACGACGAATTCCGAACGATATTTGCGCCTCTGTCCTTCGATGCCATTCTTGTATCTGAGAGCTGGCTTGTTCCAGCGATCCCAGATCAGCCGGTCAACATGCAGTGATACAGGCTTTATCATTGCGACAGGATAAACAAAAGGGGAGGGAGCTGTGCAATATATTTAAAAGAAAACATTCCCGTAAAATTCCTCTCTTGTTCTCAAGGAGAATACTCGGGTAGTTCGGAATATTTGATACTTGAGCTAAATGTAAACAACCAGAAAATCCTCCTAAGCGGAGTGTATCGACCCCCAAAAACAGTTTTTGAAAATTTTGAAAAGGAAATATCCAAATTTTTACCATTATTCGAACATTGTGTTATGTTAGGCGATCTAAACTTCGACCTCCTTAGCTCCAAACCGGAAGTACGGAATTACAAAGACACCAACCTGTCAGCCTGCCCGTTAAAAGCTACTCATTGTTCTCAACAAAGCGAAACACTAATGACCACATATTAACAACTAACCCACTAAAAATTCTAAATTTCGGACAATTCCCAGTCCCAGGCATATCGAAGCACGATCTTATTTTTATGTCCTATTCTCTTAAAACATATAAATACAAACCAAAAGTAATCTCCCTCAGAGATTTTAAACGACTTGACATTCAAGCCCTGAATATCGAAGCAGAAAATATGCCATGGCACCTGGTCGCTTCTTTTCAAACGGTGGAGGAGAAAGTGAACTTCCTAAACTACCTCATCCTACAGATTTACAACAAGCACGCGCACGTGAAAAGAAAGAGTTGCGAGACCTCCCAGCCCTTGGATTACCCCCGAGATCTTGCAGCTGATGTCCCGCAGGGATGCAGCATACAGTTAATATAAGTCTGCACTCAAATTAAACCTGAAGTCAGTGCCATGATAGAAATGAAATAATTGGCATTTCTTTCTGAAGAACTAAATGGTCATTTTCAGAACTCATCAGACATAAATGCTAAAGTTAAGGAACGTATGATCGACTCCATAAGTGTTCACAAAAGCAAAAACAAAAATGGTTTTGATTTCTCTTTTATAACTCATGCTAAGGTCCAAACTGCAATTAATAAAATCAAATCCAATGCAACCGGAGCAGATGAAATTTCTATAAACATGTTAAAATGTATCGCTTCCCACATCTCATGTGCAATTGCAGACGTTTTCAACACATTCCTGTATACTGGCACATTGCCAAACATTTGGAAACTCGCTCACATACGCCCCCTGGCTAAAATCACCAACCCAGTAAGCACTCAAGATTTTCGACCGATCAGTATTCACCCCACTTTGTCAAAAGTATTTGAACACATCGTGCACGAGCAAATTTTAATTATGTACAATCGAAAAATATGTTAAACCCCTTCCAGTCCAGTTTTTGCCCACAACACAGCACTCATTAAAGTGGTGTATGACGTAAGGTCAGCGATGAATAAGATATATCTGACAATGTTGGTTCTCCTCGATTACAGCAAAGCCTTCCAAACCGTCGACCACGATATCCTGCTGGCAAAATTGTCATCTTATTTCAACTTCTCCCAACCCGCTGTTGACTGGACTCGATCATTCTTAGCAGCCAGACAGCAATGCACATTCGTTTCTGAAAATAAGTCGTCATGGCTGCCCATAAATTGTGATGTACCCCAAGGAAGTGTTTTGTCTCCACTACTGTTCTCCATGTACATAAATGATACATCGAAAACATTTCAATCAACGAATTACCATCTGTATGCTGATGACGTCCAATGTTACTTATCGTTCCCTAAAAAAAAAATTCAATATGGCCATCAAAGCCCTAAACGCTGATATTATGAACGTCTGCAAGTGGTCTCAGGCAAATGGTCTACGAGTAAATGCTGAGAAAACTAAATGTATTTTAATTGGCTCACGGCACCTCATATCCACAACAGCAAAGTCCTCCATCCAGGACATTCTTGTAGATGGAAAACCCATTTCACTATCACTTTCGGTCAAAGACCTGGGAATTGTTGTGGACGAAAACCTCACCTGGAGTGAGCATGTGAAGGCCATATGCAAAAAATCTTACGCAGCATTACACTCACTGTACCACCTAAAAACATCTTACCACAAGAGGTAAGAAAACGCTAGTTTTGTCGCAAATAGACTACTGCGACTTGACGTATGTTAACCTCAATGGTGAACTAGCGAGACGTCTACAGCAAATACAAAATGCATGTGTAAGTTTTATTTATAACATCAAATATTTTGACCACCTTAACCCGACTTTCAAAGACCTAGGCTGGTTCGACCTTTCAACACGCCATCGTTTCCACACTCTTACAGCACTCTACAAAATAGTGCATTCAAAAGAACCCCCTTACCTATTTTCACGATTTCAACCCCTAAGCGCAGCACACACCTTTGCTACCCATTCACGAAACAACTCCCTGCTCACCATCCTCTCCCACAAGACAACGTTTTATGCAAATTCCTTCACTGTCACTGCCACCAGAGCGTGGAACGACCTTCCTAATAACATAAACTCTTCTCTCGGCAATTTCAAATCAAAATTAAGAAAGCATCTTCTGGAGGCAACTTACCAGTACTGAAAACAAGGAAAGACAAATGAAACCTTTCTTGATCTAAATTTGTAGGACAAACACCGACCGATTTTTCTATATTTTAAGTATTTTTGTTGTGTGTGTTCATGCTGTATGGGGAATTTTTATGTTTCTTACAGCATGTGTCTTTTTGTGTTTTTTTTTATTTTCTTTGGTATTTTGGTGTTTTATATTTCGCAAACTGTTCGATATTTCAACTAAATTTGTAAAATGTGAAGTAGAGATGGTTAAGTGTAAGAAAAGGCTTGTGCCTTAACTTCGCCATCCAAAAGAAGAAGTAAATAAATAAATATATAAATCATTGTTCACCTCGTTGTGCATGCTTCTTCTTTATTATTATGGAAACAGGATTTCATGAATTGATTCTCCCGTCTTGCCGCATACGTTCACTTGCAACACATTTTACAAGCAAATATTCGTTAGTTCAGCCATGTTACAACAGCTGAACTTCGGTCAATGTCTGCTGATCGGAGAAAAATCGTGGGTCTTAATGTTGTTTAGTTTCAATCGCACTAGATTTCGCGAAATTTTGCAACTGCAAACTCCCTCAGCAAGCCGTTAGCAAACACCAGATACCCTACTTGTGGCCACCTTCACAATAAGAAAAATGGTCCCAGAGGCTCATATGGTGAAGGGTGAATGCTGGAGAAGGTACGGCCTTCAACCAGACAAGTAAGGCTCAGCTTCTTGGCTTCTGCCGAGCTCAGCAGAAAGCATATATGTGTTAACTTGATCTCGAAGATGAACATTTACATCATTAAAAACAGAATTATTGAAATAAATTATTACAGTATAACTGTTCCAAATTCCATGTAGACAAACGTCAAAGCATTACTTTAAGTTTAATGATGTGTAAAACTTGTCAATAATATCGACATTCAGGGGTTAATCCGAATGTGCCCAGCACTGGAGAGTGCTGGGATTTGCAGAACTTCAGAACAGCTGCCTGTTGTCCACCTCACTCATCTCAAATTACAACAGCACAGCACTGTTGACAACTACCAAATGTTTATCGTGAGTTTCCATGTAAACAAATTCAATAACTGATAGTTTTTGGATAAAAATTTGATAAATACAGAGAAAACTAGTATTCACTTTTATCCGCGAAGCTGCGTTTTCTTTCTCGATTAATTTCAGTGGCTACTGCCACCATCCTCGTTGGAACTTGCTGTACAATGTTAATGTATCAGACAAGCTTCCTGGCTTGTCAGTTCTTTTACTCTCCCGTAAACAATAATTTTTACAACGAAGTTGGTATCACTTTTCTGTTAGTTTCGGAGCTTTTCAGAACATCTTGCATTTGTGTGGGAAGAACACATTGTTGAATTCAGTGTTCTCTTTTCTTTGGTGTGTTGGAAATTTACCAAAACAAACCAAATAATTTCAAATTGTATACGGGAAGCTGTAAGTAATAGCAAGTATTTAATATATCAATAACGTGATCAGACCTCCCCGAAGGCACAGTTGTAGCGTCGTCGCCTTGTAATTCAGTGGTCCCAAGTTTGATACCCGGTGGAGGCACATAGTGGTTTGTTCGGATCCCACTTTAAACTGTAAGAGTCCAGTCCTGATTAGCCTTGCTGTGCATAAAGTGGACTTAAAACACCAAATCAATGAAACAAACAAACAATAACATTATCAAGAGTTTTGAAATACGATGCATGGCCGTTGAGGGATTTTGTTATTATTATTATTTGAAATGTCATTTCTTTCCAAGGAAAACTGGGGCAATGGACAGTATATTTTACTTAACCCCTTCCCTCCTTTACAGAGTGCTGCACAGCTTGCCTTCTTCTTGAGACCATGCTTCGCCACTGCTTAAAACCAAATCTCAAATCCCAAAAACGAATGTTCAGTTACAAACTTACTGGTTAAGTGCCTTGAGTTTTTGGTTCATTTTACAGGTTTTAGTCCCAGTCTGACATGAGTGTTTCTTTGTAATTGTTCCTTCGTCATCATCATCATTCGTTTTCATTGATATAGAAAAACTAACATAAAACAAGTACTACAAAGGGAAATGCATTATTTTTTTAAAAATAAAATTATGGTACACTGAATTTAATTGTCGTCATGTTCTGTTTTGTTCAAGATTTTAAATCGAAGTCGGATTTAAATTTAAAACTTGAACCGATTAATATTTTTATTTGCTTTGTTTGCAGAGAAAAAGTATAGCTGAGCACAATCCCAAAGGAAAATTCGTCATGGTAATTCCACCGCCAAATGTAACTGGGTCATTACATCTTGGGCATGCACTAACTAATGCTGTTGAAGATACAATTACCAGATGGTAAGTAGGATTGTTTAAATGTCCCATTTACCATGTGAGTACACATATCATGATTGTTACAAGCAATTAAACATTGTTTTTGAATTAACATATTGATTTTTCAAGTAACATTTCAGAAGAATGCATCCTCCCTTTCGAACAAGCGTTCTCGGGTTACCAGCCAGGTTAAGTTGGCATTAGCTTCCAACGTTTCGAGCGCATACATGTAACGTAAAAAATTTCTACATCCTCCCTTTGTCATGTAAGATCAAGTTGGGCAAATGAGCCAGGAAGCGTGTCTGATACATTAACATTGTAAATAGTGAGCGATCTTACACTATGGTGTATTTTAGCAGATTTTTTTGGCAATAATTTCCCCTTTTTTTTTGTCCGGTCTTTATTTATTAGTAAATTAATATAATTTCACATTCTTCGTTCTGTAGGAATCGGATGAAAGGAAAGACAGCTCTGTGGGTGCCAGGGTGTGACCATGCAGGCATTGCAACACAAGTGGTTGTGGAAAAGAAGCTTTGGAGGGAAGAGAAGAAGAGTCGTCATGATTTAGGCAGAGAGAAGTTTGTGGAAAAGATATGGGAATGGAAGCGAGAGTAAGTTGTCCTGTTGTAGTGCTTGGAATGCCAATGCATTTAATTAACAGCTGTGTTTTCTCTCTGTTGGTAAAAATGAGTGTAAAACAGTCCTTGTCTAATACATGGAATTCATTGTTGATTTTATATTTTGGTTTTGATGCATAAGTTCGTAGCGTTTGTTTTTTGTATTGTATTTTGTATTTTTGTAGAGGTTAGTTTATCATTAAACGTTCGTCATTTGGAGTGGCATTGTTGTGCTTGTGAATTCGCCTTGAATTTTGTAGGTTTTTAGGAAGTTAGTTCAATTTGTGGACAAAATAATATGGTGTGTCAAGTAGGAAAGAAAATAAACACTTCCGATATATTTTTCCGTTTGATTTTAACAGGTGCAGTGGAGCCGACTTGACTTGAAACTTTTGTGTCATTGGGGAAACTCAGGGGAAGGAAATGATTTTGGCACCAAGATTGTGTTAAGAAAATATTTTTAGATTAAGTGACATATGTTAATGTTCTGATGATTCCATGTGAACTTAGGAATATTTGGAAGTAAAACTCTGGTACAATGATATGTAGAAGCATGCGTATTTTGCTTTTGACAGAAACATGAAAGAACATACTGTAAAGTTCATTTTTCATGTTTTGAAGAATGTGAGGTACATTTTCCTACCATGTTTCTTCACAAAATGATGCCAAGTAAACTCTTAAACACAGAATTTAGTGTTTATTTAGTTATGCAACACTTTCTGAAGTCTGAATTATCCTGAGAGTTATGCAAATCATGGAAAAGTATGAACAACTTATATTTGTTAAGAATATTCAATTGATTGGTTTGGTTTATTTTACTTTACATTTCTGGCACTTATAACTAAGTGAGAAGATGAGAATGAGTGATGATATATTGAAATTGATGAAGGCACACTCGCAAAGAACACCCATGCTCAGTCCAGGATTCGATGCTGGGACCTCTGGCATTGTAGCATGCTGTGCTAACCACTGTACCACGGAGGCTGACATGAAGAGTGTTTAAGAATTGTTATCTGCATGAGTATGTTAGTATTGGTTGTAGATGGATATTTCCTTGCAGCAGTGATCATAACTAGGTCCTGGGACTCTTGTGTCCCATAAAACTGTAAAATATGTATGTAATTATGTCATAAACATTGAAAAATATGTAATGAAAAATTAAAAATGTCAGAAAAATGCAGAAATATTCCCAGTAAAGCCAAAAATATGCACAACAGTACTTTTGAATTTCCTATTATGTGGGGAGTAAGTATCTTCCAGGGAAGATTAGCTAGGGTGGGGGTGAAGTCAAACGACAAGTGATCTTGAAACTCCTGTACTTGATTGCTGATAGAGTAGGCGCTGTAATGAACCAAATGTTATTTTTTATTTTTGGCTGATTGTTGTGAGAAGCGAGAAAAGGTAAAGAAATCAGAACAATTGAAATTTGATTACTCCCTGTCCAGTGGTTCTTGTGCCAGCACAACAATGACAGAGAACTGTTCTCCTCAACAATGTTCACACAGCTATCATTTGTCGGCGTGATAATAAAGGGGGTATTTTTGTTCTGTACTAGTTGGTGAGAAAAGACTGTATTTGCTTTTAATTTCTTCGTCTGTAATTTCCTTATCCTGCCATCGATAACATAAACTATCAGTTGAGGGAAAGTTATGAAGAATAAATTATAAAAGAACCGATTGTATGGAAGACAATTACGAAATTATACAGAAATATGTCTTATTATGAGAAAATTGAAGAAATATGTTTTAAAAATGTGAAGTTTGTAAAATATATCAAAATATGCCTTATCAAGTTCATCTATTTCTGCTGATTTTCATCAGATACGTACATATCTCACCCCAGAATTCGATCCGATGCCAAATTATGTTATGACGTAAATTCCCAGTCCCTAATGATAACTGTGCTTTTCCTCACCCTTAGGAAAGGAGATCGAATATATCTCCAGTTGAGGAAGCTAGGATCATCTCTCGACTGGGACCGAGCATGCTTCACAATGGATCCGAAGCTGTGCCGTGCTGTGACTGAAGCTTTTGTTAGGCTCCATGAAGAAGGAGTCATCTACAGGAGTAATAGGCTTGTGAACTGGTCATGCACTCTGAAATCAGCCATTTCAGATATAGAGGTAAGAAATTAGTTTTTTCAATATATTGTCGTAGGTGATGCATGGTTTGCTTCATATGCTTCTTTTCATCTACTTCTTAGTTATTTCTCCTTCACTGCTGCCATCACAATTGTTCCGTTGTCTCGGTGGATGCTGAAAAAGATAATCTGCTCTAATGAACTTTCATATTTTTATCAGTGAGTGATGAATTGCTTCTTTCTTTTTGTGGCTTTGTCAGGTGAACTTGTAGCCCTTGTTGGTAGGCCATCTGACTGTCACTTGGGAGACATGAGTTCAATTCCCGGGGTGGGTGATATAAGGTTGGAATTTTTCTGGCTTTGTCCCCACATATAGTGGCTCTGGGGCTCAGCCAACCTCAAATCAGTGGGTATCTAGGGGGGGAAACCCTGGGAGGTAAAGGTGGCCAGAGCATGGTGCTGATCACATCACCAAAATGGCTGAGATTGAGAATGTGTGTGGCCCTACCCCCACGTCACCTAAATGTGCCTTCATGGCATGGTGCTCTATGCACGGGGAACTTGACCTTTCTTTACCTTTACCTCAGGTGAACTTGGTGGTTCATTGATAAATTTGCATAGTAAAGAGCTATCTCTAACCACAAGATAGCCATGCCTAAAAGTGCTATTGTTATTATTGAGAGAAATATTTATCATCAATCAGATCTACTTTTCCCATTCTGATTTTGTGTCTACTTTGTGGAAGTATTGAGAATCCCAGAAATAAAGAATTCATGGGTTTGGTTTTGTGTATCAAGCATTATAGTCCTAATGTGTTCCACGAGTCCATAAACCTTATAATAGGGTCCTGTTTTACTGGTCATCATCATCCTTTGCTATTTCCTGCCTCTGACTGGGTATTTTTCTGGTATGTCTACCAATTACAAAGCTGTTTTCAGCAGAAAATTTGAAGTTCTGTACTTCCTAACCTTCTACCAGAGAAAAGATTTGCTTTAACAGGTAGAACAAAGGAACATTTTTTTTACAAAATTTTAAATTTGTCTTACCACCGTGAAGACCATGCTGGAACAGGAGGGTTGAAAATGCTATCGTCGTATTGTCCTACATATGATTAAATATTGTGTAAAGATTTGCATGCTTATTGTTTATACTTACGGAGAGAGAAAAAGGCATTCATGAGAAACAATTATATGAGTGTGCAGGTGTACATGGTGTATTGATTTGTAGTTGACAGGCTTCCAAAAAAGACTCTCCCCTCCTCTTTTCAATATTCTTGTGACACTCAGCTTTCCTGAAAGGAAGTGGTGACAGATTGTAGGTGGTGAAAGGTGCTGCATTGTTGGCCATTTTGCTAATGGCCGACATGGGACAACTTACCACCTCTTCCTGTCCCATTATCAGTTTGCCTTAACAAGAAAATTTGCTGCATATGTCCGCAGCCTGTGAAAAATAATCTGTCCCTTACAAGACTGTTTGGTGCAGAGAATTGAAAAACAGCGTGGATAGCCAGCCTCCGTGGTGGAGTGGTTAGCACATTGCACTATGATGCCAGGGGTCCCAGGTCAGATTTGTAAGTGTCCGTCCTTCAATACAATTTGCATTCGACTCTGTGAAGCCTTGTGAAATTTGTAAACAGAACACAAAAATAATTTATCTACAGTATAGCTTATAATAACCGTTCTTCTTAATGGACTCAGAAATGGTCAAAATGTCACTTACCCTGTTTTACACCCTAGCCTTCCAATTCTTAAATTTTAAATCAAGAGAAATTTAAGTGTGTTTATATTTTACATATTGCATTTCCTTTCGTATGAGATGCACCCCATCAGTACATGTATTTTGTTTCCTTTCTTTTCCTTTCTTGGAGCCTAATAAACATCATTAAATGATTACGACTTTAATGTACTTTCACCAAAAGTGATTCTGATATCTACAAATTCCTTATGTACATTATTCTATAAATTATTTCTTTAAAGTGTTCTTAAATCAGTCAATCCACCTTGATGCAAAGTAAAGGAAGTGCGTTATTTTTTCAGAAATTCTAGTGCCAAGACTATTGGAGAAATACATTTTCTGAGCTAGATTTGGAAATTTGAGCTGCCGTGTTACTTTAGTTGATATTACTGTAAATATCCGAATGGTTAATACTCTTGCTTTTTGTGTAAACAGTTCCAGTTTCAATTCCTGGTTGAAGCCCCAAAAAATTATGAGGACAATTGGGGAGCTATTTGAAAGGAAAGGACATTGGAAACTGTGCTGAGCACACTTCACCCAATTAGAAACCTTCTTGGCAGGTCCTAGCTCTCAGAGGGCTGTTCCACTATGGCATTTAGTTTAGCAAACATTTAAAATTTAAAACATTGAATTTCTTTTTTTACGTCTTAGGTGGACAAGGTAGAACTTCCGGGAAGAACTCTGCTTTCTATTCCTGGATACCAAGAAAAGATCGAGTTCGGTGTGTTGGTGTCTTTTGCATACAAAGTGGATGGAACAGACGAGGAACTAGTTGTGGCCACAACACGAATAGAGACTATGTTGGGTGATACGGCTGTTGCTGTCCATCCAAGTGATCCCAGGTACAAGCATCTTCATGGCAAGAGTGTTATTCATCCATTCTGCAACAGGACTATGCCCATAGTATGCGACGATTTTGTTGATATGGAGTTTGGCACAGGTACTTTCTTCTTTTTATATGATTGGAGCTTATTAGTAGAGCTGAGACAATACCAGTGATGATGCATTGGTATAACCATCAGTTGGAATTAATTTACTGAAACTGGCTGATACTTTTCTAGCATTTTGAAATTAATTTACTGAAACTGGCCGATACTTTTCTAGCATTTTGTAATAATTTTACTGAAAGTGGGTGATACTTTTGTAGCATTTTGGAATTAATTTACTGAAACTGGCTGATAATTTTCTACCATTTTGGAATTAATTTACTGAAAATGGCTGATACTTTTTTTAGCATTTTGGAATTAATTTGCTGAAACTGGCTGATAATTTTCTAGCATTTTGGAATTAATTTACTGAAACTGGCTGATACTTTTCTAGCATTTTGGAATTAATTTACTGAAACTGGCTGATACTTTTGTAGCATTTTAGAATTAATTTACTGAAACTGGCTGATACTTTTCTAGCATTTTGGAATTAATTTACTGAAACTGGCTGATACTTTTCTACCATTTTGGAATTAAATTACTGAAACTGGCTGATACTTTTCTAGCATTTTAGAATTAATTTACTAAAACTGGTTGATACTTTTGTAGCATTTTGGAATTAAATTACTGAACTGGCTGATACTTTTCTAGCTTTTTGGAATTAATTTACTGAAACTGGCTGATACTTTTCTAGCATTTTAGAATTAAATTACTGAAACTGGCCGATACTTTTGTAGCATTTTGGAATTAATTTACTGAAACTGGCTGATACTTTTCTAGCATTTTGGAATTAATTTACTGAAACTGGCTGATACTTTTTTAGCATTTTGGAATTAATTTACTGAAACTGGCTGATACTTTTCTAGCATTTTAGAATTAAATTACTGAAACTGGCGGATACTTTTCTAGCATTTTGGAATTAATTTACTGAAACTGGCGGATACTTTTCTAGCATTTTGGAATTAATTTACTGAAACTGGCTGATACTTTTTTAGCATTTTGGAATTAATTTATTGAAACTGGCTGATACTTTTCTAGCATTTTGGAATTAATTTACTTAAACTGGCTGATACTTTTCTAGCATTTTGGAATTAATTTACTGAAACTGGCTGATAATTTTCTAGCATTTTGGAATTAATTTACTGAAACTGGCTGATACTTTTCTAGCATTTTGGAATTAATTTACTGAAACTGGCTGATACTTTTGTAGCATTTTAGAATTAATTTACTGAAACTGGCTGATACTTTTTAGCATTTTGGAATTAATTTACTGACACTGGCTGATACTTTTCTAGCATTTTGGAATTAATTTACTGAAACTGGCTGATACTTTTGTAGCATTTTAGAATTAATTTACTGAAGCTGGCTGATACTTTTTAGCATTTTGGAATTAATTTACTGACACTGGCTGATACTTTTGTAGCATTTTGGAATTAATTTACTGATACTGGCTGATACTTTTCTAGCATTTTAGAATTAAATTACTGAAACTGGCCGATACTTTTCTAGCATTTTGGAATTAATTTACTGAAACTGGCTGATACTTTTGTAGCATTGTAGAATTAATTTACTGAAACTGGCTGATACTTTTTAGCATTTTGGAATTAATTTACTGACACTGGCTGATACTTTTGTAGCATTTTGGAATTAATTTACTGAAACTGGCTGATACTTTTCTAGCATTTTAGAATTAATTTACTGAAACTGGCTGATACTTTTGTAGCATTTTAGAATTAATTTACTGAAACTGGCTGATACTTTTTAGCATTTTGGAATTAATTTACTGACACTGGCTGATACTTTTGTAGCATTTTGGAATTAATTTACTGAAACTGGCTGATACTTTTTTAGCATTTTGGAATTAATTTACTGAAACTGGCTGATGATTTTCTAGCATTTTGGAATTAATTTACTGAAACTGGCTGATACTTTTCTAGCATTTTGGAATTAATTTACTGAAACTGGCTGATACTTTTGTAGCATTTTAGAATTAATTTACTGAAACTGGCTGATACTTTTGTAGCATTTTAGAATTAATTTACTGAAACTGGCTGATACTTTTTAGCATTTTAGAATTAATTTTCTGACACTGGCTGATACTTTTGTAGCATTTTGGAATTAATTTACTGACACTGGCTGATACTTTTGTAGCATTTTGGAATTAATTTACTGAAACTGGCTGATACTTTTCTAGCATTTTAGAATTAATTTACTGAAACTGGCTGATACTTTTCTAGCATTTTGGAATTAATTTACTGAAACTGGCTGATACTTTTGTAGCATTTTAGAATTAATTTACTGAAACTGGCTGATACTTTTGTAGCATTTTGGAATTAATTTACTGAAACTGGCTGATACTTTTGTAGCATTTTAGAATTAATTTACTGAAACTGGCTGATACTTTTGTAGCATTTTAGAATTAATTTACTGAAACTGGCTGATACTTTTTAGCATTTTGGAATTTATTTACTGACACTGGCTGATACTTTTGTAGCATTTTAGAATTAAATTACTGAAACTGGTTGATACTTTTCTAGCATTTTGGTCATGGAATGTAACACTTTAATGGAGTCTAAAGTTCATTTTAAACAAATATGTTGAGGAAAATGGATTTTGGGATTGCATAACATATGTTTTAATATTCTGATGTAATACTTGAATGTTATGTAAAGCAAAACTCTGGTAAGTTGATCCTTGTAATTGGAATGAGAATATTAATCAGTATTTTGCAGAATATTTCATTATTACAATTTTGAAGCATCAGTAGGAATCAGTATAAGTATGGGCATCTGTTCAGTGTGATATTGGCACAGCCCTAGTTAGATACAAACTTTTTAATTTCTGCAGCGTATTTAAGTTGACTGTTTACCTTATTATTCCAAGTAAACTCGTACAGGTACTAGTTGCACTTTTTATATTATTCCGAGTATAATGGGGCCAAACTACTTTTTCTCGTTCCATTTTTTTTCCCCTGTACAAACTTCTGGGATGGCTTCTGCTGCAAAGTACGGTAAATGTCCACTTGGAAGCAGCACCTTACACAGCTTGATGCTTGAAATGTGTAGCAGAGTGAGAGATGCCAAAAGCAAGACGATTGGCAGTGAATCATGTTACTACTGCCCAGATTACAATGACCCCTTATGTTTAGCTCCATGCTTCAGAATTCAACTGTGCCTGTCTAATAATTTGAGAATCAGAACTGCAATTTGTAAGATTTTAAAAACATATGTACAACATTTAAAGGCAAGATATTATGTTTACATTTATTATGATGATAAAAATGTATAACCTTCATTAGCCTGAGTATACTGTGGATAATAACATTTGTTCATTATTTATAACTTTTATAAGTGAGTGAACTGAAGTGTTTAAACTTTTATTTCATACGTACAATATTTAGAGTTATTTCTCTTGAAAAAAAAAATTTTTTAATTAAAAAAAATGTCAATATTTAGAGGCAGTACATTATAAATTTCTTGCAAAAATAAGTTTTCTTAACAATATGTTCATGAAAAATGTATAGTGTGTGTGTAGCTGAGTTAATTCGGGATATTGAGACCCTGAGAAAATTTCCCCTCCCCTGTAGAAAATGTGTCGAATAACATGGGTACAAGGGGGAAATCCTGGGGGTAAAGGTGGTCAGGGGCGTGATGCTGATCACATCACCTTGAGCATGGTAGTCAGACATGTTACCGGCTGAGCCACCGCGGCCACATTGGAACACTTTATCTTTTTTTTACCTGTAGAAAATGTAAAAGTTCAGGGTCATATCCTACATTTTTTTCCTGAAAAGTGAATATAACTGGGTCATTCCATGCCAAACCATCCAATGGTGGTTGCATGACCATTTTAGAAAAAAATCATTTTTAGTACATACGTTTGTACGCCTTCATGGCGTGGTGCTAAGCACAGGGGAGCACTTTACTTTTACTTTTTTACGTTTGTACATGTTTCTAGATATCAAAACCAATGTTCAAAAAATTTTATTGTCTTTAGTTATCTAGGGGCAGCCATTTTTCCAACATGGCGAATGGCTTTTTTTGCTCATGTAGCAGTATACAGAAACCTTAATATCTCAAAAACCATTAAAGCTAGAGACCTGAAACACAATTCATTTTGTAGCTAATGAAGTATACTTCCTATGATTTTCAGGTATGTTTTGCTTGAAATTGCATCGTAAGTACGAAAATTATGGTGGAAAATGGGGTAACAATAGTTTAAAAATTGCATTTTTAAGCCCAATTTTTTTAATGAAGAGGCTTAGTCTAAGGCATGATTTTTTTTCCATGTGTCGACCTACCTGCAGGGTGTCTGTAAATAAAATATCAGTGTTTAGAAATGCACCCCTTTTTTACAGCATGGGCTCAAACATGGCCGTTCATTGAATTGGCCGTTCATTGAATTTTGACAGTTTTCGGGGTTAAATATCTCAGATGGGTCCCCTTTAAAATTAGGTACATAGAAAGCCCTTCATGAACCTAACTCACAGTAAAAATCTCAACTTTTAGATTCAACTCGTTTTGGTCAATATGAGGTAACATATGTCACCTAATTTCTGACGTTGCAAGGTAAGGTTAAATTACATCCCATACTTAGAATAATGAAGTCTTTTCTTTTTCTTTTTTAAATTTGGGTTAAATAAAGGCTCAGAAAATATATTAACATAAGGTTTTAATACTTGACTTACCAGAAATTAAAATTACAAGGCATGACAATTGAAAATCTGCAAAATTTCATTGCAAAAGGTTTGATTTATTAGGTACCTACGACCAGTTGGTATTGTCAGCTGCAGTTTCCTATTCATTCTCTTTGTTAAATCAGGCAGGATTGTTTGTTCTTTCACTAAGTTCCTAAGAAAATTATCAGAAACCTTCAGTTCATCACATATTTTTCCTTGACCAAGTGGTAGCAATCAAACTGATGATTCTGACCTTTTCAACATTAGTTTTTTGCTCATTTACATTTTTCTTCTTATAATTTCAATTATATGATTGTACTTATGACAATAAAAATAATACATTGTCATAACAACATTTGAAAAAGGTTAGGCTAAGTTCAAAGTTCTACATTTGTGCAATATTTATACCAATTTAGTCATAACAGTTATTTTTGACTGGCAATATGAAAAACAAATATCTTCAATCATATGTGTTCTTTCAGACAAGAAAGATATGATACATTCAAATTTATAATTAAATTTATTGAAATTGTGTACATTTGCATTGGATTCAAGGTTTATATACAAAGGTCAACTCTTTAAAATTGTTCAATGTATAATATGATGTCATACTTGGTATTTTGTATCAACATTCAAAAAATGGTTATTGTAATCATTAGATAAGTATATTGTAATATACATAGTAAAATAGCTGTAACAGAGCAAATATGTACATTTACAACACAAACATTCAAGCTGTTAAGCACTTATGGACAAAAATGTAAAACAAAAACAATTGAAGATTGCACATACTAAAAGATTTGGCTTGAACTAGTTGCTCTGATACTAGTTGTCTGTGACTTTGTAAAGAGCTGAAGATGGAACAAGGATAAGGACAGAAATAGCAATATGGGATGGTGATATATTTCTACAATATTGTTGCTTTTAAAACATTAAACGTGGTAATGTTATAATAACTTGGATGTTTAAGTTATATAGAAGCCTTTTATGACTTGAATGAACTTTGATCATGATATAATCTGATAAAGATTCGAAAGTTGTGGAATGACACTGATATGTATAAAAGATGCCATGTTGATTTTGAAGCAGTGAATAGGTATCCGTTTTCATCTTCCTTAACGGGCAGGCTTGTAAATATTACAGTTCCTCAAATGAGTGCTTGGAGGAAGGTTGCATAGAGTGACACTTATATGTTCTACGTTTGGATGTGGTTTGGTCAGATGTTGAATTTTGAAAACTGAAGCTCAGAATTGTGGATACAAAGACTTGCTTTATCCCGGAAGGAGATAACAAAGAGATATTTTCTTCTCATGTATAGCATTGCTATGTTATAAATGCTCTTGTAATTTTTGTTGTTTCTAGTTTTCTTTTATCAATTTAATAATTATAAAGGTATTTATTATTGTTTGAACATAAACACTATTCATCATTATATGTAAATTTAAATTTCCTTTTCAATATAGCACCAAAGCTACCTATTGTGCTGATACTGAGTTTGAATTATACTGACTAACAAGGTTAAATACTGGCCACGCAAAGGATTGTCACACTTGCTTTCCTTCTCTTTCAGTACTTAGTGAAAAGCAACTTTCCAGTTTCCTTTGCACTCCTTGTAGGATGTGAATAGTTTTTCAAGCAAGATCACTTTATTGTTTTTCTGCAATCAGCCTCCTCAGTTTTGAAACAGGAGATGCATAAAAAACAGAACAGACTTCATGCATTTCCTTTAGTTTTCCTTGGCTTGGCACAAAGACACGATTTCAATTCTGGCATTTAAGTGAGTCACTTTCTCCACATATGAATCTTTTACTCCAACATATCAGGCATATTGATTTAACTGGTAT
Organism: Lepisma saccharinum; assembly: GCF_977018435.1. NCBI lineage: Eukaryota > Metazoa > Arthropoda > Insecta > Zygentoma > Lepismatidae > Lepisma > Lepisma saccharinum. The sequence continues at coordinate 53,754,795 of NC_139242.1, forward strand.
AAGGCTTTCTTGACACTTTTTTTTACCTTACCTTACTTAACCTTTTCTTTAAGTGGTACTTCTGAAGATCACAACATACTTTACCATATAAAAAGCTATATTTAATGGTATTTGCAAATTGTCTTTAAGCCATACACCTGTAGTATTGACCTAAGAAGTGTTATCATTTTCATTGACTTTGTTAAGATTAGTTAGGTCTTTGGGAACCTTACCAAAAGGGTATTTATGACAGTGCTCTCCAGTTAAAAATATTACAGAACACTCAATTTCCTGTCACAGATAACGAACATTCACAAGTGACTACTCTCTGCACATTAGGCAAAGGAAGAATGACAGCAGAGATTGTACATGCACAGATAAATTCCAGGCTTACCTCACATCCTATCAAAACATGTCTATGAATCTTCTGCTGTGCATGACTCACATCTATTTCAACGAATGGCTTTTCTTGGAAAAAAAAAAGTGGAAAATAAAGGAAACAAAAGATAATATATTTTACCAGCTTTGACACTCCAAAATAAATAGCCTACTTTCAGTGAAGTGCTCAAGGAGGGGTTTGTGGGGGTCATAACCCAATACCTTTGGCCTAGTATTCCATAAACAATTACATCAAAGTCAGGATAATGTGACAAAAACAGGGCTGTATACTAAAAAAATATATGTAACCCCCTTACCCTCCCTTTCGAAATTCCTGGGCATGCCACTGCCTATGTTAAGCTGCATGTACTGCTACATTGATAAAAATATGGGGGAAGCTCAGTTTTGGAGCTGACAATACCAATTAGTCCTGGGTACCTAATAAATCAAACCTTTTGCAATGAAATTTTGCAGATTTTCAATTGTCATGCCTTGTAATTTTAATTTCTGGTAAGTCAAGTATTAAAACCTTATGTTAATATATTTTCTGAGCCTTTATTTAACCCAAATTTAAAAAAGAAAAAGGAAAGACTTCATTATTCTAAGTATGGGATGTAGTTTAACCATACTTTGCAACGTCAGAAATTAGGTGACATATGTTACCTCATATTGACCAAAACGAGTTGAATCTAAAAGTTGAGATTTTTACTGTGAGTTAGGTTCATGAAGGGCTTCCTATGTGCCAAATTTCAGAATTTTTAAAGGGGACCCATCTGAGATATTTAACCCCGAAAACTGTCAAAATTCAATGAACGGCCATGTTTGAGCCCATGCTGTAAAAAAGGGGTGCATTTCTAAACACTGATATTTTATTTACAGACACCCTGCAGGTAGGTCGACACATGGAAAAAAAAGTCATGCCTTATACTAAGCCCCTTCATTAAAAAAATTGGGCTTAAAAATGCAATTTTTAAACTGTTGTTACCCCATTTTCCACCATAATTTGCGTATTTGCAATTTAAAGCAAAATATACCTGAATATCATAGGAAGTATACTTCATTAGCTACAAAGTGAATTTTGTTTCAGGTCTCTAGCTTTAATGGTTTTTGAGATATTAAGGTTTCTGTGTACTGCTACATGAGCAAAAAAAGCCATTCGCCATGTTGGAAAAATGGCTGCCCCAGGAGAACTAAAGACAATAAATTTTTTTGAACATTGGTTTTGATATCCAGAAACATGTACAAACGTATGTACTAAAAATGAAATTTTTCTAAAATGGTCATACATACTATTATTATATCCCTCCTTGCTTATAAACATTCACTTGTTTTGATGGGGCCTTGTTGTTTTCTGTTGTTATGCATGAACCAAGTGTGTCCAAAATGCAGTTTCTTTTGCCTGCTTTCAGCACTTATTATCCTGATTATGCAACAGTGCCACAAAAATTTGTTTATTGGGCATGGAAGCTCATTATTAGGACAAGCTAATTGACACAAAGCACTTTACGTGGATATTGCTGCTGTTAACAGATATAACCTGTTAATTACTCAAAAGCTGCAAAATCTCAACTTTAAGAATAGGCTTATATCAATAAAGAACCAGGGCAGGAAAAACAGAGTGTGCCATCTTGTAGCTGAATGTGTGTACTAACACAAGGAAAGAAATAATAATTATAAAATAAACATTTAGACCTGACACTATCTTCGAGAGAAAAAAATTAAAGATTGAGAAAATTCAATGTCAATCATCACATTTACTCCTCTGTCAGCAACTGGAACAGCCCTTATCTTCTCGCTTTCTTTGTTCCAAGTGGCACAGTCCATGTCTTGGCAAGTTGTACAAACTGTTTTTGTTTTGCTTTCGTTGATAGCGTAGTGGTAGCATCGCCTCCTTGCAATCAAGGGATTAATATTGTTCATATATTTAATACAATGCAGTTTTGTGTTTCTGCTGTAAGGGAATAACCAAATTTTATCAGTTGTAGTTTATAATTTTGTTTAATTCTTAATCTCTCGCACTATATTTCTATCTTGTTTCTAAAAATAGCTGCTCTTGTACCAGTGTAGTATATCTGGGGAGATATATGCATGAATGTTACATCATTTATATACAAAATGTGAGAAATGCAGTTGTGATTCTTTTTAATTTGAGGTTTCAGTCCACTTTATGCCCAGTAAGGTTAATTGGAAATGGACCTACAGTTATTAGTTGGATCCGAACCTCTATGTGCCACCACTGGGTATGAAACCCAGGACCAGGCACGTATCCAGAGGGGTGGCTTAGGGGGCTCGAGCCCCCCCCCCCCGAAAGTTTTAGGTTTACACTAGATAAAATGAGGTTTTTGATTTCTTGTGGTGTGAAATAAAATAATGTGACAATAATTTAAGGAGAGAAATAACTATCGAGGCAAGACGGAGAATGTTCCGTAACTCTGTTATTGATAATAGCACGTATCCAAGATGGGGCACAGGGGGCTCGACCCTCTCCCCAGGAAATTTTTCAGTTTACGTTAGATAAAATTAGGTTTTTGGCTTCTTAAATAATGTGAAAATAATTATCGAGCCAAAACGGAGCATATTTTATACTCCTGTTATTGTTAATGGCTCGAGCCCCCCCCCTCCCTCAGGAAATTTTTCAATTTACACTAGATAAAATTAGATTTTTGGCGTCTTGAATAATGTGAAGAAAATAAATTTATAAATCTGAGAGAAATAATTATCGAGACAAAACGGAGAGTGTTCTATAACCCTATTATTGTCAATAGCACGTATCCAAGCTGGGGTTGAGGTGGCTCGAGCCCCCCCCCCCCATGATTTTTTTAAATTTTACACTAGATAAAATAAGGTTTTTGGCTTTTTGAATAATGTGACGATGATTTAAGGAGATAGACAATTATCGAGGCAAGACGGAGAATGTTCTATAACAATGTTGTTGATAATATTGCACGTACACTTTTCTTGAACTTTCGGTGTTGTCGCAGCGCACTGGAGCACTATGTAGAGACTTGTCAGCATTTGGAAGCTGCACAACCAAGGAAGCGCCACACGTAGGGCGATTCGTTGTAATTTCTAATCTCTGGAAGGCGGGAGAGGGTACGTTCTTGAATGAGAGAAGGAGTCAACTACTGGCGATATTAACGAATCGTTTTATCTGCGGAATGTTCTAGAATATAATGAGGATGTAAATACGTGGATTCAATTTTTCGGTTGATCTGTACAAAGAATCGGTTAATGAGATTTCAGAGGTAAGTGTGACAATTCACACAGTCGATTGATGATCAGATCAGTCAGCGTCCTCTGGTTGCTTTATAAGATATAGTGATTCGAAAATGAAGACATTGACGACAGCGGAACTTCCGGGGCCTCAGTGTAGGGCTAGCACGGTACGAGGGCCGAAGAGATCAAAGGTCTCTCTCTAAAGTGAATATTTCAGCAGTACCGGATATTGGAGTGGTTTATTAAAACAGAAATAAACTGCATAGATCAACTGAAAAGCAAAGTTTTGAGTGATGATTTAGTTTTGCCAGAACTAAATTTCGTATATGCAGTCCGAGAATTTCATGGTATAAAAAAATACTTTTGTTTAAGCCTACGGGGTTCGAAACACATTCAAACACTTAACTACCATAAAGAGACAACCGAAAATTTTATGAATGTCGAGAAGAGAAAGCAAGATGATGTTGCATATGTAGACATTTTAGGCGGTAATTGCAGGCTCTGCCAGGACCCAAATCAGGGCTCTGCCAACGGAGCCACCTAGCCATCCTTGACTTCAACCGATTTTTCGTTAAAATGTCTACATAGTACATGTCCTGTGTATATCAAATCGTAAGGTGTTGCCTGTATAGTGAACAAGCACAGAAACTATAGGAGAGAGAAGAAAACTGAGGAGCATTCCCACCGGTTGAGGAGAATTTTTTTCTGTGGTCAACAAGAGCTACTACTTCGAGATTTCACACCGTGTCGCCTGAAGATTAGGTTTGTGCGGCCTTTTGTGTCGCTACGGTGTGAAACGTTGCTGTTGATTGGCCCGTTCCAATCGACATGTATTGCGTGTCCTTTTGGTCTGAAACCTTCCTAAGTCTTGAAAATCCAAGTCACAAGGATGGAAAATTAGGGTTAGGTGTGAAGGCAGACAGACGACAGCACCCTTAAGGATCATATCCAAACCTGCAGGAAGAACGCATCTTACTTCAATCTCCAATACGATGATAAAAACTTCTGGTGAGTTGAATTTAAAAAATGCGTCCGAGATAAAGAGAGGCGTGCCCAGGATTTTTGGAAGGGAGAGGGGTTACGCATACTATTGTTGGTGGTCAGTCCTGATTTTGCCATTTTTTCCCTGTCTTTGACGTTTTTTTTTATTTTTTTTTTATTTTAAGAATACTGGGTCAAATGGGGTTATTACCTCACCAAACCTCCCTTGGGCACGTCACTAGAGATAAATGAGTAAGCATTTCATCATACTGGGAGACGAAACATTAGATGTGTTGGGAACGGAAGGGTTTTCACTGTGCATTAATTGTTTCGTGATCCACCTGTATTCGAGAAGACTTCCTTTGTTTCGTGCCGATATATGACAAGACAGCGGAAGCTGTGACAGGCATTTTTGAACACTTGTGACTGCTAAGGCCTGAATCTGAACAATTTGTTGGGTTTCGGCTTTTATAAGAGCTGAAAAAATGGGAGGACAAGACCGTTAGTGGTGTTCAGGCTCGAATCAGAGAGAAATATTCGAGAGCTGTCTGCGTCCAGTTCGCAGCTCACAATTTGAATCTCGCGTTGTCGAGTGGATGTCCATCCCGTGCATGTGTAACAGCTTCGTAAAAACACTCAAAGACACCATAGATGATTTTATGCCTGATGAGAAGAAATGGACAAACCCACATACTGAGATGGTTCCGGCACAGAGGAGTCGAGTGGTAAAATATGTTCAGATTTCACGTTCTGATTAAAATGATAGCCTTACAGTGGCAACGATTTAAGGGATAGTTGCTCCCATTTTTTAATTTTTTTGCCTGAACATTATGACCTCTTAATGTTAAGCCTTGGCTACCAAGAGAAAGTAAACTTTCCTTGCAACGCCCTCCGCACCCCCCTCCCCCCCCCAGTTTGGAACCCAATTGCCACCTCTGGTCTTAAACACACAATTGTGAGGTTCTTACTATACCCCTTAAAAAATGATGTTGAGCCCCCCCCCCCCCCCCGAAAGGAATTCCTAGATACGTGCCTGTGCCACCACTGGGTATGAAACCCAGGACCACTTGATTACAAGGCAACAGCATTACTACTATGACATCAGAGAGGCATCCAGTTGTGATTCTATTATATAATGATATGTTATTGGAATCAATGAATTATCAGCATTGGAATTATTCCTTTTAACTTTGATAAACTTACTTTTCATTTTTCCACGTAAATTTCTTTCGCGATCAATTTTGGCACCTGTCTGGTGGCTTTGTCAGGCATGTACTGGATGTAATGAAAAGTAAGTTTATCAGAGTTATTACCTATCTCCGCGTAACCGCCAAACAGATATCTTTATATACAATGTGTATCATTCCTTTTGTCAAAATAATTTAATTTCCTCCTTTGTCATCACTAATTGATACAAATAAAAGACTGTTGCTGAAGTGAGTTTTGTCCTCTAGGAAAAAATATTTATTTTAGAAATGTATTTTACAAAGCATTTAAAAAGAACCTGATCACAATTTTTAACTATACATTTGTATCAACCAATCCTGATAAAGTACCAATTAATATGCTCTTTTTTAATTCATTAACCTGGCAGGACGTAAGGATGCACACTTGTTAAGAAATATGTACAATCAAAATTGCACCTTACGTTGGAATTTTAATTTTTTAAAACTTTAAATAATTATATCGTTGTTAATAAATTTAATTTTGTTAAGTTTGAACGCTTCTATTTCATTACGCAAAGATAAGGTTGAGAAATGATAAGGAAGAAAAAGGCTGTAAGATAAGCTTGCTCTGCCACAACATAAGGATGCACGCTGGGTATAAAATGCCCAGAAGAAAATTTACTTCTTAAGTCTGAATTTTAATTATTTTAAAGCATGTAAATAGTAATACCTTCATTCATTAACCTAATTTTATTAATTTTGAACATTTGCATTCAGTTACACAATAGATATATATGAAAAAAAATACATGTTGAAATACCAATCTGAAACATACGAGAGTGCGTTGGATAAAATTTACCGAGGCAGTGTTTCTATGGCCCTGCAAGTGGAACTAACTAAGAAACAATCAATGAATTCAAGGTCCCGACGCTTGGAAGGGTTCACTTGAAAGGTACTGAGAATAGTGGCCCCAGACACTTGTCAGAAGTGATCAAAAAATATAGTTCAAAATTGGTTGGGTAATTTTTAACTTCATGCATTCTTACAGGTTAAATGAATGGGGTAGCAAATGTGGCATAATTTTGATTATTTTTTTTCAGGTGCTGTAAAAATTACTCCAGCTCATGATCACAATGATTACGAAGTTGGTGTTCGCCATAACTTACCATTTATTACAATCATGGGTGATGATGGAAATATTACTGGAAATTGTGGTCAGTTCACAGTAAGTACAAACATTATATTTACAGTACAATATGATATTGTTGCAGTATAAAAGCTATAATTTGAAAAAGTTCAAAGACAAAACTTTGATATTAGTTTGGAAGATAAATTTCAGGCAGCGTATTTTTTAGGGATGATAGAGATACATGCATGTGCATTATACACGTAAATACACTATCGAAATTGAAATTTTGACCAATCCCAATATAACATTTACTATACCGATAACTGATATTCTACAGGTCTGATGTAAAATTCCAAATGTAATTACAGTGAAACCCCAATATTACGTTTTCCTGCTTAATACGTTCATTCAGTCAGGCCCCAGCAAAAGACCATGTTAAATAATAGGACGTTCACCTCGATCTTACGTTCGTTCTAACCCATTTTCCGCTTTATACGTTTTCCGAGCTGTGATGATGTCTTAAAATTTGGCAGAAACCTGTTCTGTTGACCACGTGAGTTATCCCTCATTTTTCTTGCTTTCGAAGCTGGTTCATTCACCACGCGACCTTGGACTTCCAGATGTTAGGCTTTCATGTGAGAGGAGGGAGCAAAGAGGCATGGTTCAGTGAAAGGTGGGGGGAGGAGGCAGGGCACAGCTTGCATTTGTCGCACCTTTCTTGATGGAAAGGAAGGAAAGGGAAAACGGCACTTCTTGCATTCCCGTTAAAGATACAATGGGCTGATTCTTCTGCCTCAGGATCAGACAACAAGCGCACTGTTGCCAAACTGATTCTTGTTAATGGTGCCTATCTTAGAATTTGGAAAACGAAAGTTTGCCCTCCCCACTCCGAGTGGCAAATTGACAACAGGACTCTATATTCATTTGCGCCCACACAGATTTACGGAATCCTTCCTAGTTGAAGGGAACGAAAAAGAAAAGTGACAAGGGTGCTTGTTTGTGAAAACTTTTCCTTTCTTCTTGTCTGCAGCGTTGGAATAGAAAAGGAAAAAATAAGAAGGGTTTCCCAACCTCCGCTATCTGATACTGAATAAGAACTGCACTTCTTGAATGGGAAGTCGTTTAGATTCCAAAGGAAATATGATTGGTTCTACTCTATATTTCACTGTAAATTATTTTTAATATGAAGTTTTTTCATGAATGCTAATGTCATTTGATCATCAGAATGAAGCTGAAGCTAACTTGATTCTTTTTTCTATAGATAGATGAGCAATATTTTACTCACTGATGGAGAAATATTCTTGTCAAATCAATTGTTTGTGGGAAGTGGGGCAGGGGGGGGGGGGCAAAGTTCGGACACACGTATTTTTCTGCGTGAGGCAGAGAATGGATTCTTTTATGCAGATTATGTGACTCGTGTGTTGTAAAGTGATGGAGCCAGGAAAAATGAGTGAATAAACTAGGGGTGTGGCAATATTTTCTGAGAGCAGCCAAATATAGTGCACATCTAAATGCCATTAAAATGTGGCTGATCTAAGCTACCACATAAAGTGGCTCTGGAGCTCACCCAGCATAAAATAAATTTGTCCCTGGGGCAACCTTAGGGGTAAAAGCTGCCCAAGCATGGTGCTGTTCACGTCACCTCCAAATTGGCAGAGATCGAAGAGTATGTGAGGTAAAGATGGCCGGAGCATGGTTCTGATCACATGATCTCTCACATCCCCTATATATACATCACGGCATGGGGAACTTTATCTTCGCCTTTTCTCATTTGAAAGGGGGGGGGGTGCTTTCTCGTGCCCCCTATGGTATCATCACTAGTCTTGTAATTACTGAAAAGTGCCAAGTATTGCCCCGATTTTCTTGCTCATGTGGAAGTGAGCCCCCTTACGCGAGACATCTTAACCAATTAACATAAAGGCGAAAAGCGATCTCCCGTCTCTTTTCCTGTGACGTCTAAAATTACACAGTTGCACTTCAACCTGAATACGCACATTCAAGGAACATAGCGTACTGCAAGTAAAAAGAAAAAAAGGACTTGAGCCGGTTTCTCATTCTTGAATGCCCTGCATCGGAAATCTTGCTCCTATGTCTGAAGCATTGACATGACAACATGGGAGAGTATCAAGCAGTGATCCTTCCTCCCCCCTCCCTTTCCTTTCTGCGACTTGGCCAGGCAGGAATGACCACACTTCTGGTAAGATGGCATGCTGCTCCACCATCTGTTCTTCTCCCCTTCCCCTCCTGCCATTACAAACCGGTTGGTGGGACAGCTGGCAACCGGGGCTAATGTTTTGTCTCCTGGCTCCAGAGCTGACTCATTCAGCCTGAAGGGAAGGAATGCAGAAGTGTTTTGAATCTCGTTTTCAGAAGGTTGTTTTGCTTTGACGATTAGGAAACATGAGCAGCAGACACAATGCGAAAGTTAAAAAAAACAAAAAAAACAAAACAATTTTTTTCCTTGTTCTGCCTTCTGATAAACTCCTTGAACACACAGTGCACATGCAGGAAGGAAATGCACATGATGCTAAGAATGATATAATTGGCGTTTTCTTCGGAAACATTCAGGGGCTGAAAATAAATCACGCAATATTAAAATGTTGACGGGAAGACAAAAAAAAAAGGAAACTCGTTATTTACAGGGAAAGTATTGGTGAAAGGGGTGTTTGCCCTCCACAAGACTTCTAAATCCAATAATAAATCGTCGATTAATATGGATGTAAATAACACTCAGTGGCGTGCCCAAGGGGGGGGGGGTGATGAGGTTATAACCCCCCCTCTTGGCCAGTATTTCTGGAAAAAAGAAAAAAGAGAATGTCATAGGTAGGAAAAGATGGCAAAGTGAGAGCTGACTACTGTATAAGGTATACGTAACCCCATCTCCCCTTTCGAAAATCCTGTGTGCGTCACTGATAAATTCTTGTGATGTTTAAAAATGCATAATTTTGACAAAGCTTGTTCTGTTCACTTCGTGCTGTTAGGCTGGTCGGGACGATACATATGCAGCTCTAAGTGGAATCTGAACCATTCTGCATGTCTTCAAGACACTTTGATTGCAGTATATAAAGATGCTTGACGTCCAGCTGTAAATGATTACCTACTTCTCAAATTACCCGGGACTTCAAAAACTAGCAACTAATTACCAGTTTACAGAGTAAATGGAGATCCCGCACAATCGGATGCATAAACTGAACCCAATAGGTGGCAGTTAGATGCAGTCATCCACTGTCCCTACCCTACGAAAGGGGGTCACGTTAATCCATCATTGACTTTCACGCAGGTCTTGCTTTCTTCCTTAGAAATTCATAATCATACTTCGTTTTTCTATCGTGTTGTTAAACAATTTTTGACATAATATACCCCTAAAAAGTCGATTGTGTAGTCATTTCTTACTGACACTTGAGTGTTACCCCTCCCATATGCTTTCCTGCATTTTACGTTTTTTTATTTACGGCCCCTGAAAAACGTAAAATCGGGGTTTGACTGTAATGTAGGGTGACCATACGTCCCGTTTTCGAGGTGTGTCCCAGCTGTCCCGTTCGTTTTATTTAAAAAGTGCTATTTGTCCCATTTAATAACAGTCTAAAAGTCAATGTGAAACCCAATTCTAAATTTGGGAGATATTTCAACTAAAATAGTGATGCAATAGCAGTATTGCAACACTGCACTGTGACAACACAACTGACTGTTTTATAAGCACTTCACAACAATCTAAATGTTCTCTTCATTGTCGTAGATCGGCCGTAAGCCTCAACCAAAGAAGGAAGGAATAATTTTCGTCGAGTAGTTTGCATTGTGAAGTTAGCTCGCACCGTGGCTGGTTTTGTTTTATGCATGTTCCGTGAGAATAAGCATGGCCAAGAAGCAATCATGCAGTTTCAATTCGGACCTGCAAGAAGAATTCAAATTTCTTCGTTTAGACTCAAACTCAAAAGATAATTCTCGTGTTGCGTGTCAGGTATGTGGTGTACGTTTTTCAGTCTCTCACGGCGGAAGAAGTGACATTAACCAACACGTTGTTTCAAAGAAACACAAAGAGGCTGAAAAAGCAAAATGTAGTACCTCTAGTGTCGCATCACTCTTTTAGAAAGTGCAAGACGAGGAAGTTTCTGCTAGTGAAGGAGTTTTTGCATATCATAGTGTGAAACATGGACATAGCTTTCGATCAAATTACTGCACATCGAAGTTAATAAAGAAGCTTTACGAACCGAAATATTCTGCGGCTTGCACTAAGAGTGAAGCGATTGTGTGTAACATGTTGGCACCATTATCTATGGAGGATGTGAGGAATAATTTGGGATCTTGCTCAAGTTGTACGCTAAGTATTGACGCTTCTATCAATAAATCTCTTCCCTGTGTTAATAAGATATTTCCTTCCTGCGACTGAATTTGCATCACTGCCGGGTGAATGTTCTGAACTGCAATGCCTTCTGTTCACGAAGGTAATCGAAACATATAATTTTCAAGATAAAGTTGTGGGACTTTGAGCCGATAACACTAATACAAACTTCGGCGGTGTAAATAGGTATGGAAAAAACAGTGTGGCAAAGGTTTCAGTCTCAAATCGGCAAGGAACTAATTGGAATAGGTTGTGGCGCACATATCGTTCACAATTGTTTGCAAACCGTGGACTGTCTTCCTTACGATATTGAAAGTTTTGCTGTGAAATAGTGCAAATATTTTCATGTGTACACAGTTCGTGTAGAACAACTTAAAGATTTTTGCAGTTTTATTGGTGTGGAATATGCAAAACTTCTGGAACATGGAAATAGCCGTTTCTTGACATTAGGACCAGCACCGAAAAGAATTTTAAATATTTTTGCAGGACTGCATTCCTACTTTCTTTCACAAGAGAAGCCTCCCCTTATTTTAGAAAAACTATTTTGTGACCCTACTTTTGAACTGTATCTAATGTTTGTGATTGATCAATGTCACATGTTTGAAGAGACAATACTTATGATAAAGAGGGATGACATATCAGCCACAGAGTCTTCATGTCACATTTCTTTATTAAAGAAGAAACTGATGGGAAGACAAGAAGAAAATTTGTCACTACTCGGGTTAGAACCCATTTGCACTCTTTAGAAGATTCTGGTGGTATTAAAAGTGAAGAATTTCTAGCCACTGTTGATATTTGTTTACAAAACCTGCTTGGAATACCTTGAAGAATGGAAAACTAGTCATGGTGGAGCGGAGAATTTTCAGTGGGTTCTGCTGCAGAGTACACCTAGTTGGTGTGATATCCAAAATAGTGTCAACAATTCCTGAGAAATTAGTAAATGTTCATATATTTGCTGCTTTAGAAGACAAAACAAAACTGTTTGATCAGTGGCAGTGTGCGAGAGAAATCATAATACAACTCCAAAAGAGCTGGGAAGATAATGTTTGTATTTCAGATAAATGGGTACAGGTGTTGAGTAAGTTGGAAGCAAACCACATAAAGTATGACGTCCTATTAAAAGCTGTGGAAATGGTGTTGTGTGTGCCTGGAACATCCACCCCCATTGAGCGTGCTTTTTCAATCGTGAACAATATGTGGACTGATGAAAAATCGTCCTTGCATGTATCAACAATGAAGTCTCTCTTGCTGGTGCCAGTAAATTTTACCGAGAGTTGCGGGGAGTTTTATGAACAATTACTGAAGAACAAAGCTGTTCTGAAGAAGATTGGTTCTTCAGATAAGAGGTCTGTTTGTTCATCTGGGATTTTAGTGTCAACTTTTCCTGTCTTATTTCAGGGGATGAAGAGGTTCGAAGCACGCAAAGCTGTTTTGGAGGCTTTGAAGGAGAAGGGACTGTATCGTGATACCAAGGATAATCCTATGGTTGTGCCTATGTGCAGTAGGTCGAAGGATGTTGTGGAACCACTCATAAAGCCTCAGTGGTAAATATTCAAATATTTCTAAGTTTTGCTTTGTCTGTAGCCGTGGTAGCTGAGTCATTAGGGCATCTGACTACCATGCGGAGATCTGAGTTCGATCCCTGGTGGGGGGGAAGAACCAGAATTTTTTCCACTTGTTCAAACTGGCACCCACCCAGCATCATTTAAAGTGGGTACCTGGAGGAAAGTCTTGGGGGTAGAGGCAGCCAGAGGCATGGTGCTGATCACTTCGGCCTTGTCAGGAAAGTGTGGGGTCCTAACTCTACACTCCGTATACGCCCTCATGGCATGTTGCTAAGCACAGGGGAGCACTTTACTTTTTAGTGTTGTTTGTGTCACCCGTATCACTAGGTCTGAGTTAGTGCCAATTGCCCAACATAATAGGGATTTTATTATTTTTTAAGGGATACATCCCTTTCACTACCAATTCTCATGTTGCCAAATGCAGTACAAATACAAAACTACAGTGTGTTTCAAAAGTCATGCAACACTAACTTGGAACATTATAATCAGGGCCAAGCTGCTGGCATTGGTATCAGAAAATATGGGTTGCTATTTAATCGCTGATATTGGCTGATACTTTTTCTGAGTCTGGAGTTTAAATATCCTAGAAATTATGCAAAAGCGATGGATTTTGTGATTATTGATTGTATTATGTGAAATTGTGAATATTTTAAATCAATACTCTATGATCTAATTCCAGTGGAAAATTTATATTATAAATTTATAAAGATTCTGAACCACTTGGAATAGTTTCAATTATCAAGTATCTGTATTGGTGGAAATTGATAAGAGTATCATCAATGGTATAGGTTGAAGGTAGCATTGGCACAGCCTAACATGAAAACTATATTAAAGTACATTAAATTGGGTTTTCTGCATTCTAAAGCCTTGTCCATACTTGTGATAGCTAATTCACTCAATACAGGAAATTCCAGAAATTTATTAATGGCCAAAGTCATTGAATTCAGTGAAGAAATAGAGACAAGAAATTATTTCAGGGTCACAGTTCATAGTTTTGTGATTGGCACCATACTAATCTGCAGTTTGTGACCAGTAAAGAACAATGTGCAGTTTCCTTAACTTCATTGCTCTTTGTAGGTATGTGAGAAGTGCAGAAATGGCAGAGAAGGCAATGGCTGCTGTAAGATCTGGAGAGTTGAAAATAATTCCTGAACATTTTAATAAGACATGGTACTACTGGATGGAGAACATTAGGTGAGTACTTTTAATGGCTCTTTTTTTAGTCTGTAGTTTAAAATTCTGGTTAAGGCATGAGTGTTTCATTGTTCCTTTCTCTTATTAATTTATTGTCTTCGAAAATAGGAGGAGGGTTTAAAAAGAACCTGCTAAATATGAAACAATAGCTTAAAAATATTTTTGAGCTGTTTTGTTGTGATTTTCAGTGCAAAAGTAACATTGTACAAAATGGCTAATTTGAAGTAGAAACACTTGCAGGAAAATTGCACTGTGATGTTGTTTAGCATAAGTTCAGAGGGTTGAAAGGTTTCTATTGCTTCAGTGTACCACTCTGTACAGATGCATATGTAGCCCATGCAAACTCAGCAAGCAAGTGCAAGGAATCGAAAATAATGGTTTTATCATAACCTGAAATGCTAACCACTGAGCCCGTTTCCATATCCTGCAAGGAAGGAAGGTTAAGAATTCATAGAGTTAGGATAACCTGATGGTAGCATCGTGGTGTTTGGAATCATTTGCCTGAGGAATTTTGATTGAAATTTATTGTGTAAATTATTTTCTGAACAATCCATAAAAATCAAATTGCAGTATCTGTGCGCCTTTTTTTGGTAGTACTGTTAGTTTTGGTGACCACTGTTACTATCCAATATTAAAAGCATTGTTTATCTTTGTGCTTTGTGATTAATACAAACTTATCACTAAGTAGGCTTACCATATTTTTTTGGGTCCAACCCAGGACATATTCGCGATCAACTCGTTACTGCTGAATTTCAGTTGTTTTTTTTTACAAAAAAAAATTGAAATTACTTAAAAGCCTTAACATTTTATTGGAACATTAAATCATAAATTGAACAAGAAAAAATATTAACTTTATTTTCTAAAATCAATCAATTAATTTTCAAATGTTTAATTGAATAACACATTTTCTGATGTTTAGGAAGCCTCTCTGTTCTAGGTAGCATTATCTGTTAGTTGACTCAGTTGAACTTTTCACTAGACATGACTTTTTTTCAGAAATGGCTTGTTTGTTTTAATAACATACAAAATTCACAACATGAAAGTTCTGAATTAATTTTAACATTCAGCAGATGTTTAACAGAGGATACTAGAAGTCTACCTCTTTCTGCAGACCAAATATTTCCCATAATTGAAAATACTCTCTCAACTGGAGCAGATGTTCCAGCAAAGACATAGCAAACTCAACCATTTTAGTAATGTGGTACGTACATGAAATATCAGTCTTCTGAAACACCTTAAAAATTGGTCGTGAATATTCAGTACCGGTATACGTCATGTTCAGATTCTCAAAACCCCAGACATTTTGCAATCCCAGACATCACCCCAGACAGCACTAAAAAAAACAGGACTGCCTGGCCTAATCCTGGACGTATGGTAAGCCTACCACTAAGAAACTACACAGAGCTAAGTGTGAGTACTTGTTGAACTTTTTGTGTACTTTACTGTTCATTTATTGTTTGGAAGAAGTTCAGTGATTTTTCTCTCGTTCCTCTCCCGTTCTTGTGGCTCTAATTTCGAAGGTCCACTGCCTTCATTACCTTAGGTTATGGTGGGGAAATGTGTAACGTCTTGTTGTGTTGTCTACTGTCCGGTTCTGCTCAATGGATTGTGGTTTGTGCCTATTGGTTTGAGTGTTTTGCTGTGAATCTATGCTCCTCTTCTTTGGGATATTTTGGAGTACATGCTCCAAGTTGAGATGTGTCCATCCTGTGTTGAAGTGTAGTGCCAGTTTCCGCCGAAGAATTGCATGGCTTTCTTTGAATATGAACCTACTTTCCTGTTGGGTTCAACTTATGTTATGGAAAGCAGCGAATCTCTCAAATTAATTAGAACGATGAGAGGAATGTGGAAACATGGGAGATATTAATAGAATATTTTCACCATGTTTACCACAGTGCACCATGAAATCGTGTTTCATCTTTTTTCAGGGACTGGTGCATTTCTCGTCAACTTTGGTGGGGTCACAGGATACCAGCCTACTTTGTAACCATTGATGATTCAGCTTTCCAGGCAACCTCTGTAAGTGTAATTTTCTTTTATTTCTGTCGGAAGTAGATCTTCAAATTAACTTATATGAACATTCGACTTCATGCCCAATCTGTTCTCTTACTTCATACTTTTATTCCAGCAATGGCAGAATTCTGTGGAATATTACAGATGTGTTGTTGAATTAGCAGTAACATTTTTTTTTTTTAATTCACAGGACTTGTGATACACATACTTTTGATTTAATTGACCAGTCATCATTTGTTTGACCATGACAATAAAAATAGCACAATACAAAGACACATCATTTCCCTAATGATGAATCCAGGAAGGAGTCAAAAGTGTGATCAGTTTTAGCATCATCTTATCAAAGTATTTTGTGCTATGTATTGTGTTCAAACTAAGTAATGTTGCCAGCACCTGGTATGAGAAGGTTTTTTTTTTATTATCACACGTTACCGTTATGTTTGGTAACTACTTGATCTAGTAAAGTTATTGTGAATAAAGACGTATCATGTTATGTTAACCTCATGGTGTAAGGTATACATTAACTATATTGTTAACACAGCAGCATGTTAATATTTTGCATGATGGTATTCTAATTGTACATATGTTTGAAATTGATGGTTTAGTTTGAACAAGTGTGTGTGCGTTGGCATTACGAGTCCCTCTTCACAGAGGAGTGTAATGGATTCATTGTGGTCCTGTAGTATTACATTAACTGTCTTGGATTTGCCTACACAATTAACAGCTTGGTTTCTTCCTGAATTTTGGAACATAATCAAAAATTGTGATACCATAAATTACAGGATTACATGTGTTTTATTTTCTGATTATTGATAGAATGCCATATTTTCTTTGATTAAGAGGCATTCTGATTTTGAAACAAGAAAATGTATAATATTGTTGAATGGTTATCAGTCTTCCATTTGTACCTAATACTGCATATTTTTCTTCATACGTAACATATTTATTTTATAGTTTGGAGGGATTTGTTTTAGTGGTAAAAATGCATGTATTATATATATGCATTTCCTTGGAAAAGTTGGTTCAGCTTATTATGTTTCCCATCACTTTAATGTCTGCATTGCATGAGATAGTATGTTTTTGTATATTTAAGTTACCTACGCTCATTTTATGCTATAATATATAGGTTTCCTAAGTAACTATGGTATTTTTAGAAATATGAATGGTTCAGTTATTATGAGTGCTACAATATTTGGTGTAATCCATTTTAGTGGTGTAGATACAATACTGACTTGGGATGCTTTACATATTGTAAAAGGATTAATGACTGCTGTTTATCAAAAGTAATAAAATTTGGAGCATTTCTGCATGATACAAACATCTGACAGTCAGATGCTAACAATAATATTATAAGTAACAAGGAAGATAGTTATTAGATCCTTGATTATACATTTTTCAGTGGACTCTGGTTAAAGAACTTATAAGACAGGAAAATGTATAATCTGGGAAAACTGTGTAACATTTTGCTTCATTGGGACAGAAAGATATAATTAGAAAGTGTGCAAATCGGACATTGATTCTTTATTAAATTTAAATGAGGATAAATTTCTTTTATTTCTCATGACTTGCAACATAATCTTACTTTCAGCTTGAGAAATTGTAATTCCTAGGTAGCTATAACAAATTCCATTCTTCCCTGTAAACATCCTTTCAAAACAATTTCAGAACCCCTTATTTTTATTTTATTTTATTTTGGAAAACTGGATTTTATCATTATTATAAGTAGTGCGAATTTCTGCATAACAGGTTCTTAAATTCAAATCTCCTTGAGTTGAATTATATAAAAATTATTAAAATCTGTAACTATCTTCCAGTATGAATTTTAATGAAATAACAACCAAATGCTATTAGCAATGAATGTTATTAATGATGAGGGATATTTTTATGTGATATTTGTTTTTTTCCATTCTACCAGATGAGGCCGTCACAAGGGGTTACAAGTAAGCCCGTACAGGTATGGCTATAGTCACAACAAAAGTTGTAAAATGCTGCTAATGTAAAGCATGTTGGAATGTGCTATTAATTTGTGCTTGCTGCATGTAGATCAATTTAGTGTAGTGTTACTTATATTCTTTCAAGAATTATTTCAGTGTTTTCTGTTTAATTTCACTCTGAATTTTTTGTAGCATTTTTAGGCTCCCCTCCTGCTGCTTTTATTTGTACTTCCTGTTCCTTTTTTTCTTTTGTAAAATTAAAGTCTGGTATGTACTATTGCCTAAATACTTGCCTCATTAGATATTAGTATAGTTATCTGTAGTAACATGTTCCATTTTTACTGCTAAAAACTTTTTTTATGAGTGAGGAATTTGTAGACTGTGTAGTAGAAAGTATGTTTAAATTTTGAGTTTTCTAAGTAAAATAATCTATATTGGTGCAGTATCTGAACATACGTATTAATAATCTTTTTTCATTTTATTATATAAGAACAGTTATTGTTTTGAAGTTTAGTTTGATATAAGTAGATAAGCCAGTAGTGCTGCTATAGCTTGTTCCCCTTCTGTCATATTTCCACAGAAAAAGTTGTACTTTTGTACTTGCATAATACTCAATGCAAGACAATATAATGCCATTAATTAATTGTGTAGGGTGATAATATGGCCTTGATTAACCAACGAGCCATGTCCATGCCTCAATTTTTACAGTACAGTAAAACAAGTTGTAATAGCAACAATTCTAAGAACTAGAGAGAAGGTTTTGGCTTAGCTAATACCTGTATCGGTATCAGTTAATACCAGTGGTATACAATTGGAAAGTATTGGCTGGGATATAATCACCTATACCAACCGATACTATTCAAGTCAAATTGTCTCGTGGATTCTGCAAAATTCCATGCAACAGTTTCGCAAAGTCTGAATATCCTGGAATTTATGCAAAATGCATAATTTTTATTATGCATCATAATCATTATTATCACAATGCTGGGAAGAAATGAAGCAAAAACTCACGTAAATTGCTACGATATAGTTGCAGTCGAAATTTAAATTAAGGATGGGCCGATAAAGTACCGATATTTACCGATACTGATAACCGATATTCTACTGATCCGATATAAAATTAGAAGAACCTGAGAACCTGAAATGTTCATTGATCTCCTTAATAAATGTGTGTTTCAAGGTGACTTCAGTGCAAAAGAAGTTGAATATTTAAACATTTACTTTTTTAGAAAGTAGGGCATGGAGATTATCCATAACAGTTACAACAAAATGGCAGAATTTCGCACTAAATTATAAGATATTTATCGATATATCGGATTGGTAAAATAATCGGTAATTTTACTGATAAACCGATACACCGATATGCCTATATTGGCCAATACCAATAGAGTGCCGATTAATCGGTCCCATCTCTAATTTATATACTAAAATTTAGAAATATTCTTCAGTAGTTTGAATAGTTGTAGTTTTCAAGATTCAGTGAGAGTATCTGTGCTGGTATTTGCCCAGCCATAGAGAAGATTACCATCACATTGGTGATAAAATGCTTCCAGGTTGGACCCCATTGGAGGCATAATTCTGTACTTAGAAACTCAATCCAGACTCAAATATCCTGTCAGTGTATAAAGAGAATTAAACAATTCTATGTTCTTGGGTGCAAGTTCCTTTTGGCACTGACATAATAAACATTATTTAAACATTTAAATTAGACAATAGTTTGGACATATGCACAGTGAATGTTAATCCAAATATACCATACGAAGTTAGATATAATAACTACTCTTGCTTTTTGAAATGTTTTTCTAGTGGTGAATGATGAAGAAATTCTCACTCGGATAAGAGCCAGACTAGTTTATGATAGGTTTCCCAATTGCCAAGAGCTGACCAATAGAATCTCTTCTACAATACAAAAATATTTTTCTTGCATCCAGAAATGTAATGATAATTCTGTTTAATGAGAGAGGTCTACAAAGTTTTATTTTCCCCTTCATTTCCTGAATTCTTTGATTGAGTGCATGCATGTTACTTTAAAATGTAGTTAATGTTTCAGACTAGAGATTCTTTTTAGAGTAGAAATTCACTTTGTGAATGCACGTTTGTAAATAATAATTACTTGTTTAAAAGTACTGATTCTTAAAAAAAAAGTATTTGTTAATGTAGTTTTTTTATTTAAAAAAGTACAACTAATTGTGAAACAACATTATTGTCAACCTCATGTTCATGTGCTATTTGATTTAGTGGGAGTGTAGACCATGAATCTTGCTTTTATTAATGTTATATTTGTCCTGCTCATATGTTGCTTTGTTACCATGTAAAGTATCATTACGTGCTTGTTTTATGCCAGTTACAGTTTCTTATTTTCGAATATGTTTGTCAAAGCTTATAAAGCATTATATGCCAATTATGTTTATGAGCAACAAGTTTTAATGACAACTCAAGAGATGTATTTGATGAGTGTTTCACTTGCCTGAAGGGGCAAATAGCTTATATGCTGCTGCACCAGATATGCCTTTTTTTTTCTAGTAAGGTCACTCACATTCAGATTTTTTTTTTTGAGAAGATGCTGTTTAACACACTTATCTGAAAAAAATTGAAAATTTTTATTTTATTGATTGTAAAAGAATTTTAGAATCCTGGTATTTCTGTTTTGTGTGTGTGATGTGAGCAGTGTAGTAGAGTGTTGTCTTTTTATTTGTTTTACTGCACTGGTCATGAGAATGAATGGCAAATTCATGCAATATATGCGCAAGCATAACTGAACATTCATGACTTACCCAGGATTTGAATCTAGATTCTCAGACAGAGTAGTAATGCTCCTCTGTAGTCATATACATATCCAGTATAAATGCATTTTGTAGCCGCACACCGGATCTGACGCATTGCGACGAGTCATTTTTGTTGCAAACTGACTAGTGGAACGTTTAACATGGGGCTGTTATGGACAGCCACACACCGGACGAAACATTTGATTAGAGTCACTTTGTGACAGTTTGCGAATGTCTGGTAAATTTAGTATCGCAAGGAGCAGCTTGCGATAAAACAATCTGTGCATGCATGAATCCATTCAATTCAGTCACAGACATCTAATTACAGATCACAAACTTCAAGCCAAAATTTTCGAACTGGGGTACAGTATCATAGTGGCCATTTAATTGCAAATTAAACGTGATTGTATTCTGACACAGAAGATTGCAGAGACGAGAAAATCTGGATGACTTGATTAATGTTGGTGCATAAAATGTTCGTGTTCATACTGTGCGAGGTACGACATTTAAGAATTTGTGAACATAGATGTTTGATAATTCTGATTACATGTATTTCTAACCTCTAACTACCAATAATTCCTTTATTTAACGGGAGAATAATGTTTAGGGTGATTTGTATGTCTGTAGGCCTAATAGTGTGTGTGTGTTATCAGAAATTGTGCAGATCAGTGGCATATCCGAAAATTTGACCCGGTTTACCGCAACAATTCTTATTTATTGTGTATATTTATTTCATAGAAATAAAACAATAACAGAATGGGACAACTTCGGATTTTCCAGCAATATATTTAAAAAGTTGGTTTACTGGAGGTAAACCAGATAACATGGAAGAATGTGCCACTGGCACAGTTCAAAGTGTAAAGGTCATGTTAGTGACGTAAGCAATACATTTAAGGGAATACAAACTGATTTGATTCACAGCATATAAAATGATACATTAATTCTACACATAGCGTACACAATGCATTGATTCAGCTGTAAACTGCTATATACCATTAACCCGCTTCCTAATTATAAAATACAGACCGAGACCTATTGAGTACATGGATGAAATCTGCTATCAGATTGTAGCTAACTAACAAAATGACTCGTCGTGTTGCTTTGTGACTCATCGTGTTGTGTTGCTTCGTGTCGCTTTGTGACTTGTCGTGTCCTGTCGGATCCGGTGTGTGGCTGGCCTAACTGGGTGTTAATTGCCCTCCCCTTAGGTGATATTTCAAGTGGCTTTTACTATATTTATTTTGATACTTATTAGTTTCTTACGAATCAATGAGTTGTCACATCTGCCTTTGAATAAGATAGAGCCATGCTCAAGAGCAATTTTGAAAATCTTACAATTTTTTTTTTCTGATGTAAATTTATATTTTTTCCATATTATTTTTAACGCATGGTAATATTCCTTTTTATACTTCATGTAAAATATTAGTAGTAGAATAGAATCGTGTTCATTTGAAAGGTTCCTTGCATTTTTGGTATAATGACAAAATTTTGCATAGATGTGTGTGTATGTCACTGAACATTGAATTGATTTTCTTGCAGGAAATTGACAATGAGTACTGGGTGAGTGGACGTACTGAGGACGAAGCTCTGGAGAAAGCCGCCAAAAGGTTTGGCGTTCCCAAGTCAAAAATAACCTTACGGCAAGATGCGGATGTGCTGGACACTTGGTTCTCATCTGCCCTGTTCCCATTTTCGGTGTTTGGATGGCCTGATGAGGTAGGCTACTGTTTATCTCAAAGTTACTTGTATACCATGTTGATTTTATTCTTGTTTCATTTGAAAGTAACCTCAGGTGTTTTATTTCGTGGAACTTTGTGAATTTAAAAGGCAACAAATATGTGCAGTTGTATGTTTTGTGTTCGAAAATTTATCGAAAATGGTGGTGAGCTTCTTGACCACAATGCTGCTTTTTTTCGTATCTGTCACGTTGGTCTCCACAAGATTGTGCAATGGCTAATGTCTCCTTGTAAACGAAAAAGGTTTGTTTACAGGTGGAGAATATATTGTACAGTGGTTCATTGATTGATTGAGTTGGTGTTGTAAGTCCATTTTATGCACAGTATGGCTCATCGGGACTGGACCTACAGTTTAAGTGGGATCCGAACCGCTATGTGCCTCCACCGGGTATTTACAGTGGTTCAGATCCACTTCAAATTTAGTTCTAATCCTGGTTAGCTTATCTGACTGTATAGTGGACCTACTTCCCATTCATCTTTCATTAACTATCCTGATAATAATGCTTCAAAGGCAACTCAAGCTTGTGTACAATTGTACCCTGTTTTATACCAGGCATACATGTGTTTTACCATTTAAGTGGCTAATTTGCGATCTTGCCATCAAAATTTCGGGTTCATGTCCTAACCTAGGCATGGGTATTCTTTGTGAATGTCACATCAGTTTCATCTAGTCGAGACTCATTCTCATTGTTGCGATTAGCCAAAAATTGTAGAAAAGATAATCTAACAAATAAACACAAGCAGAATATGTGAATAGTATAGACATTTGCAAATTGTTTGACATCAGGAGGATAGTAATTTGTCCTTGTGTCAAAGGAAATTCTTGAAAAAAATAATTTGTGCCTCTCAACCTTCCATTGTTGTAATGCTTGTGTATGCAACTGTCATGTACTAGCATAAAACGTAATGTGCACTTTCCTTCTATTCCAGACAGAAGAGCTGAAGGTCTTTTACCCAGGCACACTCTTAGAGACAGGCCACGACATCTTGTTCTTCTGGGTGGCGAGGATGGTTTTCTTTGGTCAGAAACTCATGAATCACTTGCCTTTCAAGTAAGAATTTGTAAAATGGTTTCACCTATAGTATTATTATATTTGCAAAATTGTTTTCTGCATAACAAACTACATATTGCTGGCAAAAGCACATAGAAAACACTTCATGGATGTGGCGAATTTGGGGAATTATTGTGGGAAATTCTAATTACACTTGAATTTAACTTTGTCTTTAATGGCTTTAATTACCTCATTGGTCATATTGAATGTAGGTGACAATGATCAGGACAAATGGAATTACTAATTGATACATTAGTATATTACAATAATTTCTTATCATGCCATACGTAGAGCCAAATATTTATGGTAAATAAAAGATCAAGATTTCAGTACAAAAACTAAATATATTTCAGGATCAAAAGCGGTATCATATCATGCCGCAGGCGTGAGTCGAACCCAGGACCCCGAGCATCATAAATTAATAAACTAATCAAGTCATAAAAAGGGGTCCCGGTGAAGAAGCTGGAAAGAGCATCCTTCCAACACAACATCGGCAACCTTCAGCGGATCTTGAAAAATCCGCTGATGCGAATTCTACCGGAACTCGCAGGGGAAATAAGCAAACACAGCTTTACGTTAAAAATGCCGTTATCGAGAGATGCGCTCTATGCAACGGATTTAGAAATCAAAAGTCCAAATTCCGAATAAATAGTTCACGTGTGAAAAGTTCGTTCTTAGTTGCCTTTAGATTTTCATCGAATACAGTAATTGGTAGTGAGCTCCAGAGTCGTGCTGAGTTGCTTTCTATTTTACAGTCGAATCAAGTCTTAGTAACTGAGCTCCTAAATAGTAGAAGTGAAAAGGAAAGGAGAGAATTACAAGCGAAAGTGATCGTTTAGAAATCGGGATTACGTTAGGGCAGTTTTGGGAGAAATCGAGTTACGCTCCCTAGTTGCATTTTATTACAGGGTAGGACACCGTCGAAGGCAGGACCACCAAGGACAAGATCTTCCAACAGCGCTACAGGTAACGAACATTCCTATGACTTCCTCACCCTGCCTGTTCAGTCAAGTGAAGTGTTTTATATAAATGTTTGTGTGTTCTTATTGCTCAGGGGCTTACTCCCATTTTACTGGTGCAAACGTCCCTCTTGCTTAGCGAGTGCTCGAGGCTGGATTAGCCTTCCTACGATCCTCTAAATCTTAGACTTTAGACGGTATATAAAATGACATTTCAATGTTAAAATTGTACTTATTATACAAAATTAATATTTCACTTCTAATTGCACATTTATATCCTGTGTAAAGGAGTCTATTTATGCTTCTCAGATATTTACAGTAGAACTAATCAATTTTCCATGATTTGCATTACTCGCAGGATAATTCAGATCTCAGAAAATATCACATTGGTTAATAAACCCTAAATTGTATATTTAGAGAGTTTATTTTGCATTTTGCACTTCATTTTGGATCATTTTGTGACAAGACATAGTAGCAAAATGCACCTCACACCTTTGGAAAACATGAATAATTAATATTACAATGTGTTATTTCCATTTTTCGTGTTTTTGTCAAAAGCTAAATAAGCATGCCCCTACGTGTCAAGATATGGTGGTTCACCACGGCATATAATAAGTTCAAAATGTCTTATCTTTTGCTACACAGGGAAATCTATCTCCATTCCATAGTTCGGGATGCCCATGGAAGAAAGATGAGCAAATCCCTGGGTAATGTAATCGACCCAATGGATGTGATCAATGGTATAACACTGGAGGTAAATGGAACAAGATCATGCTGTAATTTTTAAGTAAAAAGTTTTTGTATTTACATATATTTGGTCTAGGAATTAATTCGTGCGCCTGGACAAGAGATGGCGTAACGAGCGTATCGTCCCACAGTTCCGTGTAGCCACACATGCGTTGAAAACACCTGTCAGCGTGCATCGTTCGTAGTATAGGGCAGTTGATTGACGCGTCAACAACAGCATTTTGTAGTCAACTGAACATGGTGCAGTTCGTGCCAGATAAAGTGTTTTTGCAGGGTGTTCTGCTTCATTACTTTAACATGCAGAAAAGTGCTACCGAAAGTCATCGTATTTTGGTGGAAGTTTATGGTGACCATGCGCTAGCTGAGCGAACGTGTCAAAAGTGGTGATTTCGGCCTGGAAGACGAAGAGCGACCTGGACAGCCAAAAAAATTTGAAGACTAAGAATTGAGAGCATTGCTCGATCAGGATTCGTGTCCAACGCAGGAAGAACTTGCAGAAGCATTAGGCGTTGATCAAACAACAGTTTCCAAACGCCTCAAAGCCATGGGAATGATTCAAAAGATGTCACGCAGGGGGCTACCATTTGCGAATTGCTGCTTCAAAGACAGAAAAGAAAGGGGTTTTTGCATCGCATTGTTACTGGCGATGAGAAGTGGATCCATTACGAGAACCCGAAATGAAAAAAGGCCTGGGTGAAGCCAGGTGAACCAGGTCCATCACAACCGAAACGAGATATTCACTGTGCAAAGGTTATGCTGTGCATATGGTGGGATATGAAAGGTGTGGTGTACTATGAGCTGCTGCAACCGGGTGAAACTATTAATGGAGAACGTTATCGACGACAATTAATGCGTTTGAAGCAAGCTCTGACCAGCAAACGACCAGACTGGGAGAACAGACATGATAAACTTATATTTTTAAACATGATAACGCTCGCCCACATGTCGCAAAACCGGTCAAAACCTATTTAGAAAATGTCGGATGGGAAGTTTTACCCCACCCGCCGTATTCACCAGACATTGCTCCTTCGGACTACTACTTGTTCGATTGCATGAATAACGATTTGATTGGACAGCGGTTCACTTCTTCAGAAGATATCGAAAAATGGGTCTCTGACTGGATCGCTTCAAAGGATGAGGACTTCTTTCGCCACGGAATCCATAACTTGCCTGACAGATGGGCGAAAGTGGTGGCTCGCGATGGACAATATTTTTCTTAAGGTATTTATGTATTTTGTGTTTGAACTACAGCTTCAATGTGTGCGTAACAACCGCACGAATTAATTCCTAGACCTAAATATATTTTTATGTTCGTAAAGAGAACAAGAAAAGAATTTATAATAAACTGAAGGGAGAAATAGAGCGTAATATAAAGCCCTATTCTTATATATTTTTGAGAATAAGTACTTGTTTCAGGAAGAAAGTTAAATCATGTGGATAAGTTTTTTATAAGCTGTTTTTGTGTGTGCAGCATTGAAATACTATATTTTCTGAATTAAAATGCACTTACTCTGTTTTTTTTTTTGTGTTTGTAATAAAATTTTGTAATAAAATTTTGTGTCAAGGAATCTGAATATCCTATCGTAGGAAGTATGAAAAAAGATAATTTTTTAAATCCTCTACCATGGATTTTTTTTATGATGGAATATTAGTTTTAAATATAACCATCTCTCAAGTAAAAATATCAATATCTTAAAATCAAAACAAATAGCTTGATATGAGTTGCAATTTTATAACACAGTAGAAAAGAAATACAATATGCAAGCTATATTTTTTCCCAATAGTACAAAGAATATTAATTCTTATGATGTGAAGCTTTTTCTATATAAAGTCTATTTATAAAATTTGTGAATTGTAGGACCTTCATAAGCAGTTGCTGGACAGTAATTTGGATCCTAGAGAAGTAGAGAAGGCTAAGGAGGGACAAAAGCAGGATTATCCAAATGGCATTCCTGAATGTGGCACAGATGCTTTGAGGTTCGCTTTGTGTTCCTACATGTCACAAGGTAAGAAATATTTTAATGTGTAGGTGTTGCATTTTTGAATCTTATAGTACGATTTTACAGAGCTGCACTTTTCCAAAGTTTGGGTAATTTGTGCAGTCCACAAAAGTGCCGAGGGACCTTTTCACATAGTCTACTTATCCTTTAAATTATGCAAAATGAATAATTTTATTTGATTTTGCACCAACATTGTGGAAGAAGTGAATTTTATCATTATATATGTTCTAATATTTCAATTATCTCTTCTGTAATTCTTTGAAGGTTTTTAACCAAAACTTTGTAATTTTTGTATGGTATGATTGCAATAGGAGATGTATATATTAATAATAACCCATGGCTTAACACCCTGCAACCCCTACAGACTGCCAGCCTCACTCCTACATTCCTCAGCAGAGGTGGATGATCATCTATCCAGTTATGGGGTGACATGTGGTTAGCATGATGAACCCTCCAGTCGTCGTCGTAGGTTGTCTATGACCTGGTTACGCTACTCATTTGTAGCTCTCTAATTTCTTCACAATGTTAGGTAGCCACTGGTCCCATACACGAACCAAAATCTCGGGAAATGTTAACCTAACCCCAGGAGACTCGAATCTGTACACGTCCCTTAGGTTTAGACTGCATGGTCACGGTGCAAGGCACGTATATATTAATATTTGTAAATATTCTAAACAGCAATTTATTGTTCCAGTAATGAAGCATCGGTATTGGGGTAAATATTGGCATCAGGATGAACATTGGCTCAACCATAATAATTTATTTGTTTGTAGTAATTGACTTTGTTTTATTAACTTGTGCCATTAAAATTCTTTGGAATAGGACTGAGTCATCATCAGCTGACATTTTTGTGGATTTCAGGCCTCAAATGCCTGGAAAGCAAAACACCAACCAAACAAGGATAACGGAAGTCCAAGAATGAAGTTAAAAAAATAATATTTCATTACTCCTGTGCCAGAGAATTTTCATGTGTTGAGATTTTTAAAATATTTTTATTGCCTTGAGTAAAAATATCAATACTATAATGAAAAACCTATTGAGTGATATGGGTTTCCATATACCCAAATGATTAGCCCTCTCACCTTTGCTGCGAGTTATGTTTCCAGGCGGGAGTTCAAAAAATTTCTGTATTGACCGAGACTTGTCTTGTCCTGTCTTGAAAACAACATTGACTATGACTCACCCATCAAAAAGCCATGTGGCAGGCCTTGGCTATCAAAGGTTTGTTTGGCCACAGATTTTTTTATGGATTGATAGTGCATAGTTGCAATGTAACAATTACAGTCTAACATATGTAACTAACCCAAACAATTTTAAACTATTACATTATGTGAGTATTGTTTTTGGCTGGAATCAATAAGAATATTGGATTAGTAAAACATGTTACTTTCATGATATTTATATGAATACCAGACGTAACAGTTTTCATATGTTTACAGGTCGTGATATCAATTTGGATATTCTAAGAGTGCAAGGCTATAGGTTCTTCTGCAACAAGCTATGGAATGCTACAAAATTTGCACTTATGTACTTAGGAAGTGATTTCAAACCATGTGTAAGAACTGCTTTGAGTTTGAGCCAAAGTTCTAAAGCTGTGTCTTTTCTTAAGAGTGGACAAGTGGAGTTGAAGAATTTGAACAAAGACAATGTGCTAGAAGAGCTCAATAAGTTCTTAGCAGACCATAGTTATGTAGAGGGTTATAGTGCTTCCAAAAGTGATGTCATTGTATTTGAAGCTTTGGAAAGGAAACTAGCAGAGAAATATGTCCATGTACTGAGGTGGTACAAGCACATGGAGAGTTTTGGAGAAGAAAGAAATCATTTCCAGGAGGCTAATTTGACTGATATTTCAGGCAACGCATCATCATCAACAAAGGTAAGAAGTAGCTTGAGGCCTGACTCATGGGTAGAGTATATGATGTAACATGGCTTAAACTATGCATTCTTTTCAGTGTGACTGTAAAATTAATTTTTATCTAGACAATTTGAGGGAAGTTTAAATTTGAAACCTTGTCTGGATGTTTGGGTAAGTCATGACTGAGCTGATATTAATGTATTGGTTTGGAAACTATTGCTCTAAGTGTAATCATTTAAGAAATACTCTTTTGGAGCAAAGGTATGATGCAAAAAGCATTTGGAATGTTGACTGGCACTTCCAAGAGGACAAATATGTTGGAAATTATACAAAATTTAAAATTGTGCGTGACAAAAGATGATGTAACCCTTAGTGGATGGCTACTTCTGACCCAGGCTAGCCTCTTGGAATAAAATTATTGTTTTGGCATTCAAGTATGTTATATCTTCGATGTATACTAAAAAAAGACTGTAAACTCTTGATTAATTTTCAGATAAATAATGTGTTAAATGATGTTTCATATTACAGGTTCAACTGCTATACTGAAGGTGGGTTTCATGTGCTGGGATAATTGTCCCAGCTGGCTGCTAGTGGTTAATGATTAAATAACAGTTGAACAGCAGAGTGCTAAAATAATATTTACAGTTTATGTAGGAAAAAAAAATCATTCCTTCCCTTGACAATGTAGTTCCTTTAGTGTAAGCTTATAATTAATTTACTCTGGTAGGAATGTGCCGAAGCCGATTACCGATGTATGAATATCAGCAGAAATTGACATATCAGTATCGGCAAAATCCAATATTTAAATCTGTACCAATAATACTAGAGTTTTACCTTCAAGTGATTTTTATATTTAAATTTTGCTAGGGATGTGCCGAAGCCGATAACAGATGTATGAAAATCGGCTGAAATTGACACATCGGCATTGGTATTGGCAAAAATCCGATATTTAAACCGGTGCAGATTATACTAGAGTTTTTACCTTCTAATAAGTTTTATATTCTAGTTTTGTAAGATTTATTGAAAATTTGGTTATGATTTGTCATTATTGTAGAGTTTTTGTAATAAAATTATTGCAAACTCATTCAGAGGATCAACCTAACTATAAATCGGAAAGAAAACAGTACGTTGCTGAACCAGGATCTGCTGTTGTATTGGAAATTCAAAAATGAGTATTCAAACTTGAAGCAAGTCCTGAGAAAATACTTGGGCATACCTGCTGCATCAGTATTCAGTGATTGAGTGTTCAGTGTTGCTGAACAGATTTAAGATAAGAGAAGAAGTAGGTTACTTCCTGAAGTGCTTCCAAATCTCGTGTTTCTGAAGTTGAATCTGGCAGAACAGTAATTCATTTTGCATCTCAAAGAACTGCTTGTGTATTAATGTTTAATCTCTTGAGAATCCATGTTCTTCTTAAAGGTTCACATAACATTTTGTAGATGCAGATGTACATTCACATCTCTTGAGAATATATATGTATATACATATGATATGCAATAGAAGTGTACATAGCAAATTTATTTTTGTCATGCTGAAAATAATATCCCATTTCTGTTTAATAATCTTATGTATCGGAATCGGTTAAATATCGGCATCGGTATCTGTTCCAAAAATTATCATTGAGTACATTGGCATCGGTAAATTTTCAGCTTCGTCACATCCCTAAATTTTGCAAGATTTATTGAAAATTAGGTTATGGATCTGCATCACTGTGGGGTTTTTGTGATAAAATAATTTGCAAACACTCATTCAGAGGATCTACCTATCTCAAAATCAGAAAGAGAACAGTACATTGCTAAACCGACTATTCCACGCAACCAGAATCCGCTGTTGGATTGGAAATTAAAAAATTGTGTATCCAAACCTGAAGCAAGTGGTGAGAAAATATTTGGGCATAGCTGCTGCATCAATATTCATTGAACGACTGTTCAGTGTTGCTGGACAGATTTGCAATAAAAGAAGTAGGTTACTTCCAGCAGTGTTCTGAAGTTGAATCTGCCAGCATTAAATTTACAATATTAAAAACAAGAATTCATTTTACATTTCAAAGAATTGCTTGTGTACTAATGTTAAATTTCTGAAAATATGTGTGTGTGTGTGTGCGTGTGTGTGCGTGCGCGCAATGGAAATGTACATAGCAAATTTATTTTTGTCATACTGAAAATAATATTCCATTTCTGTTGAATAATCTTATGTATCGGAATCGGTTAAATATCGGCATCGGTTCCAAAAATTATCGGTGAGTACATCGGCATCGGTAAATTTTCAGGTGACAGGAAGGTGACAAAGTAAAAATTTTTCTATGGTTTAAAGGCAGAGAAATGATCCATAATGATATTGGTATGAAATTGTTTGACCGCATATCGTTAGAACTATAAGGTTTAGCTAAGATTGATTCTGCTCCTAACAAAATTACAAAAATTAGCAATCTCCAAACCAATAAATACATTTTATTATAAAGTTATCATCACATCACAGCATTCTTAAGCCTGAAGGTTTATGGGTGCACCAACACAAGCCTTCCACCTGTTCCAAGCCTGGGCAAGATCAATCCAATCTCTTTTCCATCCTTGACGATTTCCTTTAGGTCCATCTCAATATTATCCCTCCATCTAAATCTTGACCTTTATACAGGTATCTTACCATCAGGTTTCCCAACAAGAATTCTGTAAACTCTTCTTTCCTCTCCCATTCGTGCCACATGCCTGCCCATCAAGTCTTCTTGATTTAATTATTCTAATAATATCCGGACATGAATACAGATTGTGCAGTTATGAATTATGTAACCTTCTCCACTCACCTGTCTCCTCATCCCTTTTTAGATCCAATATGTGTAAGCTACTAATCTAGAAATTTATCTCCAATGCAGGTGCTGGGTAATGAATCTCCAATGGATTTGTGGATGCTGAGTCGAGTGGCAGCTGCAGTGGAGACTTCCAACAAAGGCTTTGAACAATATGACTTCCCAGCCATCACAACAGCATGCTACAATTTATGGCTTTATGAGCTGTGTGATGTATACCTGGTAAGTTATTTTGCATATATTAGTTTTATTTGATTTATTTATATCATGGTGTGCATCTGTTTTGTAGTACAAAGATGCTGCCATGCTGATGTACTGCAGGTGAAATTGTGTTTTATATGAATATTAATAATACAAGACTGTTGTGTGTTTTGTGTAGTGTAAGTGTACAGCTATTTGATTTGTTTATAATACAGGTATGTGACCATGTGGTTTGTGTATCTGCACAGGCATGTAGACTGTAGAAAGACAGCACACACACATTTTCGTAACTAACACATTTGCCATCCTGACTGAAGTTTGCCTGTGTTTTTTTTCTTTTCAATCTCTTTAGGTAAATTCTAATTAGACCAGAATGCTCTTTCATATGTCCTTTTTCTTTCATGTATTTTCATGTGCTCATTTCAATTAACTTAATTTTAAGAATAAGTGATATTAATTAAATCAATCAACCAGTGAACAAGCCTGATTAGGGCTATGCCCTATCAGCTTTTACACATAAAATCAAGTTTTGAAAAAAGCATTGAAACAATTCTGCAGTTCAGTAGTGAAACTTGATAACTCGCACTCTTTTCAAAATTGTGTTAACATTGCATTCAGTTGTTGCACAGTCTCCAGTTGCTGTACAATAGTGAATTAAGTTCCTTCAGTAGCCGGTGGTCAGAAACACACAGGAACATCTGGGTACAGGAAGACCTTGTTAATACGATATTGGTTAATGCGAAGTATCCTTTAATCAGACGTTCTTCTCATTCCCCAGCCAATAAGATAGGATTTATAATGTATTTTAGTACGGATAATTTTTAATACGAAGTTGTATACAAGACCCTTCAGCAAAACTGGTTTCGCTTAATTCGAAGTAGACACCTGCGTAAGTCGATGAGAGAAGATTGAATGTGGAGGTAGCTTGGATGTTATTTTAACTTGAACTTGACCGTGACATGTTTCCTTGTCCTAAGAGCTACTGACAACTCCAGGGAAGCAGCCCGAAATGCCCGCTGGACTTGCATTCTTTGTCAATGTGCATTGCAGGTCAAGCTTTTTTTACCGCTGAATATGCCATCTTGGAAATATTCTCCAGTGCCAGATGAGAAATGCGAGATAAGATCGCAGAATGTTCCAAAATACAAGACGCGTGGCACCTGGAAGTCTCGCCCATGTGTCTAGCTCTGAGCTCGAGATTCAGCAGTTTTCCGTGAGCGAGCAACTCTTGGCCTGGTAGCTGACAATTTCCGGTAATCATTTTCACGCCACCACGAAGCCACATAGGCCAACTAAAGATCGTCAACCCACTTAATGTGTTGTCATCTAGGTTTCCGCAAAAGTTTACCTCGATCTTATGATGATGTAACTGCCATTTCCCGCTTCATAAGTTTCCCTTCTGTAACTGTGCCGGTCATATAATGCCAAAAAAAAGTGTTCTGTTGGCTGAGTGACTTATCCCTCTTTTCCTATCAGCAAATGGGGGGAGGGGGAGGGGAGTGTCGATGTTAATTGATTCGGCCATGATTTTCTTGCTCGAGTGCGCACATTGGCTGAGGTTGGATCCCTCCTCCTTTTCTTTGGCATCTAAAATGAAGCAACCAGTTCTAAATAAGTTCTTCAAAACGAACAAAAACTGTAGGGTAAGAAAAAAGTGACCCCCTCCTTTCTCCTACAACAGCTCATTCTCTGCCACTGGTGTGCATGGCAATGCTATAATTGCAGAATTCAGGTTCCGCTTTCTTGTTTGAATGCATCTGTCTGTATAGGATATTGTCTGTTACATGGTAAATTTAAAGCAAGCATCATTTCTTTATTTTTCACAGTGATAAAAGTTTGGTCTTCGAGAATTGCGTTATCTTTAAAATGCGGAGGATTTCCCTTCTGCCACCTGCTGCTCTAACTTCCAGCCAGTCTCATTGTGTTTACGCTGCAGCTAGCGCCAGTGTTTCATATAGCATCTCAAAAGCTGTCGCTTGCCGATAACGGCAATGATTCATCCAGCACGAAGGAAAAAGCATCAATGTTTTGAATCTCGCAAAGCTGTTTTGATTTGACGATAATGAAATTCTATCACCAGAAAGATAAAGAAGAGTTAAAACAACTTCATGATGCACATAAAGTTCGTATATGTATACATATAATCACTGCTTTTCTTCGGAACCATTCGTGTGCTGTAAAAAATAATAATAATAATAGTAATCCCGCATTGCTCAATAGAGGAATGGATGCCAAGACCGATAAAAAAAAAGTTATAAAAAAGCGAAAGTTTTGGCGGAGCGATTGTTTGATCTCCAGAATACTCCTAAATCCAACAATAAATTGTTGATTAACACGAGAGTAAATAACAATCCTCCATTTTCATATCTGAAAATATGCAAGTTTCGTAAAGCTTGTTTTCAGTTCATTTTATGCTGATGAGCTAATCGGGACTAAATATACAGTTTAAAGTGGAATCCAAACCAGTGAGATTATCGAGTGCGATGCTGTTTAATGCATCCTAGGATACACATTTGGTGCAAACAGATAGCAAGTTGCATGTTTCCTTTTCATGGCGGATTACAATGCAAGTTGAGGAAGAGTTTGGACTGCTCCCTGGAAAAGGGAAGAAGGAAAGGGGGAGGGAGGTGATTATGAAGTTGACTGAAGCAAGGAAAACATGACTTTTTTACGATGTGTTTTAAACAGCCGAACCAGAATGAAATATACAGCCCCAAGTTTATTTTTCCTGGTGCCGAGAAATGTTGTGTTGTTCCTCAAGGGAATATTATCTTACCAAGTAATCCTGTAATGGACAATGTTCTAGTGAACCCACATAAAATCCAATATTCATTGTCCGATTATCTCCAGTCTTTTGCTCGCGCCAATGTCGGAATTTCGTATGAGAGCAACAAATGTGCACAATTGAAAGGAAATACCATTTTTTAAAAGACTTCTTTGGTGAAAACTATTTCATGTTCTATTTTCCTTCCCACAAAATGCATCCTGTGCATAACAGGTTGTATAACTTTGCAGGATAAATGGTGTTACTGTCTCCTTGGAATCGTGCATCCGCGTAAGCTCCGTGTCCTCATTTTGTGTAACTTTTTTACACTTTCTTTAAAACTTACAATATTATTATATAGTACATATAAAGCTTATTTTCTGAGCTACTACCAAGTATAAAACATCCGTTGTGGGAGTAATTTACACTCTACTTTATATACACCTGAAAAACAGGTGCAATCTTGAAAAGTTTTGATAACTTGAAGTCGTTTAATTCGAAGTTGACATTTTTTGGTCCCTTGAACTTCATATTAACGTTAACGAGGTTTTCCTGTACCCCATAAGCCACAACGTAATGCACAAACTTTCATTTGCGATTTTCTTGGTTTCATACTTTTGTGGGTTCTCAAGTTTTACTCCCAAGCCACTGAATGTTAAATAAGAGAATGGAGATACTACAACTTGTACATTACAGCCTTGGTATTGACTGTGTGTTGTTACTTTGCAGGAATATCTGAAACCAATTTTTCAAGGTGGAGATTCTGGTGCTGTGGCTGCAGCAAAGAACACCCTATGCACAACACTGGATGTCGGCTTGAGACTGCTCTCCCCATTCATGCCTTTCATCACAGAGGAACTGTTCCAGAGGTTGCCTAAGAGTTCTGAGAATGAGCCACCAAGCATTTGCGTAACACCTTATCCTGATGATGAAGAGGTAAGTTACGTTATTGATTCATAACTAAGAAAGATTACATTTAAGCTTTTTGTGTTTATCTATCTATCTATATATATACACACAGGAATAGGATCAGAAAAGGTGCCAGAAGGGCGGATAAATACAAATGATGGAGACAGTAAACACTTACCACACGAAGAGAAATAATTCTATATTTCGCGATATATGTCGCATTTTCAAAGTAGAAGATAGATAGATCGGCATCACATGGAGTAGAGGCACAGAATACTGACCGTAGCGTCTCTACGATCAGTGTTGCCAGAAACAGTTGATAGAGAACAAAATGTACTTTAACCAGTGTTTACTGTGGTGAACGCATATCAGCCTTTCTAGACTCTCACCTCCAACCCCTCGTCCAAGCCCCACCCTCCTACCTCCGTGACACCAACCACTTCCTTGACATCATCCACAACTTACCACCTCTACCACCAAACAGCATCCTCACTACAGTAGATGTCACTCCCTCTACACCAATATTCCCCATGCCCATGGCCTCCGTGCCACGGAATCCTTCCTTAACAGCCGGCCCAAACCCCACAATCCCAGCACCCACTTCCTGATACAACTAGCCAACCTTTTACTTACCTGCAACAACTTCTGCTTCGGTGGCGAACATTACCTGCAGATACGCGGCACAGCTATGGGTACCCGTATGGCCCCCTCTTATGCCAACCTGTTTATGGGCAGGCTGGAACAGGAATTCCTTGACCCCCAACAACTAAACCACTCCTCTGGCTAAGATTTATAAATGACATTTTCTTCCTCTGGACAAATGGCGAACCCTTCCTCACTACATTCCTAAACCAATTGAACAACTTCACTACCCTCAAATTCACCTGGTTCCACTCCAAAGACCAAGTGACCTTCTTAGATGTGGACATCCACATTGCGGGAGACCACTTGGAAACTTCCATACACATCAAACCAACCAACCACCTCCAGTATCTCCACTACTCCAGATCACACCCCTACCACACCAAAAAAGCCATCCCTTTTTCCCTAGCTCTGAGGCGAACACCTCAACTCATCCCCACCATCCCGCCAAAACTACAACCTACGCCTGCACCAAGCCCTAACCAATCGTGGCTACCCCTCCACCCTCATCAACAAACAGATCACAAGAGCCACCTCCCACAACCACACCAAACAACCCAAAACCAATCCCCCTGCTCTGATCACCCAATACCACCCCCACATCACGAAAATCAGACATACCCTCCACTCCCTCCTCCCCATCCTGCACAGTGACCCCGACACCAGGGACAACTTTCCGGATAAACCTAGGGTCACCTTCCATCGTCTTCCCTTCCAACCTCAAGAACATGTTGGTCCAAAACACTCACACCCCTTCCACAAACCGAGGGGCAAGATCTGCCCCATACTCATCACCTCCCCACAGCCACAGGTGAGTTCACCCTTCACCCCAAGGACACCTGTTACTCATCCAACCTGATTTTCACCCTCATCTGCCAAATCTGCAGCAAACTTCTACCTGGGCGAAACCTCCACCCCCTTGAATCTAAGAATCAATAATCATTGTTCCTCCACCCAAAACTCTGATTTCACAGTTGCCATCCACACCAACAGCCATAATACTGCCTGCGGTCAGTATTCTGTGCCTCTACTCCATGTGACGCCAACCTATCTATCTTCTACTTTGAAAATGCGACATACATCGCGAAATATAGAATTATTTCTCTTCGTGTGGTGAGTGTTTACTGTCTCCTTCATCATTTGTATTTATCCGCCCTTCTGGCACCTTTTATGGTCCTATTCCTGTGTTTTTTTTTATATATTATTGAATGTGGTGTAAAAAGAATTTAACAAATTTTGCATTTTGGTATCCAGGCATTTAAATTTCTGAACTTCCATAGAGAAGCAAGAATCGATATTTCTGTTAAAACACTAAAATCACACACTAACAGCACGATAAAAAACACTTCGGAGTTCTTCCAAGCTTTCGACTCCTTCACGGAGTCATCTTCAGGGCTGGTTGAGGATGACTCCGTGATGGAGTCGAAAGCTTGGAAGAACTCCAAAGTGTTTTTTATCGTGCTGTTAGTGTGTGATTTTAGTGTTTTAACAAATATGTTGCTGGCACGTGACGTAAGAAGTTTTCTACAATTATAATCAATATTTCATTGAGTAATAACGTCAGAGAAAACTAATCCTTCTAATTTCCTTCTAGTGCCCATGGAGAAATGTACAGATTGAAACAGATGTTGAATTTGTTCAGAAAATGGTCCACATTGTAAGGTCTGCAAGGTCTGACTATAATCTTCAAAACAAAACTAAAACGGAAGGTATGTTCTCCTGAAGTTTCAATGTAAAGTATTTACAGATGCATGTATTATGTAGTCTACCTGTAACCTGCTACAAAGAAAGTAATGTACAATTATATAGTACATTCAGAATGTTTAATTTTCACAGGAAGAAAAATTACTAAAATTATTATAGTTTCATTAACACACTCAAGAAATACGTATTTCCATATATACAGTATCATTAACAGAAAAAAATTGAGCTTTATTCAAACTGCTCAAATATTTATCAGAAAATGCCTTTCTAAAAAAAAAGAGATATACAGTATATATGTGTATGGTGCCAAAACACATGCAAGCAATTGTAAGCATGTTGTTTTTTTTTAAAAAATCAAATAATCTGATGTATATAAAAAAAATCATCAAAAATGATTTAAACAGAAATCATGATTTTTATCCACCCTGTGTTTACTAGATAATTTTAATTCTGTGTTAATATATTTTTAAAATCCTTACTAGTCTGATATGTATCTATTGTATTTTTTTTTGTTGTTGTTGCAGCCTATGTATGCTGCTCAGATAAAGCTCTTGCCTCTACTCTTGAGAAGTATCTTCCTGCATTGACAACTCTGGCATATTGCAGCAAGGTAGAACTATCCCAGAATCCACCATCTGGATGTGCGATCCTCACTGTCTCTGATAAATGTGAAATACATCTGATGTTAAAGGTATGACTTCATTTGTATGATCTGAAAGACACACAAGTGTTAATGGAAAAGTTTATTTTGTAAGTATTAAACATCTACTGTGTGTTTTAGGCTACAAATATTGTAAAACACATTAGAACCATGCAGATCTAAGTCTAGACACTTCTAGGGGAAGTATACAAAGATTTGCGTGAGAACTAATTATGAATTGAAGAATAGCTTTTGATAGTTCAAACACTTCACAAATTATAATTAGATCTGTGGATCATTAAATGGTGTGTCAAATTTAAGTTTTTATTTTTTGGAACGGGCATCATCATAAACATCTCTGGATGCAATAAATGCATGCACAGGGGGAGATAACATAATTTACAGAATATTAATAGTGAGGGAACTGCAGTGGAAGCCTGATTATACATTTACAAGGAGACTTTGTCTAAAGAGCATACAGGGCAGGAAAATTTTATAATATTTTTCTCCATTAGGACTAGAAAGTTCAAATATATAAAGCAGGACAGTTATTGGCTGTAAGAAGTAGAAATTTATCATGCTTTCTCCATCAAGAGGTTTTGGATTCAAGTCCTGGTCTGAGAATATCTCTTCTCTTACAAGTGTTCCTCATTTCTTTCATCTGATCATCATATCCTCCTCATTAGCCTAAGAAGGTAGATACACAACTAAAAATAACAAAAATACAAAATTCATAGTGTAGTTGGTGTGATCAATTTGCCACCTTGTTCAGGAATATTGATTAATTTGCTTTATTTTACTTCGCTTTTTGTCCCACTTGTGGCTAATTTGCGAAGATGGGGATGAGTGATGATATGATGAAATTGATGAATAAACCCTCGCAAACATCCATGCCCAGGCCAGGATTTGAACCTAGGACCACTGGCATCGTAGTGCGATGTGCTAACCACTCTGCCACAGGGACAGACAGGAATATTGATGGGAATCGGACACCTGATCAATTAGACAACCCTTTATAGTATTATGCATTTCTTTTGTAATTTTTATATGTTAAGTTCTAAGTTCTAATCATATTGGAAGTGTAACTGCTTAAATTTTTTTTGTGACAGTTGTATATAATTGCCTTAAAAGAACAAGAAACAGTTTTTCAGTGGCAGTCATTTGTATTCTTGCATAATATTTTGTTATGCTTCATTCCAAACATTACTGCTACTTTTTGCAGTTCCTCTTACATGCTAATTTGTGTTGTTTTAGGGACTGATAGATCCTGCAAAGGAGTGTGAGAAACTCCAAAAGAAGAAAGAAAGACTAGAGGAACAAATATCCAAACTGAAGAAAGCCATGCAAGCAGCTGATTACACTGTAAAAGTCCCTGAAGAAGTTCAAAAGAGCAACTCTGAAAAATTAACACAAAACGAGGGTGAATTAATTCGTCTAGATGAAGCTATGAAAGCTTTGAATTCCATGTAAGTGTGTCAGCATTGAACTTTTGTTACCTCACCTCGCCGTCAAAAGTGTATTAGAGATAACAAAGTACTCAAGGAGAAGAATTGGGCTGATTTTCCACAGTAAAAGTTATAAATACTAACAAACTACATGCAGTTGTCCTGTCATCTTTTTGTAAAACAGAATTAACAGTAGAAAGTATTATATCATGCCGGGTCTTTCTGTATAGTGATAGCCTTTCATGTTGAGGGCATAGGTCACAATGGCCAAATGTGGGATAATGTTTGCTCATCTGTTTCTGTTTATTATTATTTTTGTCAAATTATATCCGTAGGAATTATTTATGCATATGTATTGTGTTGTCCTTAAAATAAATTATTTCTGTCATAATTATTTATTCTGCTACCATCATCATGGAATAACTACACACACCTGCTGGCAGGTTCTTTAACATTCACATGATTGGTGGCTAATTTTCAAGGTTCTTTTGTGGTTTCCGGAAAAAAATATTTTGACTTTTCGGAATTCTGAAACTTGCTTAAAATGCAGGGAATGATTATTCCATTGCAAAGATTGGTGTTCTGTGTCGTATATTGTTGATATTTGCACATGTTTTCTCTTTCAAACAATTTTTGCTCAATTTGAATACTATTAACTACTGCCTGAAAGTTCGTAACTTTCTTTCCTACAGGCAAATTTTTGTTGGACAGTGTTCAGCATCTTTTGTTCTTTAGCTGCATTTTTGAGAGATATCATATCCTCTTTTTTTGTACTCAGTGAACATATTTTTCCTTACTAAGGATACAAACAGAAAAGAAGACAGTATTTCTACACAGCTTGCCATATACGTTGACCGGTTAACCCAATGAGTGGTTCACAGTGGGTAGTCATATAACTGCAACAGCCAGTCCACATTCATAGTCAGGGCTGGATTAAGACTAAATTGGGCCTGATGCTTGAAATCTTCGGTGAACAATAAACACGACGTTATAGTTACGTCACAGCGCAAAGGATAATAGTAACTGTATAATAAGTAATGCTGTGTCTAGGCGTCCGAAATTGGGGCTCCAAATTTAATTCTAAGATTTATTTTCAGGTTAATATAGCAAAAGAAAACTGTTCAGCTTTCGGAAAATTCTCGTCTGTTTTCATCTGGGCCTATTTCAGGAATGGGCCTATGTCAGGAATGGGCCTAATGCTGCAGCATCAATAGCACCCACCTTAATCCAGCCTTGTCCATTGTATTGAAGTTGTTTCTATCAAAGACGGCCTC
This sequence comes from Lepisma saccharinum, assembly GCF_977018435.1. Taxonomy (NCBI): domain Eukaryota; kingdom Metazoa; phylum Arthropoda; class Insecta; order Zygentoma; family Lepismatidae; genus Lepisma; species Lepisma saccharinum. The sequence continues at coordinate 53,796,185 of NC_139242.1, forward strand.
CAGTAATTCTGGCAATGCCGTTGGCCTGTCTCCTGCAGTGTGACAATATTATAATGAAATATTTCCTAGACTCGGTCAACTTAATTTGTTAAAAAAAAAAAAAAAAAAGTTTTCTTTAAGTTTAGGTTATGTATGTGTTGTCTTAGAGTTGATAAAGACAATGGATAATATTTTACATCGCCCACTTATACTATATTCAGAAATATCTGACTGATTAACTTTTTGCTTAATTCAAACATGAGCACTTACATTACCACACAATGGAAATGCAACTTAGTCATGAAACACTCAAGCCTCTTTTTTTTTTTCAATTAATTTATCAAACTGCATGTGCATATGTTTGTTACTCTCTTGGACTTGGACCGAATAAAGTGAATGATTCTACAACAGTTGCTTAAGATTATTCATTAATAACATGAGAATTAAGAGATTTTTTGTAGTAGACAGTATTTATTTATTTCTGCATATACTATACATTAGTAAGTCTTATTTTAAAACAGTTATGTGGTGTAATTTGAAGAGGGAAATGTGGGTATGGGATTTTACCACAGAATATAGTTTTTAAAATGTTTATATTATATTAGGTCGTAAGCATTCAGAGTTGAAGTTGCATAATAAAATGTTGAAAATGCAATTTAGTTGTTTATTGTTAGTGTCTAAGTGCAATTATTTGGAAATGTCACATGATGGCTGAAATTATGCTGTGTAAAGAGGTTCATATATACGCATATATTAAATATAATTTATTTCATAAACTGGAAAATATATTTTACATGCTATTTAAAATAATTAACAACAGTGTCATTCTTATAACGAGTTGTAACTCTTCGCATACGTCTTGATCATGATCAGAAGAAACCCTTCCGTTATAAACTACACATTGTACTGAATCTGATCGAAGATGACTGTTTATTTGTGACAGTGACAAAATATTTGATTTAACAGTTGACAGATCTTTCTCCTGTAATCATATTATATTTTGTCACTAGAATGTGTGTATATATTTTTTGAACTGTTAGTAACCATGTGAAATAAAGACTTCAAATTCTTTTTCAAGTTATTTCTTGTCTTTATAGTCATTCTGATTTTTCCTTTAACATTCCTTCCTATTTTTTAATTAGCTCTGTCAGTCAATTTGGCTTTGTTTTGTGAAGAAGCTTGCTGTGCCTATTACATGTCCTGCAAATTCTCAATTTTTTCCTTTTTGTTAATGCCCTAATGCATTGGAAATATTCCAAAGGCTCATATGCTGTATTTACAACCCATTTAATCCATTGCATTTTTAGTGTACTATAATGCTCTCTTGGAGTTCTTTAAATTTTCAAATTTATTTCACATTATTTATTTATTTATTTATTGATAGAGCCCAATTATAATGCTCTAATTATGTGTAATCTTTGAATATAAATGAGAAAGGTTAAATTTATATCTAAATTAAATTCCACTATAACAATTATTCTGTATTTTATGAAAATAATTTTTAGTGTTTGGTTCACACCACCTGCGAACTTGATAATATAAGAGGTTGTTTTCCTATATTGTGCAGATAGGTCTTGAAACACTTGGAGCACTTTTATGATGGGAGACTTCAGTGATAAAAATAAGTACCCATAGAACGGTTAAAATGGTTGTAGTACTGCATGTAAAAGATACATGTTTCCCTAAGAATAACACGTTTACCTTTATCTTTTACATGTACTACAACCTTTCTAAGGATATCTATTTTATATTCTTAACAATATATTCTCCACCATGCAAGTGCTCTGTTTCAAAACCTATCCAAGTGAACTTTGCAAAATGTGGGATTACAACCTCATGACTTGCCAAGGTGAGAACCTTTTATTATATTAAGCATCACTATGTTAAGAATAATGAAATATTTCTAATAAATTTAGCTAGAGACATATTTGTAGGAATATAATAGATTATGTTTTTATATTGAAGATTTCCTAATCAAAACCGGAATATTTAAAATGATAGTTTCAATATTTTTTACTAGGGATGTAGCAATATGAAATACCAATAAAATTCAGTGCCGCCCTGAGTCTGGCATGTCTGAATACACATCTTTTAGTTAATTTAATGACATTCTGATAAAATGAAGACCAAGATTTATGTATGTGTGGAATTTCAAGGCTAAGAGGAGCATGAGACCCCCCTCCCCCCACATACAAAATTTCAATTGTAACTTGTTATATGGTTATTTGTATTTTGTTAATTTCAAATATCTGTTTTGTAAAATCTTGTGACCACACTCGAAGCAATACCCCCAATTCAGTTTAAGACCTGGTGCTGTAGCCCCCCTTTCCTCCAATCCCATTTAAATCTGGAATTGCTCAAATGTCAAAGACTTACGTGCAGGCAATCGTAAACTTGTATTCACATAGATACTGTGCTATTTGGTGTGCTGGCATCAAGATGCTGAATAATGCAGCAGCTAAATACACTGAATAAACCATCCACTGATGCGTCAATGCCACTGTCTGATGTCTGTAATGCTTTCTGTAGACTCCTCATAAGACCTCCATGGATGTTGAGAGCAATAAATTGGATACTGCCAAGCTGATCATTAAGAGTTAGAAGTTACATTCAATTCCGATGCTCACACTTAGAAACTGAAACAGTTTAAAGTAGTTCAAAATATTTGTAAATTTTAAAATATAATTGGAACTAAGCCATATCAATCTACTGGAGTTTAGCTTTAAAATTTTCATTGCTTCACATATGATAATTATTTCATAATAAAAATCAGTTTCTTGAAAGGATTCTCTCTGGCTATCGAGAGACGTGATGAAAGCTCTCGAAAGCTTGGAATATTTTCCACAACTCACCTGATTGATAGCCCGAGATAATTTTTTCATCATTCTTCACCAGGAAAGCATCACGACTTACTTTAAAATCAGTTTCTGTCCACAATACTGTTGCGAAAATAATGATAATTGTGAATTTTGCCTAACTTCCATGATATTTAGACACTGTAAAAGTGCCATGTGGCATTTTTGCAAACCCCACAAACGCCTAGGCTCAGGAAAAGTATCGGCCAGTATCTGTGATTAAATTTGAGCCTATTCTTTCTGATGCCACCATACTGGCCAATAGCGACAAATCTGCATCAGCTTAGCCCTACTTAAAAGTGTTACATGGGGTATTATGACACGTGTGCATATCATGGGAGTCGAGGGGTAAGGTGAAGTGAACATATAACCTCTCCCTTATCAAGACTGCAGTGCATGTTTGATGAACACATCCTTCTCGAGGTGACCCTGATTTTGCTAAACACTGTGGATCTAGACTGGGAAGTTGATAAAAATCCCTGAAGAGGGGCAGCAGCCTCTTCAGTACTGGTGTAGAGTTGATGAGGACATCAGTCCAAAAGAGTCTAGAACCAGACAGTCGCAGGCGGAGTTGGAACAACAGAACGGCTGTGACACTGTGAGGATGTAAACCCTCCAAACTGGCAGTCCGGAAAGCCATAAGAAGGCAGCACCTTCATTCGGCTAGACTTACCGTAGGGCTAATAAACCACGTGGTGTCGTAGAAAACTTAAAAATAAAGAAATCAAAAGCTGGATTACAAATGGAATTACTATCTCGAGCAAAAAAATAAAATCACTTCACAGAGAAAGCAAACCAATAACACTCCCAACTTCTGGAACAACTATGCAACATACAAAAAAATTTACAGAACAGTTCTAAAAGTTGCAAAAAAACAGCAGTATGACAAAGCAAAAACAATGTGGAATATAATAAAGAAACCAACCAACTCTGCACCAAAGAACCACCAAAACATAAGCCTAAAGCTAAGACAAAATAACATTCACAACCCCAAAAAAATCTGAAATGTTTTTAATAATCACTTCATAGAAAGTGTTAGAAACTTATACCCACAAAACCTCACCTCCCCAAAATAAATCATCATCACTGACAATCAACTGGAACCCAAAAATATTTTTTTATGGAACCAACAGATGATTCAGAAATTATTCAAATTATCGGGAAACCAAAAAACAAAAAGACAGCAGAACTTGATGAAATAACAGACCGCCGTCAAGGGCACCCCCACCTTATGACTTCCCCCTAGGCCTAATGTGGTCACACATGGTTGTTATTCATCAATTTCCACTAAAACGATTTTTACAAGGGGTGGTAAGGGACTTTTGGCCCACCCTGTATATATAAGTTATCCTTAGCAGAGATAAAGAACTATTTGTAGCCTTTTTGGATTTAAAGGCAGCTTTTGATACAGTACCACGACAACAACTATGGTCGGCATTACAGAAAATGGGAGCCTCAGAAAAACTAGTAAGAAGAATACAGTGTCTAAAAGACAAAGGAATAATGAGAATAGGAGGCGAGAAATGAAAAGAATTTAACATGAAAAAAGGAGGTAAGGAGATAGATCCTTACTATTTATAATACTAATGGATCAAATACATAAACAATGTAGAAGAAGAACTCGAAAATGTAAGGTTGGAAATAGGAAATTGAAACCAGTTTATGAACAATCACTTCTGTATGCTTATGACATACCATTAATAACATTAACTAATCAGGAACTACAACATACAGTAATAGAATGGGCCAGCTCAATACAAGATAGAGAGATAGTGAACCCAAGGAAGACTAAGGTAATGCATATATCAAAGCATGGAAATGAAGAGAGATTGGAAATAAAATGGCAAGGAGAACACCTAGAACAAGTGAGTAAATATGAATATTTGAGAATAATAATAACAGGCCATGGAAAAGTCGAACAAGAGATAAATAACAATGTTCTAAAACTAATAAAATATATTACCACATAAGTAATACAATAGAGGTACAAGAAAATACTAAATTAAGGATTTATAAAACCATAATTATACCAACAATGCTCTATGGCATAGAAAGCTTAACGCTCCAAAATAAGCATAAAAGTAGATTAACAACAACAGAGATGAAATACCTCAGAAGAGTCGTAGGAAAATCCAGAAGAGATAGAATCAGGAACACTAAAATCAGGAAACAGCTACGTGTCGCCCCGCGTCTTCTCCCCTAATCCGCCCATGAAAACATATAGAAATGGTTAACTTTTTTTAAAAGCTTGGGCACACACTACACAACGGACAATATTATTTCGCCGGTCTCCGTGGCGGAATGGACAACGTAACATGCTACGAAACCATATATCTCGGGTTCGAACCCTGGCCAGACATAGATGTGTTTGTCGCATCATCATTTCATCAGTTCATGATTGTTTCGATTAATCCCAGAGATAGAAAAAAAAGCGACATAAGGCTATACCATAAAATACCTTCTTCCTTTTATGCATAACCCTTCTTTGGGTATTTTTCTAGATTTTGATATTATTTTATCCGTTTCCCTCCCGTCTTTTTTATTCTCTCTTTATCTTTTGTTATTTCTTTTCCTTCATCTCTCTCTCTAGGTTCATCATGCTTCTGTATTTAGCTCTTTTTATATCTGGCCTCCCCGATCGCGCAGTGGTGGCGTCATAGCCTTGTAATCAAGGGCTCCCGGATTCGATACCCTGTGGAGGCACATGGTGGTTCGGATCCTACTTTAAACTGTAGGTCCAGTCCCGATTAGCCTTACTGTGCATAAAGTGGACTTAAAACACCAACTCAATCAATCTTTCTTTATCTCCATTTTTTAATTTCTCACTCTCTTTCTCTTTATGTTGCTTATTCTTCTTCTTCTTCGTTCTATTCTCCCTCCTCTCTCTGATCCGCTTCTTTGTAAATATTTCTTTCTCTGTCCCTCGATTCTTTATTTATTTTCTCTTTTCTTTCTCCCCCTTTCTCATTTCTTATCCTTTCACTCATTCCCTACTGCTTTTTAAAATATATCGCCTCTCTCTTTCTAAAGATGTTTATTTCTTATCGTGACGTAAACATGACATCAACATATCCCACTTACGGACTCTTTTCGATTTTGCCTCCCCACCTTTGAAAATGTTTGCGGGCGTCAATGGTTGCTCTTATACACAAGTGACGCTGAGACAAGTGCTACCGGAACAGACACAAGAAACGTGCTTCTGGTGTGAATGTGTGGGCTGTATGGATCAGTGATAACACCAACACCCGGATCAAATTAGTTCAATTGGAGGAATCACTGTCATAACTCGAACGTATAGACGTGGAGTACATCCATGTTCCATCAAGCTAGTCCAGTTTCCTTATCAATTACATTTCGCGCGAACCTCACGATGTCAGTTAACTGATATTTGATTTAAGATAAAACTAAATATTAATTCCATGAATTAACTGTTATTTGTTTTAAATTATCTTATTCCTTCCCCTAAATTTAAGAAAACACACCTTCGTAATCCATTTAGAGACGCCACATTAGAGACCATCTTGTATATCTAAAAGTCGATTTGAAGTATACACACTGTGTAAGCTACCACAATCATTCGTAGAAGCTTATACACACTCCATTGCAAGGCCACTCCTGTATTTGCCATTTGGCACCCGGATATATCCCATAACCCAATGGATAGTGAGCTTAATCTATTGAGGTCAATGTTTGAGGTTGTACATCTAATGAATGGCTTGGTCAAGAAAGCGTATGTTGACAAAGGGGTAGTTATGACTTCTTTTATTTAGTTTTGCTAATTTTACGTCGCTCTTCTGCCTGTTTAGTCCTATCGCGACTTTTTTAGTCGTGCATATTACCATATTTATCCATTAGATTTGTTTAAAGAAAAGAAATGGCTCTTTTATCTGTAGTCTTCACTTTGAATCCCTGACGAGGCAAACACGACCATGTCGTTTATTGAATTTCCTTTTAATTGAATTGATCTAATATACAAAAAGGAAAAATAAGTCAGGACATGCAAGGAATTTCTGGTACTAATTTGTATATCAGATTATTTCAACAACGCCTCCAGCGTCCTTCTTAGTAACACACCCTCCGAAAACAGTTACCACCTCCCACAGATTCTTCATAGAGGCAATTTTGACCCCAAATTTCCAACTAAACCTATCCACTGCACATTGCAACATGCTATGAAAGCTTAAAAAGGGGGAGGGGAGGTGGAGTTAGAACCCCATACCTACACGATCTCGGCCATTTGTAGAGGTGATGTAATCAGCACCACACCCCGACCGCCTTTACCCCCTCCCCCTCCAGGTACCCATTTATTAGAGGCTGTTTACACTTTGTTTACAATTACCAAAGAGTTTTATCAACATTGCCAAATTTAGTAAATACTACTATTTTTTAGTTACCAGGAAGTTTAACGAAACGTGTTTTGTTAATTCAAACAAGCATTTTTTTTCTGTAGCCATAGTCTCTTCACAAGAAATAGTATGATAAACGGCATATTTTGCACTGGCCCTGCCCATATCGTACACATAAATTAAAATTAAAATAATATCGGTAGCTGCATTATATTTGTAACATTATAAAGAAGCAATTAACTGGTTCACATTTGTTCTTCCTGCAGAATACAAATGGAAAACAGAGCCCCTTTTTGTCGAGACTATTACCCATGTCGCAGCAGTCGGCGATAATTGATGTAGTGCAGAGATCCGTATGGGATGGCTATTGGTACGGGTAGGGTTAATCTTACAAGCGAGACTAATGTCAAGGCAGACTCTTCGCCTAGGAAGAAATAAATAAACATCATAAAAACAAGACAGCTTCAGCTCCACGCCGAGCGAAAAGAAAGGGGGAAAAAAATAAGGAGTGAAGGCTGCTGCGCATGCGTCGTAACATTTCGACCCTTGAGAGAACGACTTCAGTTCAGAGGCGGGTTGTTTTACGTCCATATCGAGTCGCGTTGTGAAGAGTCGAGGCTTTTCAGCCGGCATGTGCTGATCTGCGGTGCGATATAAATACGGAGAAATGAAATGATGAGACTCGGAACGAAATCGTAGCTTCAATAAGTGGTTCGGTGCGTGTAGGGTGGTTCAGACGGCAGTGGGCACCGGAATGAACGTGTGGGGTAGTGTTTTGTTTGCGGCATGGATGTGCTTCTCGACAGTCGTAAGGACCGCGGAATTGACAGGTGAGTGGCTTCTTCTTCTTTTTACAATTGTACATCCGCTTCAGCTGTTCTTTGCTTGGTGCTTTCCTAAGTGTGTAGAGAGCAAAGCGAGGGGGATATTTCTGATGGCCGTCACGTTTAATACAGTCCTAAATGCAATACAGAAATTCAAGAGGAATTTTCCAAGTTTCCGCAATGGGGCGGAATACTAGACTCAAGGGGTGTCCGCCCACCTACTTCCCTCTGACGCCGTAATTGCTTCCAAATTTTCTTTGGAGGTCGCTGAAGACAGTGCCCCCCCAACACCCTCCCAAAAGTTCCTCAACATCCCCATAACATTTTTCACAAAGGCCCAATTTATGGTCATTTTTGGCTCGAAATGGACCCTTATACGCCCTAAATTTGGACGTACATCCCCCAAATGAAAAATTCTGAATAACCCCTTGGCTGAAGATATCAACCTTACGAGAAAACCAATTCTTTCGGTTGCAATAATATGGCGTGTGTATATATACGTACATTAAATTTTCAGTAACGTTTGCCAATATCCATTGATCTAGCTCGTAGGGCGCTGCTAGACAATGCGTTCCGGGTTCGAATCCCTGAAAGTAGCGCCACCACCAGGAAAGTAATCGATGTGAAGGAGACAGGGAATATTTCACGAGAAAACAGTCACGTTTATAACACCCTAAATATCACCTGGACAATGCATATTCTAATTCTGGAGTAAAAATTGGTTCAATTGCAAAGTTTTTCTTATGTTGGGAGTCGATGTAGGAGATGCTAAAGGCTACTGAACTGAGTGACCGAGGGTGTCCTTGGTGTGTGGAGCAAGGTTTAAATGGAAATTTTCACGAATCGAAACGCTCTATTTTCGTCAAAACTGTGTTTTGCTTTTTTTTTTTTGTCTCTGGTTGCTACATGACGAGATTAATGACTAGTGACATTACGCACTGTATTAAAAGTAATAATAGTTAACATTAAAATATTTACATGAACTAACTAACCACTAACTCTCTAGCCTTCTTATACCCGAAGGTTCATGGCTGCAGCAACACAGGCATTCCATCTGTCCCTATCCTGAGCAAGATCTATATACTCTTTTCCATCCCTACCTATTTCCTTTAGGTCCATCTCAACGTTATCCCTCCATCTTCGTCTTGGCCTTCTACAGGTCTCTTACCATCAGGTTTCCCAACAAGAATCCTGTAAACTCTTCTGTCCTCTCCCATTCGTGCCACATGGCCTGTCCACCTAAGTCTTCTTGATTTAATCATTCTAATAATATCTGGACATGAATACAAATTATGTACTTCCAAATTACGTAACTTTCTCCACTCGCCTGTCTCCTCATCCCTTTTACGTCCAAATATTTTCCAAAGGATCTTATTTTCAAATACTCTCAATTTATGTTCCTCTTTCAATGTAAGGGACCAAGTTTCGCATCCATATAATAATACAGGCAAAATTACTGTTTTGTATATTTTAACTTTTAGTTTTTTAGATATTAAACGAGATTAAAAAAGTTTATGAAGAGAAAAGTAACATGCATTTCCTGAATTAAGCCTGTTTTTTATTTCCTCTTTAATATCATTTTCATCATATCATTTCATCATTTAATATCATTGAATTTGGAAACTGGTTCAAACGAGTTGTTATCAATCATTAGATTTTGATTATTACCTAACACCTGGTTTCGGTCTGTAAGCATATATTTAGTTTTCTCTTTGCTAACTTCCAAGCCTATCTCTTTAGCTGCTTTGAAAAATATTTTAGCATTATTCTTAATATTTACATGCACATCAAATAATATAACAAGTTGGACACGAGTCTTGTAAAATTTTCTTCCCTTTTTAAAATTTAAACAGACAGAAATCATGAGTTGTAATCAGCTCGTCCAACTGGGGAAAATGTTTGCCCACTTTATGTTGTTAGGTCAATCACGAAAAATAAAAAAAGTTGAAAGCATATAAGAAAAAAAGAATGGCCATAGAAACAGACAACCGAATTTATGTAAAGAAGAATCGAATCAACCAGATAAGATTATTTTGTTTTCATTTTTTAACGTCGTTTTTCTGCCCCTTCTGGCTAATCGCGACGACGACGATGAGTTATTATATATGAAATGACACTCGCAAAGAACACCCATTCTCAGCCCGGTATTCGAACCCGCAACTCCTGGCGCAATAGCTCGCTGTGCTAACACCTCAGCCACGGAGGTCGGCAGGAGATGCGACAAATAATAATAAAATAAATATGAAGGGTAAAATATAGAACCAAAAGGTACAAAAAGATGAAGCCAACATACTCATCGTACTCTGTTAAACCTCCTCGCGGCAACAACGCATCTCCTCCACGTAGAGGAAAGTATTTAGAATTTAGTTTACACTGAAAAGTAAAATGTAGTTAAAGATATCTTGTAAAAAAAATATGAACAGATTTTCACGAACCGGAACGCCATGGACGTCCGGAGGGGAGCTGCGGAAATGAATGTCCACCTGAAAATTATATATTTCACACATCATTTCACTTCAGCCACAGTAATTTGTGTTAATTATTATAAATACGTTAAAGGAACATGATAATTTCAGATTGAAATAATGTTTTTTGAGGGGCCATCACTATTATGAGGAAAAATATGCCTCATTTTCCCCCTTGGAAAAAAAATACCTTGCTTGCCACTTCCTGGAAAAAATCCTGCGGACGTCCATGCAGAACGCCGTTATGCACTTAAATATTCAGTTTCAGTTCTTGCAAGCTTTTATTCAAGCGAGTAAATATTTCTCGAAATAATGATTTTTTTTCCTAAGCTTTGTGGATGTGATATGCAAGGCTTGTAGAATGATGTGAAGCTGGTCCCAAGTTATTACTGGAACAATGCCAAGAGTTTTTTTAGACAGTTTTTGTTTTAAGTTCACTTTATGCACAAGTAGGCTAATCTGGACTGGAATCCGAACCACTATGTCCTTCCTCCGGGTATCGAACCCGGGTTCCTTTGATTACAAGGAGACTACATTACCACTACATCACCAGGGAGGCCAGGTTTAAGTAACGTTCAGTTAGTTTGTATTCTCTTGTTTCTGAATCTCAGAATTTGTTCAAGGTCAATCTACACATTAGCTTTGGTAGATTTGTTTAAATTTATTTCCATTGCCGCGACTAATGCGACGAGCATTTCGTGCACATGATTCTTCTCTAGTCTCCACACTATAAAGACATATCTTGGATAAATGGGGTCCTTATGGAGATAGAGGAATTCAATATATGTACTCTATGTACAGTGGCTCTCAAAAGTTTTAGGACAACGACATTTTAAACTAGGCAACCCAACTTACCCAAGGCGTTGTTGGGTTGCGTGTAGAGTTAGGCTAAATTTCAGGGTTGCCACATGCACAATAGATATTTATAAAATACGCGAAAGAAAGAAATCCAAGTATTATTGTATAAAACTAGAAAAAAATATCAGTATTACATTTGTTGCAAATGAGAAATACTTTCTGAAAGAAAGAAAATCTATTTTCTGGTATTTCATAGCTGATGAGTAGAGCCCGGAAGTTTGGCAAAGTGCCTCTTTTTATCTACTGCATATATTCATAAAATTTTTCCGGATATACGTTTCTTATGTTGTTTCGAATGTTTTAGAAGCCTTTTCATTTCGCCTGTTTTGCCTATTTGGGACCCCACTGCCTATTTTTAATTATAATGCTTTTCTTGCCCTTTTCAATGAAATTTGACCATTTTTTTAAAAAAAATGTGTATATAAATTATTTTTCTCCCAAAAAAACGTTGTTGGCATTTATTTTTCTTCCGTTTATTATGTGAATGATTTTCGCCTTATTTAAGTAATATTGAACTCATGCATGTTTCAACATTGCTGAAGGAGAAAAGTGTGAGAAAAAGTATTTCATGCTCAGTTAGGATATTGCCTTTCGGTTAACATTTCCTTGTGCATGATTGACTGCTGAAGTGGACAGGTTGATTTCGAACACAAAGAAGATATTTCTGAAATCTCCCTCTCGGAACCCGAAAATTTAAGGAAGTTGCATCCGAGCTTAGTTTACCTCCGCAACCAGTCTTCAATTCATCAGATGGGGAACCTGGATATCAGCAGCTCTATATTATGCTAACAACCTTGAAAAAATCAGTGAGGTGATAGATGCTCTTCCAGAAAATGAAGCGGCTTCAATTCGTGAAGTGAAAAAACTCCTGTGCTATTCAGAACTGAAGAATGAACTGTTGTTTATTTTTGCACATTATGGTGCATTGCCAGAGACAATTACAAAGCTAGAAAAAAGAGGTGAGACTCTTGTAGCATCCATGAAAATCTTCGAGGAATCTATGCAGCAGATGATGGAAGTGCCAGGAGAAAAGGGGTCAGCTGTTGCGAAAAAGTGCAAACGGGTAGTGAGTGCAAATGAGGACTTGAAATAATTGAAAACAATTTGTGATATTCTAAAAGGTGAAAATGCTGTTACCGAAATGAGTCCAGCTACATTAGCTTGTTTTATGTATGCTCCAATAACTTCTGTCGAAGTAGAAAGATCATTTTCTATTATGAAAAACATTCTCTCTGACAGACGACTTTTAATGAATGTTGAGAACTTAAAGAAACACCTTGTAGATAGGCCTATGTGCAATCAAGACGGAGAAAATTGAAATTCTCTTCCCAATGTATATTTTAACATGTTGCCAGAAATTATAGATAAAATTAAGCGACTTCCAAATGTGCCTTTTTTCGGTTTATTTTGCTTTTTTTTCATTTTAGTGCCTATTTTCCACATTATAAATGCCTTTTTGCCTGCCTATTTTAACGAAAATAAATGCCTGAACTTCCGGCTCTACTGATGAGTCTACACAAAGGAAAAGATGAGAGATGAAACAGAAGGAGACAACAGAGAGCAGAAGAGGGAAAGCAAAAGGGGAAAAGGAAAAGCAAAGGAGGGAAGAAAATGAAGGACAGAAGTGGATAAGTGAAGTAATGAGGAGAAAGGCAAAAGATGCGAGAAGAGATGAGGAAAATGGAGCAAAGAGAAGAGAAGAGAGGAAGGCTATCAGGATGAGAGAACAGGAGTTTGAAGAGGAGAGAAGGAGACGAGAAGAGGGGAGTGGAGAATAGAGTGAAAGAGAGAAGAAGAGAGGAACGAAAAGAAGAGGAGAAGAGTGGGATGGAGACAAAAGGGGAGAAATGGAGGGAGGGCAATATGAGATAAAACAGAGGAGAAGGAGGGGAGAGAAGAAGGAGAAGGAGAAGAGAAGAACAGAAAAGACTGGAGACTAGAGGAGGGAAATCTTAGTTGCAGAGAATATCGTCTCGGCGTCAAGAATTGATGCACTGATCAAATTATCGACATGAAACATTCAATAACATTTTAAAATGTATTGGAGAATGTATTAGATGGGTGCGCGAAATGCCTTTTGGTTGGGTCAAAGCAAGATAAAATCTTCCACGTAAGATCTTTGATTTTACCTGCGATTATACCACTAAAAACATGAATGTAATTGTAATATTTATAAGAATTATCCAATTTTTCTCCACTTCTCGGTTCGTTGAAATGGAGATTTTGTTATATCCCCTCCACCCAATCGTTAATTCCAAACTGAATCATTCCGTTTCACACGGCGTGGACAATGTGCACAATGGGATATGTCTAAAACGTATGAAAATTTTCTGCCACCGGCGGGGTTTGAACCCACGACCGTCAGGTTGACGATCCTCAACGTTATCCACTACCATACAAGCTTGCGCTCCTGAAAGCTGATAGAAGCAGCTGACGAATGGGAAATGTAGATCAAACTCTCCTCCTACATGTAATGTGCAAAGAATACTTGTTTATAACAAAGAAAACGATGGTACTACGAATCGGCGAGAACTTGAATGGAGAATTGCACATGATGAAAATTGTGAAATAACAAAATCTCCATTTCAACGAACCGAGAAGTGGAGAAAAATTGGATAATTCTTATAAATATTAAAATTACATTCATGTTTTTAGTGGTATAATCGCAGGTAAAATCAAAGATCTTACGTGGAAGATTTTATCTTGCTCTGACCCAACCAAAAGGCATTTCGCACAAATTTAATACATTCTTAAATACATTTTAAAATGTTATTGAATGTTTCATGTCGATAATTTGATCAATGCATCAATTCTTGACGCCTAGACGATATTTTCTGCAACTACATCTTCCCTCCTCTCGTCTCCAGTCTTTTCTGTTCTTCTATTCTCCTTCTCCTTCTTCTCTCCCCTCCTTCTCCTCTGCTTTATCTCATATCGCCCTCCCTCTATTTCTCCTCTCTTGTCTCCATCCCACTCTTCTCGAATCATCTTACCTCCTCGCTTGTCTTATATTTCCGACTCTACTGCACTCTCCTCCTCTTCTTTTCGTTCATCTCTCTTTCACTCTATTCTTCACTTCCCTCTTCTCGTCTCCTTCTCTCCTCTTCAAATTCCTCTTCTCTCATCCTGATTGCCTCCTCTTTGCTCTATTTTCCTCATCTCTTCTCGAATCTTTTGCCTTTTTCCTCATTACTTCTCCTATCCACTTCTGTCCTTCATTTTCTTCCCTCCTTTGCTTTTCCTTTTCCCCTTTTGCTTTCCCTCTTCTGCTCTCTGTTGTCTCCTTCTGTTTCATCTCTCATCTTTTCCTTTGTGTAGACTCATCAGCTATGAAATACCAGAAAATAGATTTTCTTTCTTTCAGAAAGTATTTCTCATTTGCAACAAATGTAATACTGATATTTTTTTCTAGTTTTATACAATAATACTTGGATTTCTTTCTTTCGCGTATTTTATAAATATCTATTGTGCATGTGGCAACCCTGAAATTTAGCCTTACTATACACGCAACCCAATAACGCCTTGGGTAAGTTGGGTTGCCTAGTTTAAAATGTCGTTGTCCTAAAACTTTTGAGAGCCACTGTACCATAGGAGGGTGGCAAAAATGAAGGAGTTTGAATGTTTGTGTCCACTTTATGCACAAATTCGCTAATCCGGACTGGAACTATAGTTTTAAGTTGGATTCTTCCCACTGTTTAATGTGCCTCCACCGGGTATCAAACCCGGGATCCTTTGTTTGCAAGATGTTACTACCTGATTGCAAGGTAACGATGTTACTACCACGCCATCAGGGAAATTTATAAATAAAGTTTTGTAGCACTGACGCCTGGACCCACGCCCAGTATAATCTTCTGGGGAGCTCGTGTTGTGTTGTCCATATATGTTGGTGATGGCCCTTTATCAATTTTATCTTATCATCATTAATCCTCATTTTTTTAAATTAGCCAAACTTAATCAATCAGTCAAATCATAATGTGTGTGTATTTTATTTATTGATGCGTTGAGGTATATAGTTACAAAACTTCCTACAAATCTTATTAAATAATTTAGTACGGTGTTCCCATCAACTATTTGGCACCTCTTTGCCTCCCCCACCGAAACATATCCTAGGATCGCCACTGGCAACGATGCAATTCAGAGGCGTGCTCGGGATGATTTGGTAAGTATAATAATCTATCTTTTGATCCAATTTTTTTAAAAAAAGAACACGCCATATACACAAGAAATGGGAAAATATAGTACCGACTACTAAAAAAACCACAACTCCCGTCTTTCGAAATTTCTGAGCACACCAATGACTCAATGCACGCGAAGAAAAGTATTCCTTTGATGAATTCTTATTCATCGTAACCACCTCCAACTCTAAAGGAAAATCACAGCCTTTTTCTTGTCTTCTTGTCTACGTGTCGGCCTGTCTTTATGACGTATATCTGCCGAGGTTCAGTACAGCTGTTATCATATAGGTCAATGACATGATAACTTCAGGCATGTGAACTTGGATTTGTAGTTCCACGTTTATGTGGAAATTCTGTAAGCGTTTGAATTTGTAATTCAATAACTACAATGGACGTAAGCAAGTCAGCAACTTGTAGAAACACATAAAGGATAAATGGAAAATGAAAGAACATAGTTATGTATGATTTGTGTATAAATATATATATGTGGTGACTATATAACGCTGTATAAAGATAGAGTAAAATCAATCAGATGGAGAGTGGTAAAATGGATGGTGTCAAAACGGGCGTTGTTTACAACAATTTAGTTGTGTTAAAACCTTAAGTTTTCACTCTTTACCCCTGCAAAACATGTTATGTTGACCAATGTTTGGTGTGTACCTACTGGAGCCATTCCCTTATGTGACTTTGGTGCCGGGTAAACACCAATTATTTTGGATGTACTGGCGGTACATACTTTTCTTCTTCCTGGAGCTCTGTTCCAAAGCCAAGATTTTAACTCGTCTACGAGCTTCTCTCTGTACGGCGCTGTGGGTGCAAATAGCCTGATCGCTGACGTACATTTTAGTTGTCACCATTCAGTGATTCTCTGAATGTTAGTGACGATGGTTCCTTATTAACTCCCAATGGCAATTGGGCTGTATCCATCGTCTACTCTGCCTCCCCGATGGCGCAGTGGTAGCGTCGTCGCCTTGTAATCAAGGGGTCCCGGGTTCGATGCCCGGTGGAGGCACATAGTGGTTCGGATCACACTTTAAACTGTAGGGCCGGTCCCGATTAGCCTTAGTGTGCATAAAGTGGACTTAAAACACCAAATCAATCAATCTAATCAACTATTGTCTACTGCTTCTACTACTGACACTTAATTTAATACGAGTACAACGTTTCGAGGGAGTACATCTGCTCTCGTCTTCAAATGAGTAAGTTTGATTGATTGATTGGGTTTATTTTACTTCGCTTTTCTCCCACTTTTGACTAATCGCGAGGATAAGTTTGAGTGATGACAAGATGAATGAAGGGACATTCATAAACAAAACTCATATCCAGGCCGGGATTCGATCCCGAGACCCCTGGCGTCTTAGCGTACTGTGCTAACCATTGCCTCACAGAGGCCGGTCCGGTGGGTGGGGCCGATGCTCTAAGCAGGGTGGAGTAACGTGGAGCCATCGGCGACGCCAGGATCAATCATCTAGAGGTGCGGAATAAAATTTAGGCGGTGCGATGTTGAAAATGAAACATGCATGTGTGGTTTAGCCATTGCATCAAATACCAAAGAACTTTCAGTAGGCTTCCATGAAAATATGCCAGTGAACCTGAAAATTCTTAGTGACTTGATTAATTTTCCTTGCTTGCTTTGACCACAACAACAACTTGTGCAGAGAAGTAAATGCGGCTTACCTGTAGTATACAATAATAGTGGTATTTCTTCAGTACCTACGCTCAGTATCACGATATGATTTTCATAAATCTTATCATCCTTCTAATAAAATAAAGCCTTTTCACTCCAAAGTAAAATTATATAATGACACTATGAAGGTTATAAGTGCTTTCGGGTGAATTAAGAAAACAGGTTTGGATAAGTTTTTTGGTAAACAAATATACACGATTTCTAAAGAGCATTTAGAACTGATGAATAATCATGTAATTTGTTTATCGCCTGTTTAAACAAATGTTTAGTTGCTAGAAACTGTTTCTGTGTTATTCTTAGCTTTTTGTCTGTGAAGAGTTATAACAGTATTTTCGACTGAAAATAGGTGTGTGACAGTGGCGTGCGGTGACATTTTCCGTTGGGGAAGCAGATCCCGAAAAATTAAGAAAACCAAGAATTCATTGCTTCTACATGGTACGTTATAATGAAAAAATTAGCACTCTACCTGATACTGTTTCCAACGTCTAAGGGAAAGATGAATGTCCTGGCCAGTTGTTCATTTTTTCGAATTTCAGTTGGTCTGTTGTCAAACGTATTTAATGCAACAGACGATCGCGGATGATTAAAACAATTTTCAAGATTTTCACACATTGCAATATTCACAAACCCACTTTGGCACCACGTAGTTCTTTCCGTAATAAATAGTAAACAATGCTAACACTAAAGTTTTTGAAGCAAACAAATAGAAATTCACCCGCCTGAAAAGCCATAACTTTTCACCTTGCAAAGCGCTTGAAAAAGTGTGACCGCGGCCAGCGAGTTTTACCAACTCTATTTGGCGGATGTGTCAATGGACGGGTTGGAAAACAAGCTTTGTCCACACAACGTCCCCTCCCATTGGATCCCTGAAGGTCGCCGGGGTATTTTTCGGGTTTCTGATGGCATTGCCAGGGTGGTGATACTACGCAGATGTTTTGTTAACAGGCCGCGAGAGGGTGTTGATGGCCGCATATCGGAAAAGGACGAACCTTGAACGCTTGCAGGTTGATATTCTGTTGAGGCAACCCGGAAGAAATAATGAGAAACCAAACGTTAAAGAATTAATTTGTAACACTTATGCTGTGTGCCACCAGTGCTGGCCTTGCTGTATTGGAGTGCACGCGCATGGTATGTGAAAGGGGGTGCGGAAGAAAATTAAGAGGTACGCAAGCACCCCTTCGCACCCCCCCCCCCCCCTGGCGCAGCCCCTGCGTAGAGCAGTCGGTTACCACTAGCCAAGGGAGCGGTGAGGACCATGAAGTTACTTAACGCACTGGGTTGTAGTAAACAGTTCGATCCACACCACCTGCAAAAATCTTTTTTAATACTTGAAGACGAGAGAAAAGGTTCTGCTGTCTCGAAACTTAGTATTAGAAGAGTAGTAGGAGATCGAGACAATGGATAGAGTCCAGTCAACACTGTCGACCTCCGTGGCGGAGTGGTTAGCACAACACGCTACGACGCCAGGGGTACCTGATTCAATATTGTGCTGGGCATGGGTGTTCTTTGTGAGTATGCATTCATCAATTTCGTAATATCATCACTAGGGCTCGGAAGTTGAGGAAAAATCCTTTTTTTTCCCTATATTCCTTTTCCGGAATGTCTGGAGTAGCGACGCGCAGAGGCGAAAGCTTGTGGGCGGGGCCAGACTATGCGGCGCTCTCCTGAATGCAGAATTCCCACAAAACTACTGGACCGCGAATGACAAGTCGAGTCGCCCCCTCCCGCGCGATCCTTCCCCTCCGCGCGTTCATTGGACGAGGCACACACCGCAACATGCACGCAGGACGCGTTCGCGTTCTCTTACTCCAGACATTCCGCAAAAGGAATATAGTGTCCGTAGACGAGGCCCAACATAATATATGTTCATTTTGGGTTATTGTAGGCTAGAAAAAGATGGGTTTTATTTATCCTTTTTTGCCTTTTTCGGCGTTTTTGGCTTATTGGTCCTTTTTTAGCCTTTTTTAGGTCTTAACGGCTTTTTTTGCAACTTCACCTTCTTTCGACTAAGTTTTTACTGCCCATTCTCAATTCGAATCATCATCAGTTCATCACCTCTTAAACATCCTTTCTGTACTAAAGAAATAAAACAAAAGAAAGAAAGAAATATATTTGAGCCATCCCTGAAACGAGAGAAAATCATTTTTGGACGACTGAAGCAGGTACGGTACAAGATCCTTTAACCGTAATTTGTCTAAAAGGTCGCGCTGTAAGTGGCAACTTTCGCTTGTTTTGAAGCTTTCAGCACGGTGTATACGACCAGACAGCACACGCCTGCAAAGATCTCAAGGTGCCGCGCAGAGGGAGGGGGTGGGGAGGTTAAAACTGAAGTCAATTAATTTGGATCACATTTATACGTCCTTTTTTCCGTTTTTAGGTCCTCTTTTGATATTTTTAGGTCTTTTTATAGGTCTTTTTTGGCAATTTATAGATCTTCAACTTCCGAGCCCTAATCATCACTCACTGTCATCTTCGCGATTAGCCAAAATCGACAGAAATGCGAAGTAAAAAAAATCAAATCAATCTATCCAAATAACACTGCATTCTAACCAGTCAATTAATCGAAAAATTTTCGTCTCAATTGTTGTATTCAATCAGGAATAACGTACGACACTAAAGCGTGAATTGTCTAATTTAGATGAAGTTCCGTGCCATAGCCTACTCCCATGGAAATCCGTCACTCCAGCTTTTCCAGAAAACACAAGCACAAGGAGACTGAGTCAGGGGTGCCCATCCTCCCCCAAGGCCAATTACATCCCCCCAAAATCATGGCGTGCGTCTCCCCCAAATCATATCATTCGCGCCCTCAAACCATATCGTAATCCACACAAAGTATTTAATTACGACAGCGTGTCTACCGAAAGTAACTTTTTCCTTAGCTTTACTGAACACTATACTTGATCTGCCCCTCCTCCCTAAACAGGGAGCCCATCACTCAAGACCACCCCTAATTGAGAATCATAATTGAGAATATCGCTTGTCTTGTAATGCAGCTATAGTATAAAAGCTTCACATTCACCTCATTAAAGCGCCAAACACACATCCTAGGAACGCATTATTGCGAGCGAAGCGAGCAACATAATTTTTACATCCATTTCGTTGCAGGCTTCCAAGAATATTAATTTAATAGGATGTCAATACTTTCTTAGTCTCTTCCAGCTTCTCTTGTGGCACGTGCGGGGTCGAAAACGTGTGGATTCTATATCGCTAAATACAGTCTCCAAAATTTAATGTTCGAACTCTCTCTCCACTACACAAATCCCTTGACAATCTAAGATTTAACACTTTATCAAGAGCTTTCTATCTCCCCCTTTAAATTTAATACTCAATCAATTTTATACTTACTGTTGATATTGAAGAGTGAATATTGCCTCCTCCAAAAAATTAATTCTCAGTCTCCACACCAGAATTTCCGCAACAGTCCAAGACAACAGCAAAATACAAGAATTGGATATCCCCTCAATGTAATGCTCAATCCCCCTCCAACTAAAATACCCGCAATAATCTAAGACCTAGAGTTGGGTACTGTCACCCGAAAAATTTAATTCAGAATCCCCCCCAGAACCCACATGTCAATTAAGGCCTAATATGTAAAAGTTGGATATCTGCCCCCCCCCCCCCACCCCCACCTTCGATAATACCCTTAAACACTTTCTTTTCTTCATCTAATGGGTTAAATATGCTGCATTTAAGGTGTAAAATCTTTACATAAATTTTCGAAAAAGATATAAATGTTGAATTTTATATTATTTAAAGGGAAAAATTCCCCCCCCCCAAATCTCGATGGTGCAACCTGCGCCATAATCCCCCACCCCTTGTGGGCACCCCTGGACTGAGTTGTAAAATTTGCCTGTTCTTGTCATTCCAAGTCTTCCAGGCGGGGAGGGATATGGAGGAGATCGCCCTTCCCAAATGCCTGGCCTAGGTTTTTGCATATATTAAATTTAATCTAATTTTATTTGTATCTCAATATTGTATATGTAAGCTATCCTTTATTTCATTGGTGTAGAATATTATGAATGGTTATTATGAAAATTTTGTAAATATTCTAATAGCGAATGTCAATTATAATTATTATTTTTGTTATTTGTTCCTAATTCTCTATTGAGGTCTTCTGCATCTACAGTTCAAATCAAATATAAATAAACAAATAACGATCCCGATGCTTTATGTATATTTTAACATTTTCCTGTCTCGACAGGGGTGAGAGAAAATGTCATTGTTTCCCTAGCATCGTCGCCTTGTAATCAAGGGGTCCCTGGTTCGATACCCAGTGGAGGCACATAGTAGTTCGGATTCCACTTTAAACTGTAGGTCCAGTCCCGATTATTCTTACTGTGCATAAAGGGGACGTGAAACACCAATTCAATCTATCTTCGTTTCCCCACTTTTCATCGTATCTTTATATCGTTAGGTTGATCACGACAATGGAAATATACTATAACCCTTGATTATAATGATGTGTAGGAAAATAATAAACATCCTTTACTTGTCCGGAACTCGAAACCAGTAACCACATTTTCGCCGTGTGCACGTTAATCCGTATAGACCACGGAGCAGTGCTACATATTGTTTACATAAAAATTATGTAAATATTGGTTAGAATGGACTTCCGAGTCAAAATCGCCCCTTTCAAGTATCACTCCTGAATCCGCCATTGAATTCTTCTCATAGGTAACATTTAAGCGTAGAAAAAAAAAGAGGTCCTGTAAAAGTAAGTAGTAATTACGTTACCGTTATCGCAAAATAGAGAGTTACAGTTATAGTTAATCCACCAAAGTTACTCTTTCCAGAGGCTGGTAACTAGTAATCTCCGATACAACTGCGAGCTTTATCCCTCTGTGGCTTAAATCACAGCGTTAAGATTTATGCGATCGGAAAGGCCGATCTAAATCTTAATCATTTTTATTGGCCTTCTGACACACGTGGTACATTCTTCGCACTGGGACAAACAAACAGTTCACTGTCGTTGTACGCCTCTTCCTTTTTCGGATCTAGACGATTCATTCCACCCACACCCACTACACGCCCGTGTATGCAGACATGGTTTCTTGCGGCTGCAGACGGAATCAGAGAACATTAGCAAGTGAGGTTAAATGCTTTAGCAGACTCTGTAGTTACGTCACGGTCAAAATATTCCAGAACCAAAACTTGACTTGGCGGCTTTAGCCCAATGGCACCGACAGACACAGACTCATTCCCTGCCTGCAGATGTCTCAATTATGCGTTGTCATCGTTGAAGAGAGTGCTAGATCATTACCGATCTAAATGAATTCCTAGTTGAGCCTCTTTTTCCGAGTAATCCGGTAAAATGTGTGGGATAGGTTTTTTTAACCTTCAAGGGTTCAGTGACATGCTAATTGATTTTAAGCTGTTCACGCTGTCTTTGGGATTTGTCTGGATGTTTGTAAAAGAAACCCACACCTAATTATTCCTGGTGGATTATGTGACGCTTTTTTTGTGTTAGGTCACGTGATATGCGATGGCAATTAGATTAAATCCGTATTGTTGTCCTTCTGTTTAGACATCCTCGACAGTTGAAAGGTTAAGTGCAAGGAATGGAGGAAAACTGGTTATGCCTGAGCTGTAAGTTGTGATGTACAGTGAGATGCACAAGTATTGCTCGGCAAACTATTTTCATTAATTTATCTCTTGCATCAGACGTGATTTTATGGAATGGATTTTAAAGTGTGTCGGCGCAAATGCTGTCAGCACTTGTTTGGTGGCTTTGTTCCAATTCTTCAAATTCTCATTGGGTGGAGCAAATTGCATAAACATGGTGATGGACATTTTTGCTTAGCAATACTTATGCATACCATTGTACCGAGGAAAGTGCTGTTTTAGAGGATTTCAGTCTATGTAGTCCCCTCACAAATAATGACATTGCATGACAAGTGGTATTTCTCAAGTGCAGTCTCAGGACCATGATAGGGACCATACTTTGAAACCCACTGATTAATTGATTGCTTGTACAGTCACGGACACTTCGGTGTTCTAACTATCCCATTGACTTTCAATAGGCTTATTTAGGCTCTTTAAAAAATGAAGGCTTTTCATAGAACAAAATTTCTACATCTTTCTCATGACAGAGATTTTGTAACATGGTAATTAAAAACTGTGGGTTGTCAACTATTTATGCTTGAATTATCTTAGTAATGTTCCTCTAGTTTAGGAGAAATTGGGAAGGAAACTTTCATTCATAAAACTCATGAAATGCGATAATAATCCCCATTGTTTATTTTCAAGTGGATATTGTGGTCCTTATATATACCTGACCTGTATGTAATCCAAGGCTCCAAGGACCTCGCCGATGGCGCAGTGGTAGCGTTGTCGCCTTGTATCCAAGGGTTTCCGGGTTCGATAGCCGGTGGAGGCACATAGTGGTTCGGATCCCACTTTAAATTGTAGGTCCAGTCCCGATTAGCCTATCTGCGCATAAGGTGGACTTAAAACACCAACTTACAACTCATCATAACTATAAGACTCCAAAGGGTACCTTACATGCAAAACATCTTCCCTTCAATCACGCGACTTTTAACCTGAACGGTAGATAACCCAACACTCTCTTTCGTGATTGTAGGTTTCATATACGCAAGAGGCCAGGAGCACAAAAACAATGCAAGGACTTTGCAAATTTTGTTTTACCTGTCCAATATATATCCAATATATACCCCCATCACACACACACACACGCGCGCGCGCAAAACAAAATTCGATTGGTTGATTGATTGAAATTAAAATTGTGAGTACGTCAGCACTTATGCTGTTTTGCACCCGTCACATTATACCGATTCAACCATTGGTTAAAGTCTAGATGAGCCCAAAGCATTGCCTGCCCCTGGAATCGAACCCGGGATTCTCGCGTAGCAGTCAGATGGGAGTCAGATTAGAGTACTGATTTTTTTTTCTCAATCAGTTCCTCCATCGTCCTAACGATGCTTCAGTAACATAATTTTGAAACCCATACTGAATACAGCTCCTTCACAATGCCCCTTTTCTTGCTGCTGGAGCTCAGACACGTAGCCAGGGGGTGGACTCTGGGGGCTGAAGCCTCCCCAGAAATCCTACAAGTGTTTCATTGGAAGTAGTGTATAGTGGTAATTAATTTTATTTCACAAGCAGGATTGAACATTTTCTATAATTAGTTGTAATATACTGAGAAATTCATCTTCAAGGCTTCTACCCCCCACTTTTCGGCCTTTAGATGGCGGCTGCGTATAAGGGACGATCCCCCCTCCCCGAGATAATATTCTGGCTACATGCATGCTGGAGCTCCAAGCAGTTTCACTTCAGTTGATTCTTCTTTTTGGTTGTTTTTTTATTTTTAATAATGGGATGATTTGAGGTGTTTGAGGCGCTGGTTATATTATCGGGCTAGATATTGTCATATTCTTAAATTGTGCTTAGTACTTGAATTATTTTTAATGGTGGTCACTAAGGAGGCGGCAATATCTTCTTTTTATGTTTGTGGCGAGAGGATTTCTATGTCCTACATTTACTCATTTCACATACAATCTATTTTTCCATCTTGAATTTTTCAACATCAATTAGGTTTTCTGGGCCACGCACCATTGGTGTATTCTTTATGTTACCGCGTTTAACGTTATATTTTTATACATTTATTTTTATTGGGCAATTGCTCATTATGTATTATAAAAACTATTAAAACAAGCTTGTAGACAAGAATTTATTATTTAAAGAATTTAAAGACTTTTTTACGTACGCTGCTGATCGTTCTTCATCGCATACTTCTGACGACTTGTTTTCTCCGCGGTTGGGTGGTGAGAGGGCGAGGGAGCCGAATAAAAAGTGTGTGATTGGTCATTAAAAAAGAAGAAAAGCCTGCGTGGTCAGTTCCACAGCTCCAAACAGCGTTGGCGGGAGAACACTGCTTGTTCCTTAATGCTTTCTGCGCCTCGCTTGGCAGAGGCTGTGCTGCTACATGAAGGGAAGTTTATCTTTATTCGGCGAAATCCAGGTTCAATTTTAGATTAGAAGTTAAATTTTATGGAAAATGTCGAAATTCCCGGAAAATTTGAAGTTATCGTACTCCTGTTTCTGTCTTACTTGCATGCTTTTGCTTCTTGCTTAGTAAAGTAAATTGAATTATTCAATACTTTTTGAATTCTATTATCTTTATATTTATATATAACTTATTGTTTTGTTAATAAACAAGAATAATCTTATTTTTGCCTATTATTTATTGGGAAAGTGAGTATTGTTGCGGTATACCAGGTCAAATTTTCAGAATATGCCAATGCTTCACACCGTATGGAGTACCTACGGGAAACTGTTTTCTCTTTATCACCTGATGTTTATACAACCCACCGTACTTTGCTCGCATGAGTGTGGTCGCCCACCTGCTTTCTACCTGTCAAAACCTGAGCGAGACATTCTCTTCTCAAATGTCAACAGATGGTAATTGCCTGATTCTTCACGTTTCTGTAGCTTAAAATTTCTAATATCCATCAGCGTGCGAGATTATAAATTCTTTCATTCTTTCATCGTCGTGGCAAATGCTAGTGTTTCCAACCCTGAATATTCAACAGATACCAGTTTCATCAGAACACAGGATTATGCTATGTAACTAAGAAAACTTATTTTGCCAATGTTGCATATATACAGTACCCAAAAAATTGTTGCATATTTTGAAAACACGATACATATCGTACTTATTTCTGCGACGATTCTATCCTTATTTACTGCAGAATCCATTGCATGCCAGATATCGGCTACTGCCAATTGTCCGGCACACCACAGACCCTACAACAGTTACTGAGGCCGCTATACAAGAATGGAAGGTATTCCTCAAGATACACTGGACAACCTGGTGCGAAGCATGCTACGTCGGGTAGAGAGTTGCATGCGTGCTCGATGAGGGCCCTTTGGTCCCTGAATACCAGGAACAACTCCATCAGCGATTGCCTTTGGGATTGGTAACTCTCATAACCACCTACGTTGTTTTTGTTCGCTTTGCTTTGTTTCGTGTAAAATACTTCTGCCTCACTTCCTGACATATCTCATTTACTTCTAGACCTATGTTACTTTACATTCTGTAAATATCAAATTATAAAACCATTTTTTTGAGCACTATATATAAACGTATACGTATATTCGTATTGTGCGTTTCAAAAAATGTTTGTTTCACTAAGCATTTTCATTGTCCAGGATTGCATTAGATATAATTTTCGGCTCGATAAGGGTGCATTTTTCGGCAGGGGTGCCCATCCCCCCCAAAGCCAATGACGCCCCCCCCCCAAATCATGGTATGCTTCCCTCCAAAAAAATCATGTCATGCGTCCCTCCAAATCATGTCATTCGTCCAATCAAACCATGGCATAATCCCCATGAAGTATTTAATTACGACCACGTGTCAACTGAAAGTAGCTTTTTCCTTAGCTTTCCTTTCCTACTTCTTCTACCCCTCCTCCCTAAACAGGGGTGCCCATCACACCAAGGTCATGGATGCATTACCCCTCCCCCCAAATCATTCATCAAGATCCCCCAAAATAGTTTGGATGAATACGTAATAATTAGGGAGACAAATTTATGGTAAATAAAAACTGAGGAGAGCGGTAAATAAAATGTTAGATCAGCGGTATATACCAGCGGTGGAAAAAAAAATTGGCACACACTTTTTCATTATGAGAGGAAACAACAAGCAAAAGATCTATAAATTGATAAACTACTTCATTTTTTTATACTGTACACATATACAAGTACTTAGCTGTCCAACCAAAAAGAAAACATCAACACAAAATCACTTCATTTCTAAATTGCATATCTCAAGTGATTCATTGCTGTTCAAATAATCACTACTGCACATACACAAACACATGTTGAAAATCACATGATGATAAACAAAATTCATTCATGACAGAACACAAATGACACCATTGTTTCCCTTGATGTGCGGGAACAGACAAATCGTATCGCTGCTACAGCTAGCAAGTTCAATGAAACTGGAAGTTGAGTAGACATTCGGGGGAAGAACGGAATGCAGCTTGACAGAGAGCGAAGTTTTCGAACTGAGATTATGTGCATGGGAAATCCAAATTTACAGCGTCTTCCTGATGTGATCGAAGATAAAACGTTCTTCAGCTGCAAGTGGTAGGAAACTTTAGGCAAACGTTTCGTTACAAATCGACAGTTTGCGCGCACAACCTCGATTGCCGGTTTTTGCGTGTTTTCTACTTAATTTGATGATATTTCACGGTTATTTCGCGAAAAAGTATTCATTTCGTAGAAAAGCACACATTTCGCATTACTTTGCGAATAAAACTCATGCATATTTCATCATTGGGGGTGTAGTTACATGCAGAATGTTCAAAATTGCATCTTTTTTTCACATTTCGCGATTTCGCGCATCACGAAAATTCAATGTCCCTAGTAATAATTGATGGTTATTTGAATACAATACCATGTTAAATTGTCCATATTTATTTAATTATTCAATTTTCGAAATAACGGAAAGCAATCACATTGATTGGTTAAATGTAATAAATTAAATTATATAAATATGCATTTAAACAGTGTTTTTGAGTGGAGAATGTGATTTATAAAACTCACAATTTGAGTATTTAACACAAATTGTTACACAACTTCAGATAGAAAATTCAACCTGGGCAAACCAAATAACATGCTGCAGCCGTGTGACCGATTGAATTATTGTTTCACGAGACATTACAGAATCTTAGGTAGAAATTCCTAAGCTCAGGCCGATAATATAATACGATTCCTCCTTCAAAGAATTCGCCCCTCTGCTTGAGGAAAATATAGTTATTTCAGTAATTCATAGCAATAATTACGTGGATTTTATCTTCAGTGCAAATTTCACGTGTTAAAGTAAAATTGTCCTGTGGCAAGAAGTTAGAAATGCGAATTCGCTATTATTTATTTTTCTGTTTTATTGGGTATTTTTTGTTTTATTGGTTCGATTCCCGGTGGAGGCTCATAGTGGTTCGGATCCCACCTTAAACTGTAGGTCCAGTCCCGATTAGCCTACTGTGCATAAATTGAACTTAAAACACCAAATCAACCAATCAATCAATTATTGAATAACGTGCAAGGTGTTACTGTATGAAGTACACTTAGTACAACTACGAGGGCTGCTGGAAAAGTTTCTGCAAACTACCACCAACAGTGGCGCTAGTGTTCCGCTATTAAAAAAATCAGAAGAATAGACCCTTTTTATGTTTAAATTATCTTTGATTGTTTGTTTAAGCCTATTCGTTTATTTTTCACAGCAGTTTGAAGAAGTAGTTTCGTGTGAGAAATGGAAATTTCACGAGAACATTTTCGGGCAATGATTTTTTATGATTTCAAATGTAGTTCAACACCGAAACAATGCGACTTCATTTGGCTTTTGGGGATGAAGCACCATCCAATAGAACTCGTTTTTGGTTTTCCGAATTCCAGCGTGGTCTCACATTTCTCAGTGATGAATTTCGTGAAGGTCGTCTATCCACGTCTGTTGTTGCCAGTAATGTTGATGCTGTGCGTGAAATGATTGAGACAGATCGGCATGTGACATACCGTGAGATTCAGGCATCCTTGAACATTGATTTTGCATGGTCATCTGAACGTACGGAAAATTTCAAGCCTTTTGATCCCACATGACTTGACCGAAGCTCAAAAACAGGCTCGTGTAAATTGGTGTAAAGAAATGCTCATAAAATTCAACCGAGGCAAGTCAAATTTGGTGTACTACATCGTTACAGGGGACGCAACTTAGATCTATTCATACGAAAACGAAACTAAACAGCAATCCACTGTTTGGGTGTTTCAAAGTGAGCCGAAACCAACAAAAGTTGTTCGTTCAAGGAGTGCTGCCAAGCAAATGGTTGCTTGTTTCTTCGGTTATACCGGACATGTAGCAACAATAGCTTTAGAAGATCGAATGAGTGTAAATGCTGAGTGGTATACATCAATTTGTTTGTTAGAGGTCATAAATGAATTGCATAAAACAAACCCAAATCGTCGCATTATTCTTCACCACGACAACGCCAGTTCCCACTCAGCACACCAATGTCAAATTAATGACTCATTGTCCGTGCTCACCTGATTTATCACCTAATGACTTCTTTTTGTTCCCACATATGAAAAATAAGATGCGTGGTGAGCGATTTGTGTCGTCTGAAGCAGCTGTTGACGCATTCCGAACTGCGGTTTCTGAGGTATCAGCTTCAGAGTGGAAATAATGCTTTCAAAATTGGTTTGAACGCATGCAAAAGAGTATCGATCTTAAGGGTGAACACTTTGAAAAACAATAAAGCCATTCCCAGAATTTAACATGTCTTGTTTCATATTGATTGCAGAAACTTTTCCAGCAGCCCTCGTATTACAGCAAGCAGGGAATCAATAATACAATAATATTGCTAATAGAATACATCTTCCAGCTGATACACAGGCTTTAAATTAAGCAGTATAGCAACACTAAGCGTTATATTTCAAGAAGTGATGTTATTTATCAATATCGAGAATATCGTTAATGTCTTGTAATGCAGCAACAGTAATAAAACTCCACATTCAGCCCAGTAAAACGCCAAACACGCATTATCGTAACACGTCATTGCGAGTAAAACGAGGAAGAAATTTTTTTACATCCATTTCTTTGCACACTTTCAAGAATATCAATTTAGTGGGGTGTCAATATCCAGCAATATTTACTCTTTTTCAACTTCTCTTCTCGCACGTTCGGCATCGAAAACGTGTGGATACCATATCGTGCTAAATATAGTCCCCAAAATATAAGGTTCGAACTCTCTCCCCATTACAGAAATCCCTTTAAAATCTAAGATTTACAAGTAACACTTTATCAAGATGTTCATTTCTCTCCCCTTAAATTTAATACTCAATCCTCCCACCAAAATTTCCATGCCAATTTTAGAGTTGCTGTTCATATTGAATAGTGGATATTGCCCCTCTAAGATAAATAATTCTCAGTCCCCACACCAGAATATCCGCAACAGTGTAAGACAATAGTAACACACAAGAATTGGATGCTATCTTTTCTTCATCTAATGGATTAAATATGGTACATTTAAGGTGTAATTTTTTTTACATATATTTTAGAAAAATATATAAATGTTGAATTCTATATTATTTGAAGGGACCCCCCCAAAAAAAAATTCGATGGCGCAGTCTGCGCCATAATCCCGATCCCCCCTTATGGCCACACCTGTTCTGTGGAGTTTTATATGTTGCAGTGCTTGAAACATGGTAATCAAAACAGATCGCCCCAGTGGATTGCAATCGGGAAATGTTTATTGTGAAGTGTAACGTTGAATGCCACATTTTAAGATGCATTTTTGTCTCGAATTTTTTGTTTTCAAACATCCTGCGAGGAAAACATATGAATGATAGCAAACTGTGACGGAGGGAGCTTTGAATGATTTTTATTGGTTTTAAACCTGTCTAGACAAAAATACTCGCTGAATAATCAATGTACTTTTCCTGTGTTTTCTCCAGTTGCGTCCATATGGCGAAACAAGTATCACCGGAATGAGTAGTTCCAAAATTCCCAGACAGATGTCATATCAGATTGAATCGCGAAAAAATTGAGTCGTAATTGTTAGTATAATAAGATAAAAATGTAGTAAAGCGATAAGAAATTGCATTAAGACAGAGGCATTTTTCCGCCCCTTTTCCTGGGTCACTAAGCCCTAATTGTGTCTCCGGTCCAAATTAAAGCCCGAATCACACGGAACCAGATTTCCAGTAGGAATGCCGTAGGAATCTCCACTGGCTGGAAATGATGGCTGCTAGACTGGTTTTGACGACTAGACCGCGTTCTAATTGCAACTGGCTTTTCTGCTTAATTCTGTGGTAACAGCCAATTAGAGTGAAAGTTTGGTCATGTGAAGGTAATCTGTGAGTTTGGAAAGGAAAAAAAATTTTTTTTTATCTGTGGTGTCCGAGTGATGGCTGATGCTTGTGCGATAAGTGAGACCCTGTTGGATGTTTTTGTTCACTGTTGATGCCGACGAAAGAGAAAGATGTGTATCAGTGTTCATTAATATTTAGGAATTTATCCAAAGCGACGAGATTAGCCGATAATGATTTTTTTATTATTATTACCAGGGTATTAAATGTTTGACATATTTAGTTGAAGAAAATACTTTTTTAATGAATGAATCCTACGTGTCTCATGTGACATACTCGAGTTCATTAAAAAGCTTGTTATTGATTAGCATATTTTCTTTCGAGTCAATTTCTAGCCAACGCTTTTCTTTTAATGTTACTTTTTAATAATAATAGCAGTAGCTATTCTCTTACGACATTATTCCTCAAGTCGCTCGTCCATCTTTTTAGCTTGTCTTCTCTGCGCAATGCCTTGTGGGAACAAAAGTATACCGACAAGTACCGCAACGAGTATCGTATGAGGTGAAAACTAGAAAGTGAGCAAGTACCACATAACTAGTCCAAGTCCAACTGAAAGATCGAACTGGTTTCTAACCTGGTGTGATTCAGGCATAAATCTCCACGATAGAAATCTGTTCGCTGCATGCAAGGGAATTAAGAAACAAATGACGAGCGTCTTCATTTCGCGACTTTCGCCTCCTTGCAAATCTCTTCTTGGCTTCGGCGTGTCGGAGCATTGCTCCCATATGGACTTCCTGCCATTTAGCTTCTTGCTCCCACTCTTGTACGCTACGCAAGTCAATGAAACCGACAAGTGACGCGAAGGAGATAAAAAAGTGCAACACCCATAAAGAAGTTGTTGTTTAAAAGTCCACCGCGAGCACAATGTTGCCAGATTAGATATGGCCATGAGATCTTATGTAACAGTAACATCATATTAATGCATGTAGTCGTTGTTTTGCTCCATGTCGGACCCCGAAAGAGTCTTGCTCGCAATTGACCTCCAAGGTCTGAACATGGAGAAAGATTTCATTCTTTAGGTTTCGTGTAATGCTCAGAGACCTTGCCTTGTCTGACCGCCTGACACATCCCACAGCTCTGAAACGAGGAGTGATAGATATTTCCGGTTTTCAGCTAAGTACAAAAATAGATGCCACTTTAAAGAAATCACTGGCATATAGTCAGGCACGGGTTTTAAGGGAAAGGGCTTAGGGCAGGAGATTTATCCAGAATTTTCCATGGGGTAAGGGTAAATTTGGAACCAAAATGACTGTAGATTGTGCCTTTATGAAAACTTTTAGGACGATGTTGAGAAAATTTTGAGGGCTGTTGGGAGTCTGTGGATAAACCAAAGGCTTGGGGATGTAGCTTTGGGCCTCATCTGCAAAGTGGCCTCCTCAGGGTAAAATCTGCTTTGAAGAGGGCTTTGAAAAAAAATAGATATTTGAAATGTGATAAAAATATAAAGAAAACATAACTAACCATCTGGCATAACTTACTTTAAATAGACGTAACTGAAGTTCTTCCGATTATGGACGTGTCCAGAATTTTTGGTATAGATGGGGGTTACGCTTTTGTTAAAGCTTCAATAGTAGAAATAATAACAACAATAATTATTATCACGGTTATTACTATTATCATACAATAATCTATATTATAAACTAATAAACAAATTTTATTCCAAATTTATTATTATTATTATTATTATTTAATCCTTGGGGAAAGTATTTGTACTTGATCCACCAGATGGGTGAATATCCAGTGCAACTGTTTTTCATAATTTTTGTTACAATTCATACCATAGGCGCCGACTCAATGGGGCTTAGGGGGGCTCGAGCCCCCCAATGTTAATGATGTGGGGGCAGAGCCCCCCAAATAATTTTGCTTAAGAGGATCTAATGTATTATTTTTCTTCTCTTTTAAAGTTCTCTAAATTGTGCCACATGAACTTAACTTTAAATATACATTTGAAATGTTCTAGACCATCAACTTTGGGGGGGGGGGGCTGAGGCCGCTAAACCATCAACTTTGGGGGGCTATGACCGGCGACAGCAAAACACATGACTTATTACTATATAATAAGTATATAATTATTATTTACTATTATACATATATTAATCAGAGACATAATGAATTTAGCCAACGACTTGTTATAGACTGTTTGGGAATCCCCTAAAAGAATGCAAATATTTAGGAATATTATTGATGTGAATGAGAAGGCTGGCCATACTGGACTGCGACTACGTGTACTTTGCCCTCATCGGTGGACGTTGAGAGCCTCCAGTGTGCAACAGATCTTAAGGAACTATGAAAACCTTCTCAATTTTCTTGAGAAATTTTCTGAAGAAGATTCTACTGGCGCAGCATTAAAATGTGCTGGATACCTGGAGACAATGCTTCACTTCAAGACATTTTTCTTTCTCTCCCTCTACTGCCATGTGATAGATCCAATAGAAGAGGTAAACTGAAATATTCAGTCTCCACGCATTGGTGCTACAGAAGTGGAATCAAAACTAAAATACTTGACTGACATCTTTCAAGAAAAGCGAATGTGTTTTGAGCAGTTCTGACTGAAATGCACAGAGGGCAAACCGAGCCTAGTTGATGAGCCAGAATTGCCCCGGCAACATCACGTCCCTAAGAGACTTGAAAATCCTGATGCTGCCAAAACTCACAAGATCTACACTCCAAAATAGTATTATAAATCAAGATACTCTGACATGTGTGACACAGCAAAATCATGTGTTAAACAAGGACATGAATCTACAGGACTACAAAAAATAACAGCCGTAGAAAAAGAATGCATCTCAGCTGTGAACAGTTGCACAACAAACTTTCAGCAAACGCGAGAATTCTTTCGCCAAGATTTGGATGCCGATAGGCTCTCCTTACACATGTCCATGCTTGGTGATATGGCTAAACATAAGAAAGTGGTTCTAACTACCATTCGTAACATAAGGAAGTTTCTTTTGGAAGACAGCACCCTCCAGAAGCTTCTGCCTGAAGTTGCCAACGCTCGTAAATGAGTTCATAAAAAAATAATCCTCTGCGTAGAGCAACTTTTGCTGTATTTTTAAATCATATTCATAAGTTTTTGTTGTGTATGTCACTTTATATCTTAGTGTACATGCTATTTTTTTATTATTGCAAAATTAAATTTAAAAAGTTAAATATTGTAGCAAGAACAAAAAAGTAAAACTATTTTCCTGCGATTAGTGTTAGCATTTATGTAAATAATTAAATAAAACTGTTAAATATTGTAAATATTCGTTATTTTATGGGTACGTCAATACTAAGGTTATTTGCAACCCATCACATGTCTGTTGCGGACATTAAAACACAACCATGCCCTGGCCGGGACTCGAACCCGAGACCTCTGGATCAAAGCGAGTTGAGTCGACCACCCAACACGCTCGGCTACCGAGGCCGGTATAATGCTGTTAGATTGGTCTCTTAATGTAAATACATACTTTTCAATAAAAATGTCAATTGTTATCTAAAATAAACAAATGCACAGACACGAAAGACATAAAGAGACTTTGAAACATTTTCTAATAGTTTTTCATGTTACATTTCATTTGCATGAGGAATATAATAGCTGTTTAAAAACTGCTATACGAAGACGTAATTTTTATTTTTAAAAAAGGGAGGGAGTGAGTCATTCGTTCATTTGTTTCAGTGATCAGAGCCCCCCCAAAAATTTGGCAAGTTGGCGCCCCTGATTCATACAGTTAGTGTACTGAAATGCATACTTATTCTATTTTGTTGTTAACTTTTACACATCTCGTTCAAGACAAAACTTTAAAAGTCAGGCGAAAATTTTAATCATAAAGTTTATGTTGTTTGACCCCTCACATAAAACTCAATTTTTTAAAAATTCTGAAAACTGTGGAACCATTTATTATTTGACTTAAATTGTAGAATATGAAAAACCTGAAGTTCTGACCTGAATCCTGTAATTTACACTCGAGTTTTTCGATCTTATCTACCGATTAACTGAATTACATTTTTGTTATCAACAATAAAAATAACATTTCTGTTTTTTTTCTTGCTTGAAATGAACGATACCAATTTCCATGTGAAGTCGACGGATTGGTTCGAGCTCCCCTCTCCCCCCCTCTCTACGTCCATGTTCACGATGATAGTAGTGGGCCTCCACAAATATAAACACTGGCCTATTGTTAGTTTATTTTAATTGTCCAGTTACGGTGGTACAGTGGGATCCATAAGTATTATCGTGCGAATTGTCCATCATCATGTTCGTGCACTTTATTTGACCCAATAAGGGCTTCAAGAATTAAAAGCAAACTCAAAACAAGCTGTTGACAACTTCTGCACCAGCATACATAAAAATCCATCGCTTAAAAACTTACAGGATCCGAGGGAAAAATTAATGAAAATAGTCATGGGCAATTTGCACGGTGATACTCATGGATCCCACTGTACTTGTGGAACAGTGGTGGATTAATGACCCCTCTCTCGTGTACATTGGCGGATTAACTACTCTTCTCTCGTAAGTGGTGGACGATTTTTTTCAGCTGACGTTCAGCAAGGTTCATTGTTGGTTGTAGAGGTCGCATTCTGGGCGATCATTTAATTTTAGACGTCAAGCTGGACATGCTGATCGTTTTCTTTAGTCGTCAAAGGAGACCACACCCCGTGTAAGATCAATGGAGTATCGCCTTTTTATGACATCTTAAAGACGGTGAGTTACCACACTGCGTAAGCTGCCGGGGGGCTGCTAGGACTACAGCCCGTCCAGAACTTTTGAAAAAAAATATATATATATCAAAATTTTGAAATGAAAGCAGTAAAGAACTCGGGAAAAACCAAAGTGGTAAAGGCAAACCAGTCTTAAAATGGACCCGATTATCATAGGGCATCAAGTCATTATTTGTATTAATATTGTTCTAAATGAAATGTTGTATGGCTTAATTGTAACCCTATTGAGATAATAAATAATAATAATAATATTTTTTTAGAACAACTTTTAAAACGAAGGTTAAGTATGAACGCAACTAGGAACCAGCCCCTTCCGAAAAGATAAATCCTGTGTGCTCTAGTAGGTTACCATCATTATACTAATTGACGATTTGTAGCCAGCCCTTGCTAGTTATTTGCTTGATTTAGGAATTTGTTTGTACATGCATATATTAAAATCTTGTGTGAAAATGCATATCATACGTTGTTAGTGTGTGGAGCCCCGTCGAATTGCCCTTGAAACAAAGTAATAATAATAACAGGTATTATAGAATATTGAGTCAAAATTGTTAATTTATAATGTAGTAGACCAGTGGTTCCCAAAATGTTCGGCGCGGCAAGCTTACAGGGGCGCCGCGAAATGTTCCAATATTTTCACTGAAACGATAATGATTGTTATGAATATGAATATCATTGAATATGATTGTTCCAAATATGTGCTTATTTAGTACTTTTCAAACATAAAATGTTTCTAAATTTGAAATATGTGTTTATTTTTTAACTTAAGGGAAGCAACCTAACCACACTAACTGAGCGTTGCAAGTGTTAGATAGGCTTGCTTGCTTTATCATGGCTCACACCGCCTATCCTTTGCGGTTTCTAGCCATCGGGACTCTGTGTTAGATAGGCCTGCATTCTGACTTGGGCGCCGCGGAAAAAGTTTGAAACACTAAGGGCGCCGTGAAAGATAAAGTCTGGGAACCTCTGTATTAGACAGTTTCATGAATGTCCTAAAGTACAAGTGCAATGCTATAGTTTATTGCGAGAATTGGCAAAAAATACGAAACTTCAGCTCTCAACAGAAATACAAACGATGTAAAATTGTACATACGCCACTGTACGTTGCGTAGACTACACTGTAAAAAGTTGGTTGAAGAAATGACTGTGTAAGACTTAATCCGCGCTACCATCCAACTATCTTATTAAAATATTGACGGCCATTACGCAATTAACCTAATTAATGTAATTTCTAATGATTCTGTTTTTAAAAATATAGTTATGGTACACGCAACTGCAATTTATAAAATTTATAATCGTTATATATATCTTTAGGCATTATAAAATAGGTATTCATATTTAAATAAAAACAGTTGCATCACTTTTTTGTCAATTAGCAAGCAGGCTGTTAACTTTTAACAACCGGTCTCCGTGGTGGAATGGTTAGCACAGCGTGCTACGGAGGTTCCGGGTTCGGATCTCGGCCTGGACATGGGTGTTCTTTGTAAGTGTCCCTTCATCAATTTCATCATTCATCATTATCTTTGCGATTAGCCAAAAGTAACAGAAAAGTGAAGTAAAATAAATCAAATCAAATGTTAATTTTTAATAGTATATTATCGTAAATTTTACTGTAAGTTATAACCCATTGCCAAAAGAAGTTATAACTTCGATTTTTTCACAATTCCAAATTTCAAAAGAACCATGCACTTGAAGATGGTATGCAAATATCCACACCACCCTTGTGTTTAAAAAGAGAGAGACGGAAGATTTCTCGGAAACCCCCCCACAAGGAGAGACAGTTGTAAAGCGCTGCATGGCTCATTACCTTGTCTCGCTCCTCCATCCAGATTATTTCAGGGTCTTTTATACCGCCGCTGCACCGAGTGCTGTACAGTTCGCCGTCTGGCCGCAAGTTGCAATTTGAATCATCAGATTACGTCATTAGGAGTTACAGTAAAACTCACAGCGAGAACGTGCTGCAATAAGCAAGTTTTTGTCCTAACTGCAATAAAGAATTACTCGGAATGCATTCAACATCCTGGTTTCTGGTATAAGCTGCATTGTAAAAAGTTTAGTGGAGAAATGACAGCCTCAGGCTGTCAATTTTATCCATCCAGCTGTCGTAAAAATGAGTGCTTTTTAAGTATTAACGGCCAGGCACGTATCCAGGAATTCCTTTCGGGGGGGGGCTCAACACCATTTTTTAAGGGGTATAGTAAGAACCTCACAATTGTGTGTTTAAGACCAGAGGTGGCAATTGGGTTCCAAAACGGGGGTGGGGGGGTGCGGTGGGCGTTGCAAGGAAAGTTTACTTTCTCTTGGTAGCCAAGGCTTAACATTAAGAGGTCATAATGTTCAGGCAAAAAAAAAAAAAAAAAAATGGGGAGCAACTATCCCTTAAATCGTTGCCACTGTAAGGCTATCATTTTAATCAGAAAGTGAAATCGGAACATTTTCTACCACTCGACTCCTCTGTGCCGGAACCATCTCAGTATGTGGGTTTGTCCATTTCTTCTCATCAGGCATAAAATCATCTATTGTGTCTTTGAGTGTTTTTACGAAGCTGTTACACATGCATGGGATGGACAATCCACTCGACAACGCGAGATTCAAATTGTGGGCTGCGAACTGGACGCAGACAGCTCTCGAATATGTATCTCTGATTCGAGCCTGAACACCACTAACGTGTCTTGTCCTCCCATTTTTTCAGCTCTTATAAAAGCCGAAACCCAACAAATTGTTCAGATTCAGGCCTTAGCACTCACAAGTGTTCAAAAATGCCTGTCACAGCTTCCGCTGTCTTGTCATATATCGGCACGAAACAAAGGAAGTCTTCTCGAATACAGGTGGATCACGAAACAATTAATGCACAGTGAAAACCCTTTCGTTCCCAACACATCTAATGTTTCGTCTCCCAGTATGATGAAATGCTTACTCATTTATCTCTAGTGACGTGCCCAAGGGAGGTTTGGTGAGGTAATAACCCCATTTGACCCAGTATTCTTAAAAAAAAAACAAAAAAAAAACAACGTCAAAGACAGGGAAAAAATGGCAAAATCAGGACTGACCACCAACAAAAGTATGCGTAACCCCTCTCCCTTCCAAAAATCCTGGGCACGCCTCTCTTTATCTCGGACACATTTTTTAAAATCAACTCGCCAGAAGTTTTTATCATCGTATTGGAGATTGAAGTAAGATGCGTTCTTCCTGCAGGTTTGGATATGATCCTTAAGGGTGCTGTCGTCTGTCTGCCTTCACACCTAACCTTAACAAGGCCCTAATTTTCCATCCTTGTGACTTGGATTTTCAAGACTTAGGAAGGTTTCAGACCGAAGGGACACGCGATACGTGTCGATTGGGATGGGCCAATCAACAGCAACGTTTCACACCGTAGCGACACAAAAGGCCGCACAAACCTAATCTTCAGGCGACACGGTGTGAAATCTTTCTTATTAGGCCACTGTCATTGTCACCTCAAAGTAGTAGCTCTTGTTGACCACTGAAAAAAGTTATCCTCAACCGGTGATAATGCTCCTCAGTTTTTTTCTCTCTCCTATATTTTCTGTGCTTGTTCACTATACAGGCAAAACCTTACAATTTGATATACACAGGACATGTACTATGTAGACATTTTAACGAAAAATCGGTTGAAGTCAAGGATGGCTAGGTGGCTTAGTTGGTAGAGCCCTGATTTTGGTCCTGGCAGAGCCTGCAATTACCGCCT
This sequence comes from Lepisma saccharinum, assembly GCF_977018435.1. Classification (NCBI taxonomy): domain Eukaryota; kingdom Metazoa; phylum Arthropoda; class Insecta; order Zygentoma; family Lepismatidae; genus Lepisma; species Lepisma saccharinum. The sequence continues at coordinate 53,835,662 of NC_139242.1, forward strand.
AAAATGTCTACATATGCAACATCATCTTGCTTTCTCTTCTCGACATTCATAACATTTTCGGCTGTCTCTTTATGGTAGTTAAGTGTTTGAATGTGTTTCGAACCCAGTAGGTTTAAACAAAAGTATTTTTTTATACTATGAAATTCTCGGACTGCATATACTAAATTTAGTTCTGGCAAAACTAAATCATCATTCAAAACTTTGATTTTCAGTTGATCTATGCAGTTTATTTCTGTTTTAATAAACCACTCCAATATCCGGTATTGCTGAAATATTCACTTTAGAGAGAGACCTTTGATCTCTTCGGCCCTCGAACCGTGCTAGCGCTACACTGAGGCCCCGGAAGTTCCGCTGTCGTCAATGTCTTCATTTTCTTATCACTATATCTTATAAAGCAATCAGAGGACGCTGACTGATCTGATCATCAATCGACTGTGTGAATTGTCACACTTACCTCTGAAATTTCATTAACCGATTCTTTGAACAGATCAACCGAAAAATTGAATCCGCGTATTTACATCCTCATTATATTCTAGAACGTTCCGCAGATAAAACGATTCGTTAATATCGCCAGTACTTGACTCCTTCTCTCATTGAAGAACGTACCCTCTCCCGCCTTCCAGAGATTAGAAATTACAACGAATCGCCCTACGTGTGGCGCTACCTTTGTTGTGCAGCTTTCAAATGCTGACAAGTTTCTACATAGTGCTCAAGTGCGCTGCGACAACACCGGAAGCTCAAGAAAAGTGTACGTGCAATATTATCAACAACAGTTTTATAGAACATTCTCCGTCTTGCCTCGATAATTGTCTATCTCCTTAAATCATCGTCACATTATTCAAAATGCCAAAAACCTTATTTTATCTAGTGTAAAATAAAAAAAAAAATCATGGGGGGGGGGCTCGAGCCACCTCAACCCCAGCTTGGATACGTGCTTTTAACAATGACAGGGTTATAGAACATTCTCCATCTTGTCTCGATAATTATTTCTCCCAAATTATCATCCCATTATTCAAGAAGCCAAAATCCTAATTTTATCTAGTGTAAACAGAAAAAAATTCTGAAGGGGGCTCGAGCCTCCTGATTCCCATCTTGGATACGTGCTATTGACAATAATAGGGTTATAGAACACTCTCCGTTTTGTCTCGATAATTATTTCTCTAAGATTTATAAATTTATTATCTTCACATTATTCAAGACGCCAAAAATCTAATTTTATCTAGTGTAAATTGAAAAATTTCCTGAGGGGGGAGGGGGCTCGAGCCATTAACAATAACAGGGGTATAAAACATGCTCCGTCTTGCCTCGATAATTATTTCTCTTCTTACATTATTTTCACATTATTTAAGAAGCCAAAAACCTAATTTTATCTAACGTAAACTGAAAAATTTCCTGGGGAGAGGGTCGAGCCGGCTGTGCCCCATCTTGGATACGTGCTATTATCGATAACAGGGTTACGGAACATTCTCCGTCTTGCCTCAATAATTATTTATCTCCTTAAATTATTGTCACATTATTTTATTTCACACCACAAGAAATCAAAAACCTCATTTTAACTAGTGTAAACCTAAACCTTTCGGGGGGGGGGGGCTCGAGCCCCCTAAGCCCCCCCTCTGGATACGTGCCTGTTAACGGCTATAGTATTAAAGCTAACTTAATTAATGTAATGATTCTGGTCAGTCAGTCTGCCAGTACTTCGTATGACCACCTTTGGCCTTCACCTTCGACTCTTTTTGAGCCCATTTTAATCATTGTGTGTGTACAATTCCTTTTCACTCCTTTTCTAATCTTCAAACATGTGATTTACGAAATTACGCGTTGCTCCGAAGATACAAATAAAGAACATCCTTATAACAACCAGAATTAGTATTATTTCCTTTGTTATAACTAGACCTCAGATTTTAGGTTTTCAACATTTTTTTTCTTTGAAGGTAAATAAGAAATAACAAGTTGTCAGCGTTTCATCAAAAAACGCACCAACTGACGAAGTTTTATAATGCCTAAAATAACCTATTTTGCTTGTTAGAACCTATTTTAGGTTTACGTGCCTAAATTAAACCTTTTTTTTAGGTTTTTATATATTTTTTTCGGTTTTAAAGGATTCTTATATCTCACAGAGGTATTTACTAGGTTTGGAGGCAAAATAATTCAATGACTGGCGTGTTTGAAACATGTTTTCTGTCGATTTCCCTCCCTTCAAGTATATGATGTTTAACAAAGCTCTAAACAAAACAAAATGTCTGACGCCACTGTCACCTGCACACAGTGGAGGCGATTAGACGGGGTAGTTCCCCCGTACTTTTTACCCCTGCCCTATATACTCTTAATGCTAAGCCTTGCCAACTAAGATAGAGTAAACTGTCCTTTCCCACCCCCGTCTCTCAGTTTTGACACCCAACCATCTTTACTGCCAGCACAGTGAAAATTGTACACTTCTGATCTGGGTGGTGTTGCTCATTTTTACGTCAGTTTGGTCCTTTTTGGCATTCACGCCTTGCGAAGTAACGTTTCAGCATTCAAATTTGCACCACTGACTATGTTTCTGTTGAACAAGGGCGGATTAAAGGGGGGCGGAGGGGGCAATCGTTCCCTCCGAGGCCCTTGAGGGGGCGTCGTTGGCGACTTCCACAAGGACCTATTTTATTTTTTTCACATATTGATAAATAATTTACACAGTTGGAATGAAATATATCGCACATAGTGTCAATTAATAAACATACAAGAGTGGAAAAAAGGGGGACGGAGGGGCGACAGACTCTTAAGGATCTCATTTTATTTCTTCAATAGGCAAATATTGTGGTATTTTACGAGGAACTACTATTATGGGGAGCAGGAAGCTTAACGGGAGAGTGCAACGAGTGATTAAAATAGGGGCGACGAGAAACAGGGGGGCGAACAAAGATAAGAATGACGAAAGATAGGGGCGACGAATGATAGGGGGCGACAAAAATAAGAATGACGAAAGATAGGGGCGACGAAAGATAGGAGGCAACGAATGATAAGTGGGCGAACAAAGATAAGAATGACGAAAGGTATGGGTGACGAATAATAAGGGGCCGACGAGAGACAGGGTGCGAACAAATATAAGAACGACGAAGGATGGGGCGACGAGAGATAGGGGCGACGAGTTATAAGAGGGCGACGAGAGACAGGAGGCGACGACGGAAGATTAGAGGGAGACGACAGATAAGAGGCGAAGAGGGGGCGAATAAAAGTAAGGATGACGAAGGAAGGGGGAGGGGCGACGAAAGATAAGCACGAAATGAACTTAAGGGGAAAAAATTAGGCGAACTACAACTATCAATCTTAGTAGCTTGCTGCAAGGGCGAATTAAAGGCTTGAGGGGGCGATCATTCTTCTCCTGTGCCTCTCAAAAGAGTTTTTTTTTTTTTAAATGTATTGATAAATTCACAAAGTTGGAACGAAATATATCAAACATTGTGGCATTTTATGAGATACCCAAGAGCTAAGAATTAGCAACCATGGAAGGTGACACAGCAGTGCTCTTCTTGCCTGTTTGGGGCAAGACAGGTTAAACAGCTCCACTGTTCCCGACAGTCACATCTATTGGAATAAAAAATTAATATATTTTGATTTTTGAGAAATCTATTACAGTATTTATTTTATTGAAGTTAAACAACTTAGAATGATTGATGTGCTACACAGTTGCGTAACCACAGGGGAAGCAGAGGGCATTGCCCCCCCCCCCCCAACCTTAGACGGAACAAATTTTATGCAAATGAAAATATATTTCGTAGGATTTGCTTGCTCGCTTCGCTCGCAGTTCCTGCTTTTCTTAGTCTTATCAAGTTCAGAAACATAACTAGGGGGCGTATAAACAAGTGACTTTGGCTAACAGCACAAGTGTAGTATTATAATAATTTGCAGATAATTTTGAAAATGACATAATGAAATGAAGATTTGTTTAGAAAATTAACATTTAGATATTACGGTTCTTGTGAACTTTTGTTTTTAACGATTGTATCTAATCAGTCTTTTTCAGGAATTTTGTACCAATTTTAGTTTTTTGCGACCTACTTCAGGATTTTTCGAGCCTAATTTAAGATTTTTAGAACCTATTTTAGGATTTTTAGAGCCTATTTTAGGAACCTAAAAGCACACTTTTTAGAACCTAAAAATCCGAGATCTAGTTATAACATAACCAAAAAAATAGCATAAATAATACAGTAAACAATGTACGTATTGTTCCAGGCATTTTTGCGAATATGCAAAGAATCGTCTTGCCACCTATTCTCGGGACACAGTAGAAGAAAAGATTGTGGGAAACAATATTATATCGAAGCAGACAAACAGTTTAATCCCATAAAAAGTTATAACAATTGTCAAATATATTTAGTTAGAACACTTTCAAAACAAGGAAATGAGCTTCTTTTTTACAATGAGTCCAATAATTTGGTCAATACTGTAGATGAGTTTCACGTGACGTCATAGCACGTAGCGCCACGACAGTTTCGTGGTGTCCAATTTTTCTGGAAATTATGAGAAATCCAAAGTTAATTTTTATTTTGCACCGGTTTTGTGATTACGTAGCATGTATTCTGATGTAATTCCTGAAAATTTTAAAGCAAAATTCTTGTTAAATTGATTGGAGTAGAACAGTGATCACATATTGATCAATATTTTGAACAAATTTTCATTATTATCAGGCCCGTAGCTAGAGGGGGGGGGGCACTGAGAGCCTGCTTTGCCCCCTACTGTGAAATATACAGAACACCTGATATTCTCACTAATCTTTATAATTATATCCTGTATTACTCTAGCAACATAACAAAGACACTTATTGATTTTGTGTTTTAATGAGGTGGGTGGGATTCCAAATAATGTCGTACTAGAATTCAGACTTTGGGAAATTATTTCGTAATTTTCAGTATCTTGAACAGTTATGACATTTTGAGAAGTCTTGTATTAAAGGTGCCTAATGTGTTTGGATATTTTTCTTGGATGTGTTGCTATGAAGTTTGAACTACTTAATTTTTTGTTTACCAAGTCTACCATTTGGTAATAGTGATTCATGCAGTAGAGAGGGGGAATGGATATTTAATTTTTGTTACTTAGCTTTGCTTTTCTGCCACTTCTAGCTAATCGCGAACATGAGGAATGACGTGAAATTGATGAAGAGGAACTCACAAACAGTGCCGCAACCACAGGGGAGCAGGGAGCATTGTCCCCTCAACCTTGAACGGAAGTCCATTCTAGGGGGGGGGGGTAAACACTTAAGTAAAAAACAAGACTAGCAGAATCTAAGAATAGCAGGACAAATGGATACTCAAGATGGAATTAGCTTTTTCTTCCAGACGGCCAAGGGAACTTGCAGGGGGGGACACAGGAAATTGCCCCCATTGATTTCAAATTTTCGTAAAATTTTCTTGATCGCTTCGCTCGCAATGTCTGCTGTTATTATAGTCCAAGTTCAGAGCCATAGCTATGGGGCAGAACGGTCTAAATGAAATAAAAAATGTGTTAAAGAAAATTCCATGGCGCCCTGTGAAATTTTTTACACCCTATTAAGTTTTCAGTTTGAAAAATTTGGATCTAAAAATGTTCTTGCTCGCATCGATCCCAATATGATTGTTTTCTGTAATGGATTCGAAATTACCCGAGAGAGAAGTAAGACCAAATATGTAGCTACTTCAGACTGTTGCTGCTAAAAAGGTTTCTCTCAAATGCACGAATAATTCTTTTCAGGAAAAGAAGACAAAATTTGTATTATTTTTACTGTTGATTTTTTATGAGGCGGATGAATTGATTATGTAATGTATTTAATGTATTCTCATTAATATATATATATATATATATATATATATATATATATATATATATTAAAGAAACTTTGAATGCATACACAATTTAGCGTTAACATGTTGCATACTTATGTATTTTCTTATTTTACGTTGTTCCATGTTGCATAAATAAAATATATGTTGTACATGAAAGTAATACATGTCATATGTACAAATAGAATTATGTTCATCATGCATTTTGTGTCTTTCAAAAATACAGTTGTGTGCTTGTTTTCCAATATTAGCTAATAGCTAATGTGAAATTGAACGTGTTGGAAAAATATTTTCAAATCATTTGTTCCATCACAAATGTTTTAGCACAGACTTCTAACCCCTTCTTGCGTGATTTTTAATAACGTCTTTGATGCTACTATTATTACTACCACCACTATATTACAATTATTATTATTTGCACGTTTGTCCTGGTACTGGCCCCCCTCCAGACAAAAATTCGTGGTTCCGCCCACTGGCGAACGCAGGATCTTTTTTTCTGGAGGGGCTGGAACTGTATAGGTGGATGCTTTCAGTGGCGCAAACTTATAGGGATCCGTGGGAATATAGAGCACCTAATAATTTGTCGTGTTATATATACCAGGTGGTTATAATTAAAGTGACGGTGTTCAGAGTGGTACAGCACGGGCTGTAATGAGAGTAGCAGTCTGAAACTTCGTAGATATGATAATGAAGCAATGCGCTCGCGAATTATGCAAAAAAAAAAAAGTTCCAATTCTCGCCACCAGGGTAAAAAACGGCGCTGTAAGCAGTCACAATCACAGTCACTTTTTTCACAATTTGGCATCCCTGACTGGTTTCTAGTGGGCTGCATACACAATAAGATATATCGTATATTTACAACTTTCCACTCTCAAAAATGTCAACTGGGGATAATTTTGTAGGGCTTGAATTTACCACTCTGGTTTTTCCAGAGTTTATGGTGCTTTTACTTGAAAATGTCGATTTTTCAAAATTTCGGAGGGGGCTGTAGCGTACGCCAGTGGTTGCGCCTCTGCTCACAAAGAACACTCATGCCCTTGGACCCTTGGCTGTTGTGTGTTGTGTAACCATCCCACCATAGAGGTCGGCTGGTGAAAGATGTAGGACAGCTTAGTTGGTCAAATAATTATCAAACATGATGAAAATGTGATAGTGTTTCACATTTATTATTATGGTTAAAAAACGACAAAATATGTAGTTGGATTCTCATTAGATTCCCTTGTGCGTAAAATTCTTGCATACTGGAAACTAGAGGGAAACATTATGAAGCACGATTTATAAAGGGCTCCCTTAATCAGCTCTGCAGAGAGGCTCAAAGCTGTTGATACATATTAATCGTCTATTAACATTATCGACCTGTAAATATCAAGTAGCTACAGTCCCGACTAGATTTTATCTTTGTATTCTTTGGCAGCCCGGAAAGGTCATTATCGAAATACTGTTATTTGACGTTGCTCGAACTTCATTTGTTCGTCGGAGTTTCAAGATATCATCCCTTTCCTGTTACTTATAGATTTTGTTATATCTGCCAATGCGACACAATATATTAAAAATTTGCCCCCTCTGGGATTGACTTTGCACCCCTACTAAGAATTCCTGGCTACGGCCTGATTATTATACTTTTCAAGTACAGATATCGTGGTATCGGCTCAGCCCTAATATACAGTAGATCCTTTTTAATTCAAACTTGGATAATTCGAGTTATTCGGTAAATCGAACGGAAGTTTAATCCCCTTGAAATTCCTATTGAAACCAATGTTAAATATTCATAAGTAATTCGAATTTTGGAACCTTTTATTTGGATAATTCCAAGGCAGTTGGCCAGAGACAGCCTTAGGGAAGAGAAAGTTTATGTTTGCTGGTATGCAACCTCCACCCTCTCCTCAATAACGTGGAATGCCCACCCATTTTTGCATGTACATGATCGAGGTTGTTCAACGCTTACCAGCAACATAAGCGGTGCAAATAGATACTTTGCCATTCAAGACAAGCGCAAGATAACGACTTCAATAGGATTTGCAGCTATCAGACGAATTAACCTTGACTTCCTGATGGCCCTAAATACTCGATGCATGCTTTCGTCAAGGTCTGTGAACCTCTCCGCAGATAAAAACCGCATTAATCAGTCTTCCCGCAGTCAACCATGAGGAACGTCGCTACACTTTGGGCGCGAGTCAAGTCCTCTTCTCGCGTTCCTTGTCGCCTGTGCTGTGAGCAAGATTTATGGAGTACCACAATCACAGTACAGGCAAAAGAACACTGGATTTCCTTGTCGACTCTAGTAAATGTGCTTGCAGATGCACCATCTGGCGGCAGCAAGGGAAACTATAAACACGAACAAAAAGATAAGACGGGTATCGGAAGGTCACAAGTTCAAATCACTTTTTTTTGGTGGTTTCGTTTTCCTCAATTGCTGTAGGAGAAGGCCGGGATAATGTCTTCCTTGAAGCACACTAAGTTTTCACTTTTTTTCCTTATTTTCCTTTCATCTTGTGTCTTCTCTCTTACCCGTCACGATTAGCCTAGGGGTAGAGATAAGGGAAGTTAATTGAATCATCCAATCAAGAAGAGTAATCTTTAATCAATGGCTTTGTCGAGAGGGGATTTTGTGGGTTTAACCTCACGGAATTATTTTTAACTAATGAAACGTGAAAAATTAACTTTTAATAATGCATACGTATATATGTGTATTTTTGTTATTTTACGTTGCTTTTCTTTCACTTTTTGGCCAATCGCAACGATGAGGATGCAGGGACGGCGCTACAAGGGGACATGGGGAAATGCAGTCCTCCAAAATAGATATAAGCAACCTAGATTTTTATAGTACGGACGCATTTTGATCGAAAACAAGAAAACCTAGAAGTTTTCTTACGTAATATTTTCCATAACAATGCTCGAGCATATTTCCCACTTTAGTAAGATCACTTTATTAAGGTGTGTTGTAAAATCGTAGGGAGGGGTAGCTGCAGATATGCCTGAATCAGCAATAGCCATGATCACATGGTACTAAGTAAATGACCAACATGTGTGTTGTGTCTTTAAACACCACTCCTTCCTCACCCAAAAAAATCATAACACCATTAAGCCTTGTTTCCATGATTATGAAAAACTAAATATGCTGACCAAGGCAGTAATTTATTTTATTAAAAACATAAACTAAAACGTAACGTTTCAACCCTCTAGCAAGGTCTTCATCAGACTCTAGAAGGTTGAAACGTTACGTTTTAGTTTATGTTTTTAATAAAATAAATTACTGCCTTGGTCAGCATATTTAGTTTTCCAAAAAAATCGAATCGACATTTGTTCATCGCCGCGTGCCTGACAGTCTGACTTCTCGAAAACGACGACCACAAACCACCTGACTAGCGGTAGGAGCAGGGATTGATATGGAAATTTTCACGGAACACTTTACATTCGTTAACACGGTTTGACTTTCTATTTTTGTCCTTGAATTGATAAGAATTTTGTTCCCTTTTTAAAATTTAAACAGATGGAAATCGTTAATTGTAGTCAGTTTTCCCAACCGAGAAGACATTTTTGAAATAAATGTACATATCCTAAATACCTACAATGATTATTAATTACGTATTAAAAATTAATTTGTGCAAGTGAAATATTATGTATTGTTAGTTTGCGTATGATCAAAGGATCGGATTTGTTTTTTGATTGACGAAATTTTATTGTTGAATAAATCGGAGCAAAGAAAAAAGGACAGAAAAACACTTAAAGGGGGAAATACTGGTATGCTGGTTGCAATTTCAAAGTTCCATACTTATTAACGAACAGGGTATGCTTTGGCGTAATGACACTCACAAGGGGCACGAATCAATGAAGATCTCAAACAAGTCAACCCCCAAACAACAATAATACAACGGCCTGCTAAGCTCAACGACAGCATTAACCTTTCTCTACACGTAGGGAGATAATCAAGTTTCGTTTGTGACAGAGGTTTTTATGTGGGATTGTTTTTGTTCACAATTGATTTGAAGATTGTTACTACTCACGCTAACTGCTGCTGCACTCCGTGAATATGATGCTACTCCAAGGTCCTATAACAGTTGCCATAAACCTATTAAACTATTATGAATATCTAGACAACCGCGAAAGAAAATTACACAAAGGTTCGCATGAATGCTCTAGAAGGAATTCTAAGCAGATATAATTTTTCAGAATTTGGAATATGATAGTGGTTTTTCGAAAGGCTTCGCTGGCATCGGACCAGCAGCTGAGCAGAGAGAGAGATTTGTAATATGATAGGTGACATCTATTCATAATTTTCATTTGGAAGTGAAGTCGACCAATGCTGTTGTGCCTCATTTCAAATCCTTAACGTGCGTTGTTCTTCAGAACATCAACAGTATGTCTGCTCAGCTTAGTATCAGAAATATAAAAGACATGCCGCAAGAATGATTTGATTTGTGGTTGATTTCTGATGCTCAGCCCACTTTCCACCGTTAGGTAAATCAGACAAAATATAAAAGATGAAAGTCATCATCATCATCATCCTTCACCGTTTCCTGCCTCTGGCTGGGTCGGCATAGAAGTCAAGACTCTCCATTTTGTTTCTGGTCTTCCACCACTCCTCTCTTTCCACTGTATTCCAATTTTGTCCTCTTCTCCTTACATTTCCACCAACATCTTGGTCTCCCCTTTGGCCTTGTTACCACTCCATGTGCATTGTAAGCTCTTACTGGCAGTCTTTCTGCACCCACCTTATTCATGTGTCTGGACCATCTCATCTGTGCCTGATCTATTCTGCCCTGAAGTTTCACTACACCCACAGTCTGTCAGATATCCTCATTCCTTATTCTATTCCTTCTAGTCTTCCCCAATGTATTCCTTAAAAATTTCGTCTCCACTGCCTGCATCTTTCTTTTGTCTCTCTCTGTCATTGTCCAAGTCTCTGCTCCATTCATAATTATTGGCACATAGTATGTGTTGCATGTTACCTTCTTGCATTTCACAGGTACATCCCTGTTCCATATTAATCTTTGAACGTTTGGATAGAGTCAACCACCCATTTGCACTCTTCTGTTTACGTTCTCATCTATTCTTCCACTTCTCTCAATTATGCTTCGTAGATATTTGAAACTCTCCACTATCCTTAACTCTTCCGTGTCCACCTTTATTCTTGGTACATGTCTGGCTCTGTTGCTTGTTGTTATTAGCACCTCACTCTTTTCTGCACTGAATTTCATTCCTGCTCTTCTCATTCCAACTATCAAGCTGTCTCTGTACTTCATCTTCTCTGTTTCCCCATAATACTAACGCATCAGCGAACAACATGACCTTCATCTCTTTCTCTCCTAGCTCCTTCACCACCTCTTTGTTAATTACATCCATTGTAATTATGAAGAGCAGTCCATTACTTATACTGAACCACTCGGTTCTTCCCACTGGTGTCTTCACACAGTTCTGGTTGGCCTTGTATGTGTTCTGCACTCTACACACTATCTCTTCCTTGACTCCTTTATCTATTAGAACCTTCCAAATCTTTGTTCTGTCCATGCTATTGTATGCCTTGGATATATGTAGGAATGCCATAACAAAATCATTTCCCTACTCATAATGCCTTTCCTCTATAATATATCCAAATGAAGAATAAGGAGGCTGGGCATGCACACATAGCCCATCACTCTGATATGTGTAGGTGAGATAAGTCGTAAACTACCTTATGGTGAATATCAGATTTACTATTGATCTGCCTCTTCTAAATCCACACTGTTCCTCTCTCATGTTCAGCTCTGTTACTTTCCTTATTCTTTTCTCTAATATTTTCTCGTGCACATTTGGTGAGTGGCACATTAGTGTTATTCCTCTATAGTTTTTACTGTCCCCTTTCTTGAATATGGGAACTATTAGTCCCTTCGTCCAATCTCTTGGTACGTCTCTCTTTTGCCACACTGTTTTCATCACTCTATACAGCCACTGCACACCAATCACTCCTGCTCCTAGTATCATTTCCACTGGCACTCATCTATTCCAGGTGCTCTACCTCTCTTCATTCAGTGCTTCCTCCACTTCCTTCCATGTGAGATTAATTTTTTCCTTCCTGTTTTCTTTTTCCTTCACTTCTCAATGTTCATTTCCTTTTTTTACATTCAGCAGTTTCTCAAAATGATTTCTCCACATTGTTCTTATTTTTTCATCCTCTTCTACGTTTCTCTTTTCATCCCTTAGCTTACAGGTGTCTCCTCTTTCTCTTCTCCTTTCTCTCACTAATCCATACAATACTTCTTGTTCCCAATCTACATCTTCTTCTAGCAATTTGGCTCATTATTCCATCCACTTTCTGCTTTCCTCCTTTACTACTGTTCTTGCCTCTTTCTTCTTTCCCATGTACTCTTTTCGTGCATTTTATGGTTTAACTTTAAGAGGAGAGAGAGAGAAAGACAGAGAAAAGAAGAAAAATAGTGGGAGGGAGACCGTCAAGGGGTCCCGGGTTCAGGGAAGCAAGGGAAGTGAAGAGTGGGGAAGAGACACCTTCCCTGGACCTTCCCCTTTCAGGAAACCATTTTCTAAATGCATCATTTTTGTTTTTCACTGCCTCTCTAGTTCTTTTATTCCACCATGGTGTTTCTTTCTTCTTTCTTTTCTTGCTTGTCCTTCCACAATACCTTTTTGGCTGCCTCTACTAATTCTGTTTTAAAACTTATCCATTCTGTTTCTACTCCTTTGGGTTCATCTCTTGTCACTTCAGTACACAATATTTCTTGATATTTCTCTTTTATCATCTTATCCTTCATTTTTCACACTGTTATCCTTCTCTCTTGTTCCTCCCTTCTATCTTTTATTTTCCATCTCCTCACATCTACTAGTAGCCTGTGTTCACTGTCTAAGTTCTCACTGGGTATTACTTTAATGTTGTTCATTATCTTCTTTACTTCCTTGTATACCAATATATAATCTATTTCAGACTTTTGTTCATTATTCCAACTGTATCTTGTAATTTTATAGCTGTCATATTTGTCTCGAACCAGCTATTACCTACTAACAGTCCGTTTTTCTTACAAAGGTCCAGTAGCCCCCTTCCCTCCTCTTTCCTCTGTCCCATACCCTTTCCTGTCTCTTCCCACTTGTGCATTAAAATCACCCCTCACAATTTGCCATTCCTTTTCTACATGTTCTTCCAAGTCTTCTTCAAATTCTTCTTTCTCCTCCCTTGGACTTCCTGTTTGTGGGGCATACCTTGAATTATTTCTATTACTTTCCCTGTTACATTCATTTTTAGTTTTATTATTCAGTCATTTACTCTCTCTACTTCCTCACTTATTTCACTTCTGACTACAAATCGAACCCCACTTCTCCTGCCCTCTTCAGTACTTGCCCAGTACAGTTTATAGTCTTTCCTCACTTTCATTTCTCCTCTTCCTTTTCATTTCGTTCCGCTCATTCCAAAGATGCCGATTCCTCTTCTCTCCATTAGATCCACAATTTCTTCAGTCCTTCCTGTCAGTGTTCCAATATTCAATTTCCCTATTCATAGCCCACATTGTCTCCAATTTAGTCCAGCTTGCTTCTCTCTTTTTTTATGTTTTCGGCTGTTGGCTAATCGGGCCTGACACAGCCTACACAGGTACACCCTTGTTCTTCTGTCAGGGTTCCAACTCCCGTAGCCTTTCTGGATTCCTCCAGGCCCACAAGGAGTGAGGGCAAACTCTTTTATGGCAGTGTTTATTCGCCATGACACAAGACTGTCGATGGGTATCTGTGGTATTTGCTGAGTATGTCCATGCCACTGGACACCTTCCCATAACCTGAAAGCCTTGCCACCTCGATCCAGGACTGCTTATTTGGGTTTTCCCTTATTCGTATCTGAGGGAATTTTCACTATCTGCCACCTGTGACCCATCCAGAAGCCGAGGCTCACACTGGATGCGAAGTATGAAAGAAAAAACAATGACCATAAAAAGAGAATCTGAAGCAGCAGTCTTGTAGATGTAGAATCTCTGCTGGCATGCAATAATATCTGGCTGCATGCATTTGGTTGCACCATACTCAAATTATACAAGTATTTTCGTTTTTGCAACACAAGGCCAAATGCTCAAACATTTAATTTTTTGCTGTTCATTAAAAACAGATAAATTGACTTTAAAGTACCAATATCCTATGAACTCATTATAATTAATGTCTGACATGGTGCCTCGGACAAGTGCTTGAATTGCCCCTTCCTAGGGCCCACTCTAATTTCTAAAAAGAAAAGTGGGAATAAATTAAATAATAGTGGCAATCACTTACTGCATATTACAGCCTTGGATATGAGTTTCAAGTGGTTAAGGCTTGAAAGTAATCACATAATTGAGTGACAAGATGATTCCACTGAGTGTGTGCACATACCCATTACTGGTTTCTCAAACAAAATAATATTTTACACGATGGCATAATAATTTCAATTTGTTTCAAATTAATTGTGTGTGAAAAATTAAATGTGTGTGTTTTTAATTGCATTTTCTTTTCTTTTAGGATTAGTAGATCTCTTAGATGCCACAAGGATTACAGAGCTTCCTTTAGGTGTAACAAGAACTACTGGCTTCTGTGATAGCCGTACAGTCAGGGATGAGGAGGGGGAGGTACTACCTGAAGGTGAACCAGATACAGCATACCGCATCAGCCAACAAGCTCTTCTAACTGCTAACTCTGCACAAGTTTTCCCAGGTTAGTTCATCAGTTTATCTCATGTTGTATCCAGTGCTATAAGTAGGGAACGGAGCTTTAGGTAAATAAATGTTTTTTTCTGCGATAAGATAGACCCCCTCGTTTTTGCCAAAATTCTGATCATAGCCTTAAATGTCAACTCAGCAAATTTTATTTTACATAAAAACACATATTTTCCAGTTTTTCGTATGTAAATACATATTTTGCGAATTTTCACTTTAAATGCACAAAATCACTCATTGACTTCAGCTACCTCGAAATCCTCGAAGGAAAAATGTTTATTCTCCGCACCTCTTTCATATCGAGAGTGTCAGGTTTGTTTTGTCTTTGAACACGTTCGCTGGCAGACTTCTGGTGCCTCGCCTACGATCCTATTGGGGGAAAATATTACCCCCACTGGATCTAACGCACAAGTGCTAATGTCAAAATGTACAGAAATGTTTGGGAAAAACCAAGGTTTTCAAACTTTGTGCCAAATTGCACGTGTTTTGGAAGGTGAAGTAGAGGAAGAGGAAGCTTTGGAAAACTTCAGCGTTAGTGACATTTCGTGCTTCAAATATGCAAGAATTGTTTTTGTGATGTGGAACGATCTTTCTCACAATATAAGATGCTTTTTAGAGATAATCGTCACAGATTTACAGCGGAGAATTTGGAAAAAAAACTATGGTGTTCCACTGCAACTCTCCCAAAAAATAGCTCGCTAAGAGGTAAGCATTTAGAAACTGATTTCAGGTGTTTAAAATGCATGTAATATTTTGTTTTTTGTTACAAAATGTTTTTCATTTTTGTCACATATTTACCTGTTTTTATCACATATTTTCAACATATTTGACACATAAAAAATAAAT
This sequence comes from Lepisma saccharinum, assembly GCF_977018435.1. Classification (NCBI taxonomy): domain Eukaryota; kingdom Metazoa; phylum Arthropoda; class Insecta; order Zygentoma; family Lepismatidae; genus Lepisma; species Lepisma saccharinum. Next base: position 53,850,960 of record NC_139242.1, read on the forward strand.
ATTTCTGAGTTTCTTAGCACATAAAGTTCCGTTCCCTAGCTATAAGCATAAATTCTTAACTGTGGGGGAAGGGGGGGGGGTGTATGCTTGATCGAGTTTTGGGTATGTGGTGGGATACATGTATAGTTAGTTCATTGTGGAGACAATGAAGGGCAAATTTCTCCTAACTGGGAGATGTTTTGTGCAAATTTTCTTCCCCCCATATTCACCCCACTTAGAGCACGAGATGTATTAGATTGTTATTTCATTATTTTTGTATTAAAACATAGCTAGTTCTAAAATATAAATTATCCAAAATATAAATTGTAGGTTTATTCAGGATTAGTTTTACAGGTGGACTGAGACTCACCAAAATATTTAAACAAAATTATATTTATTTGCAATGTTAAAAATAAACATTATCTAAGACATGCATTGATTTTATTACTTGTTACTTTCAGATAGAATAATCATTCGACTATTTGCACAACATATGTAGTCACTACATCTACACATGCACACTCAAGTGCACATATAAAAGTTTTTATTCCCCACATAGATATTTTCTGTATTTCTTAGCTGAAAAGCTCACAATATTGTTGTCCAAGCCAACAATATTTAGGGGGTCGTCCCATTTTGCTTTTTTAGTTTAAGATTCTTTAGTTTAATTCACCCATGACTAACACGACAGAGTTATGATTTCTATGAATCACTAACAAAAAGAGTGCTAATACAAATGTACATATTATCAGGCTGCTCCTCATCAACTTAAAGAGAAAAAGCTATCAGTATCATTATTCTCTTCTAGACATTTATAACTTTGCTTAATAAATTCAAAAATGCCCTTCAAGCAGATTTTAATTGGGTGATGCATGTCCGGATCATCAAGTCTTATTGCAGTTGTTAATTGGTTTTCTAAACTGCAGCCTTCTACTTCTTCTTTTTAAGTAGCTTCTTATGTTCTCATGATGTTCAACCAACACTGAAATTACTGGGGCTTCCACTGGAAATGCAACCCACGTACACACACTTGCATCAATAACATGAATGCTAACCACTTACGTGTTTGTGTGTTCAGAAATGTAGTGGCCTCACTGGCCTACCCAAGGAGGTGATGGGTAAGGTAAAAATCTTCCCTTTGATCCCACATTCCTAAGAAAATGAGCATGTTCTTTCCATTTGTGTTGTTTCTTCCTCTTCTCCATTTTAACCCATCAACAAACTAGTCGATGTTTGCCATGTGTCCTAAAGGAATGTATTGGATGGAATCCAACATCATCCTGATGCAAATTAAATTTTCCTTCCATGTACAAATGGAAATAGGTCCTTTTGCTCTAATTATTCGGACAAAACCCACAAAAGCACACAACATAAAGATTCTTCCCCCATTGACCCTTAAATCAAATATGTTCTTAGCAACACTTCGCCTACTTCTCACTGAAGTGTTTTGACTGTCACTTAACATTTCTAATATTATGATAAAAAAATAAAATGTATAAAGAGTACCAGAATCTTTTTGCCCAGAAAAAAAAGGCACTGCATAAATGAAAATGGAAAATGGTTGCATGAAAGAACATAGTCTAACACCAATGACTTCTTTCATTCCAGATGGTTTTCCAGAGGATTTCTCAATATTAATGGTTGTGCGCCCTTCCCAGGGGACCCGTTCTGTCCTCTTTACTGTATATAGTGACACTGGAGATGAACAATTGGCTGTAACTTTAGGATACACTATTTCCATATTCTATGAAGATGTTGAAGGTCGACCTCTTTCGGACAATACTCTAACATTTGAAGTTGATATTAATGATGGCAAGTAAGTCCCATGTGCTACAAGAAACTGTAGTGTAAGTTATGATTTCTTCAGTGCCTTAGCAAACCACTAAATGTGTTGTATTATAAGTATTTTTTAGCATATGTATGACATTTTTGTTGAATAATCTCATGCTAATTAAACCTGGAACTAAATTAAAATGAGTTTCTATAATCACTATATTTTGTTAAGATGATCAGATATGATTGATTTTTACTTAAATAATCCCACATCTAAGTCTTAAGGTATAATCGGAAAACAAAACAACATACTAGGATATTTTTAACTAATTTGCAGTGAATTAGTATTATTAAATTAACATTGCAAAAATTAAAATAGCATAATGAAATGGTTATTATTTTACTTTTAAATGTGCAATCAATTGATTGAGTTTGATAGATTGAGTTGTTTTTCTAAGTCCACTTTATGCACAGTAAGCCTAATCGGGACTGGACCTACAGTTTAAAGTGGAATCCGAACCACTATGTGCCTCCAAAAATGTGCAATCAAAAAAGTTGAACTATCTGACATGTATAGTTGAATATAATGGTACATAAATCACATAATTGTTCACACAGAATCTCATAATGCTAATTCAGGAATGTTTATGAGAATGGTTACATCATGTGTTCGAAGTAGCCACCTTGTAAGGACTACCAAAATGCCCTTCTTCCTGGACATGTCCTATATGTCTAGCATCTGAGAGGAATTTGAAAAAAATCTTAAATATCCTACACTTGAAGTATCACATAATTTGCTTTAAGAAAAAAAAGTATTTCAGTTGGAGAAAATAAAATTTAAAAAAAAGGGAAAAATGAGACACATTAAGTCCTTGAAGAAACATGCTTGAAAGCACATACAATAGTGTTATTGAGTATAAGTTTGGGAAATTTGTTATTTGAGAAATACATTATTTCTTTCAAGTAAAAATGTGTCAATTTCACATTATTTGGTAACATTTCATACTAACGTATATTATTTACTGTGAATGATTGTGTCATACATTTTGGAACCGTGTATGCTTTAAGCTCATATACTGTGTAAGAATTACTCATGACAACAGCAAACCTACTGCAGTCCACTGAAACCTGACTTGTAGATCACATGCAGTATATTTAATCACAATCCACTAGTGTTGCAACCTATTGAGAAAAATATATGCTGGTTGCATTACATGTAATAAAATCGACATTTGAAATTAGGGTTCGATTACTTTTTTATTGTACCATACTGTATTATCTGATTACATCATATTCCAGCCTTTAGTTTTATAGTGAGCAATAATATTAATATTATCCTTCAGATGGCATCGTTTAGCATTTAGTGTGAAAGGTGATGCTGTAACATTGATTGTGGACTGTGGCAAGGAATTTACACTCCCCCTTGCTCGACCCTCTCCATCACAAATTAGTAATGCAGGGATCATTCTTATTGGACAGCAACTCATCGAAGATGGCTTCTATTCGGTAAGATATAATATAAGATTTGTGTAGTTATAACTCAGTATTATTTTGAATTAACCCTGAGATATTTATCTTCATTACATATCTTGTTTTCACTAATTATATTTAATCACCATGTTCTTTCTTTTAAAATCGGGAAAACCTCTTAGTCAAAATAGTAATCAAAATATGAATACATTTTAATGATGATGTAATCAACTGAAAAGACATATGCGCATTGGTGTCCAGAGTAGGGGGTGGATGGATTCATGCATTATATACATTTCGGGGGGGAGGGGGCAAAAATATTTACTAATATAACTTTGGTACTATAGAAAGTAATAAATTATTTTCAAAATATACATAAAGTTAGTTTGTGAAAAACAGATCTAAAAATGGTATTGCTCACTTTGCTGACAATTCAGCATTTTCTATAAGACTCAATTATATGTGGATAATTTGTTCACAATGTGATGTACAGGGCTGCATCATGCTCATCATGATCCAAAGGTGCAATATCTGACTTCAGAGTACATATACAGGGGAGGAAGGGAGGACACCCTGGGTTCCAAAAGAGCAAAAACAGAAAGTAAGTATCATGGCTTTCCATTTGGAAAGAAAGAAAGCTAAATATTTATTTACTCTACGAATCACATGAAGTTGTGCACATGTATTGCTTGAAAATCGAAGATGGTCAAAATAGGGACTTACATGTTTCACATTTTGAAGATATATACACTAGCTGCATTGCATATTCGCAGTTTTGATTAATAATATCATTTATAAAAATAATTCCTTGTCTTGGTGTTCCATTACATTTGAAGCACACACATCGTTTGCACAATGTTGTTCTATTAGAAACACCATTGTATTATCAATCCTCTGTGTGCCGTAATAAATGTACTCAATGTGCAGCGTAGTATTGCAGTGAAAATTACCACCTTAGAATAGGGAAATAAATAATGTCAAATGATTTACACACATTTTGTCAGAGTACAATTTTGTCTTAGTAAGTTAGTGTTCTTGTATATTGATTGATTGATTTAGTTTATATTACTTCGCATTTTGTGCCTCTTGGCTAATTAGCGAAGATGGGAATGAGTGATGAAATGATGAAATTGATGAATGGACATTCACAAACAACCAAGCCCGAGTGGGATTCGAACCCGGGACCCTTGGTGTCGCAGCGCGATGTGCTAACCACTCAGCCACAGGGTCCGGCTGAGCTTATAATAGTTTCATTGTAGACTTACATGCACATCTGAGAGGAAACTTAATATTTTACTTTGGATTCTTTACGAGGTCAAGGATTTGCTGTTTGTATACAAATATTCAAACGAGGACATTTGTCCAAACCAGGGAAGAGTGGTACCAAATTTCATTGTAGAGAAAGCCCATTTCTGTTCTCGCCCCGAGCATAGAAATTTCTTGCTATGGCTCTTGGCACACATAAAACCTCCATAATACAGTGTATCATTGCAGCTTTGTAAAAGTGAGAAATATGAAGATATGATTACAGTGGCGGCCAACGTGATAAAAAAAAAATCCGCAATGCCCACCCCCAGCCTTTCCTTGAGGTTGCGCCACTGGCCAAGATGTTTATCCTCGTTTGGTAACGTGGAGAACAGTGTGTGTTTAAGTAATAACACACTAATCTGATTCATCTTCACTCAATAACCTATCTTTATACACTACAGGACACTTCCTTAAAAACACAACAATTATAAGAGGAAGGGAAAAACAAATCCTCTCACCTTCTGCTCCCCCATGCACATGTATTCCAACTGGATGTCGAATATATCTTAGACATTTGTTGCAAAAATAAATTGTTGAAATGCCAAAGGAAACTCGCAACACCATAGGTTTTTTACTTTTATATTTTTAAAAAAGTCTGGATGAGACGCATCTATATATTATCAAAATGTTCGTTTAACTTTGGAAAAATACTAGGTTCGTTTCTCCAAAAGTAGGCAGAAAAGTAGATAGTACCTTTCTCACGAATTACTTCCCCAACGGGTCTTACAAATCCGTCGTATTTAGCGACTTATCTCTGAAGGTGGCAACTGTGTCAAACACTGCGAAAGTTCCATCGCCGTGCCAGGCAAAAACGGGCACGGGTAATGTCTTATGGGCTAACCCCACCCCCTGCCCCTTTGTTCCCGGCTCATGGTGGAAATTTTCCTCGCTGAGACTTCTTCAACCCTATGCACGTCTGTCAACTCGGTTAGGCCAGCTCTTGGGCAGCGCCGATGCCTCACGAGGGTACGAAACAGCTTGCGATGCAGTGAGGAAGTTGGGGTGGTCATCACATTAGTTTGACCGATTGCAAGATTCGAATCTCCTTGTCTGTAAACTATCAATGGATTAATTTAACAATACTTGGCAGAGGTATGTGTTTCTTCTGAGGGTAGTGCCATGGCACGGCGGCTATCTGCCTTGAGCCGCCGCTGTATGATTATAATTAAATATAACATTATTAAATTGTTAAAGCAATATTTTTGTAATAGAACAAAGAAAGTTATGATAAACTTTTTTTTTGCCAATTTTCTGCAATTTTATTAATTATCTACTCTATATAATGCTTCTTAAAATTCAAAGAATGTTTTGTAGGGGAGGATAATCTAGTGTCATAGTTTGCATTCCACATAAAACTGCAGAATCAGTTTTGTGTAGCATATGTATAGTAAAAGAACTTAAATTATGTGATTATTAACTTTCAGTGAACTGTTGCTTCCCCAAATAATGCATAAAGAATTTAGTTTTTTTGTGTATATGTGTCAATTAAGATCTTTCTCCCTCCAAAAAGCCTTCAATGATTTTACATCCTGACTACAAATATATGTGTGTGTGTGTGTGTGTGTGTGTGTGTGGTGTATGTATACACAATTCCAGAGTGTTTAAATTCGAGTATGTTGTTCTTTCTTTCCAGGGTGATGTTCAATTACTTCAAATTGGGTTATCTCCAGAAAGGGCTTATGATTTATGCACTGACGTTGTTCCAAATTGTGATGCTGAACTGAGCAAAGTATCAGATGAAGAACACCATGATGTGGTAAAAGTGAATGGAGGCACGTTTTCTATCAACGGGAATGTAGAGCCGCTTGTTGTAACTCAAGTCTATGGTGGAAATGGTTCCTTAGTAAGTTTCTTAAACAAATGTTTTATTTTACTTTGAACTTTGCATTTCAATTTTGAGATATTGTAAAGTGTTAAGACAATCAGTTGCATGTTGAGTCACTCTTTCACCACTGTTGTGGCATCATCACCACTCCAATCTCTGATCCCATTCCATTCTTGTTTCTGAGGTTTCTTGTAAACTCATGTCTTGTGCCAGGAAATAGCTTATGCTCAGTTATTCCTGAATAAGTATGTTACATGAAACATCTATGCATGTTTTATTTGTCTTAAATTAATAATTTTAACAATATGCCATTAGTGACCAAGATTTTCATGAATGTATTGTTACTGATGACTCATTACACTATCTCTTTAAACTTCAAGGATGAATTTCCTCACACTCAGAAATCATTACAGCACAAACCTGGTGATTGCAGCTAAGATGGCATTGCCAACTGATATTTATTTCTATGTGACAAAATGGAAAAAAATCTTCAACTATTCTAATCTGTCTATACTCAATTTTACTGATTCTACATACCTTATATACCAACTTCTGGGACTGCTTCTTGTACTTGATTTCTCTAACCACTGGATTCAGATACCACTTTAAAATGTAGGTCCAGTTCCAATTACCCTATATGGGCATAGACTAGACATAAAATAAAACTAATACTCAGACATGGCAACAGTGTACAATTTCTCTTTCAGTTTACAGTATAGGAATGAGTATTTCCATTATATAGATAATGTTCAAGTCACAACTGTAATTAAATTTGTAATTGGATTAGCACTAGTCTGAAACTTTCTGTCTGTGGGGATCAGGTTGGAAAACTTTTAGAAGTTGGTGAATATTTTCTCAATAAAAAGGGATAGATTATTAGAATATATACACTATTGAATGAACTATATAGCGTTAACATTGTTGCACTTCTTTTTCTCAGAATCTTTTCCCTCATCTTCCACTAACTAACACTCACTCTGCATCCACATTCAAGTAAATCTTTGTTTTCTTGGACAGGTTTTCGAAGAAGGATCTGGTGAAATATCTCCTAGCACTGGTGCAGGAACTTATTACTACACAGTCCGTGGACCACCTGGACCTAGAGGGTATATGGGACCCACAGGACCACCAGGACCTATAGGACCAAAAGGGGAACCAGGAAGAGATGGTCTGGCTGGAATGAATGGGAACTCTGGACCACCAGGCCATGTATTTATGATACCGGTACGTAATTTACAATTTTTCATTTAAGATATGTAAACCTATACTTTAAAATAATAAAGATTTATTCATACTACATTCATTTGTATATGTTTTTCTTCAAAACAATTTTCCTTCACCAGATTTTAATTCACAAAAAAAAATATTTATGAGTTATATTTACAACTAAATTATGTTTACTTGTAGAACAACAAATTACATGTTGTTAATTTAAAAATCACTGTTGCTGGTCTCCATGGTACATGTTGAAAGTCAGAGATCTCAGGTTCAAACCCTACTCACGGCATAGATGTATTGTCATGTTTATCTCATAATTAATTTAATGTATTCATCATTAATCCTCATCATCACAATTAACCCAAGAGGTAGAGAGGCAATATTTTTTTAAAAAAATGGAATAAATAGAAAAACCACTGTCAATATTTCTAAACAAAAAGCATCACAAGATAATAAAAGTACATCATTATCATCCACAGATGAAAAACATAACCTCAACAGCGACCCAGACTCGCATGACTGGCAATGTTCAACCTAGAATATGGATGTAGAAGACATGAGACTAAATTGATACACCACATACAGCACAATCCTCTCACACAAAATACATGTCAGCTAGGTGGATTTTTCCCTCCGTACTTTAATCCCTGAATAAGAGATTGATCTTTCCAGGGGCGTGCCGTGACCTTTCGTGATAGGCAAGCGATGGGTGAATTTTTCGTTTCGGTTAATTATAACAATTTCAAATATAATATAGGCCTACACACATCCCTACTTACAATAATGTGCATAATGGTGACGTATCGGGCTTGAGTGTGTGAAGTGCATACATGCCGTAAAATCAAATCTTAGCTGCACGGTTTTTAAAGAAAGAAAACAGCCTTTCGCTATAACTTTTAAATTCCAACCATGAATAAAATTATGATTTACCTGATATTTGAGGGCAACTGTAAATAAAATTACGTTCTTCTTTAACCCTGAAAATAAGAAACATCCTATTAGCATAAAGTTTCGATCTTAAATAAATGGACGGGTTTTGGTTTCTTATTTGGCTAGAATTATGAATCATGACTTGTCTTCAGTTGGATGCAAGCGCAGATGTGATTCTGCGAACGTTCATGTCTTTGCACTGCATTATAAAAATTGCTCAAGCCACTCACCGTAGCCTGTATAGTTCCATCAGTGGCGTGCTCAGGATTTTCGAAAGGGAGGGGTTATGTATACTTTTTCTTGGTAGTCATTTTGTCATATTTTCCTACCTTTGACGTTCTTTTTTAGGAATACTTGGCGAAAGGGGGGTTATAACCCACATCAACCCCCCCTTGGGCACGCCACTGAGTTCCATGGTCCTAAATTTGTATTGAATAAAACGCATGGCCAACAAAATAATTTATTAAGATCATTGCTGCCACATAACAACATTCAACTGCCTAATGAAAACTTTCCCATCTTTCTTAGTTGGTTTGGTTATGAAAAATTCAGCACACGGTCGCTCATGGTTCACAAGCTCCAACCTTTCACGTTATGTTCTCGAAGTGAATGGTTTTGAAAGAAGGCCCCTAATAATCAAGTCCTTACCTGCAACACTACAAATCGATGGCTCGTCTGGTATGTCAACCATGGCGAAATTTTCAATGTAGAATCATACTTTTACATCAGGTACAAAAACATTACACAAAGAACAGAAAAAACAGCACAATATCACAGTAAAAAACAACACGCATCCGCAGCACCCATGCTTCTTCCGTTTCACCCTACCTGCAGTTGCAGTGTTACATACCCTCCATATTTCCGAGTAACTGACTACATGACGGTTATGTTCAAGTACCGGCTGTGATTTCATTTCTTATAAATAGCATACGACTGGTGATCACTGGCTAACTTCATAATGTAATTTGTTAATTACTATAGAGTTTCAAACATGAAAATCGTACCGCATGAGGTGGTGCTACAGACGCACAGAAAATTCTGGAAGTTAGCAACCTTGTGGCCAGTGTGGACGAAATCTTTCCAACACCCTTGCCAAAGACAGATGCGAGCTTGGTGTCGCTTGCCCTCGGTCTTTTCTCTTCGTGAACAGGGATCGACAGTGACCATGCAAGAACTGCATAAGTCACTTGAAAAGTGGGGAGAAAGGCGAGCAGTCCTCTTCCTCTAACGCGGTCAATCGTGCCGCATCACCCAGCTTCGTCAAGGGTGCAGCCGGTTTATGTTTCAAGCCAACAGAACAGGAAATAGGGGAAATGAAAATTCTGTAATGTAAATATCTTATAGTAAATAAATTCCATTCTAAGGTGTATAAAGGCATTGAAAAACACGGACTTAAGATATCAAAAGTGCTTTATAAAACAACGCAAGCGGTGCTTGCCCCGCCTTTCCTTACCACACGCTTCTGGATCTTACCAACTGACAGCTGAAATTCACCTAGTTGATATCTTGAGAGAATCCCTTCAGTGATTGGTTAATTGTTTATCATGTAGCCCTGAAGTCTGAAGAGAGCTAATTACCATAAAAGGAAAGATGAAATTGTGAAAGAAAAATGTGCTTCTTTGGAGACAGAAACTTCAAATCTTCCCTCCCTGTCTTACTCTTGAAAGCTGGACAGTCATAGAAATTATTCAGATAACATACATTTTATAGTTCATTAAAATTTTCTTAATATGCTACCCATATCCTCTAACTGGATTGCAAATTATGAAATTGAATAGTTTTCGAATCTGAATCCTCCCAAAAAAACAAATTATGGATATCAACAAATTTTCAGTTAAACACATTTCAGAAATAGATTGCTAGTGCATGTTGCTGCAGGTTTAATACCTGCTGGGAGCGCCCAAAATTTCTGCATTGGCCCAGCGAGCATTGTAGGTAGGCTTGAAAAAGAAGAAACAGCAGGTTTCAATCTTGAAAGCCAGAAAACAGCAGCAATGGAACTCGATGCACTAACCACATGTCACCCAATGAAAAAGCCCCTCCGGCAGGCCCTTAGAGGGCTGTTGTGCCATGGAGTATACTTTGGCATGTTGTCTATTTTTGAATAATGTTAAGAGGATGTTCATTTTCAATAGTTTAATGTGATAACTAGGAATTTATGTTCCAAACCATAAATGTATCTCTTTTAACAATTATTCAGTGTTTATATTACCAAATATGCTTCCAGCTCTGAGCTCCAAAGACAATTGCCATTAACATTGATTGTTTGTAAGTTCCAAAGACAGGAATGGTATCTGTGGCTATTTTCAGAAACTAATGAGTTCAAAGTGAAAATGGATTAAATTTGTGATTTTTGTTGTGTACAATTTTTCTTTACCTTTTAAACTGACTCTATTGAAACACCACCTTCTTTTGTTTTTGCAGATAAACTCCCAGGGAAACGAGAAAGGGCCTGATGCACAAGCTGAACAGTTTCGACAAATGTTATCTCAGCACATGGTGAGCATATTTTACAACAAAATTTTTATGACAGATTTGTCATTTCAAAAATATTTTGCACTTTAAATTCCCTTAAAACTTCGTGTTTTGGAATATGACACCACATTATATTCTATAAATAATTTAAAAACATATTTATATTCAACATTTTGTCTGTTATTTCTCCACAGTTTACAGTTTAGAATATTGGGATTTCTGTCAATGTGTCCTTGTCTAATTATTCTGCATATAACATTTTCAAAACATTAATCACTAAATTGTTGTTATTATATTTCACCCTAGATGGCAATGAGAGGAAGTCAGGGTCCTGTTGGATTGACTGGCGTTCCTGGGCCCACTGGACCACCAGGTCCTGAAGGATTGAAGGGAGAACCAGGGGAGCCAGGAGAACCTGTAAGTACCTTGAACATATTGCAAGTTTCCTCATATCTTGAATAATCACGTAATATGTAATAAATATTATTGCTGAATATCAAGTGGCAATAATTGGCAATACCAATTTCGGTTTACGGTTTGAGTTCTTTTTAAATTTTGTATCCTAACCTATTTCTCGTTGATTCTAGATTTTACAGTCATCTTGGTGGTCAAGTGCATCGAGCAGTTGCCTCACAACATTGTTGACAAAGGTTCCAGGTTCAAGCTATGGCCTGGGCATGGCTGTTTCTTCACTCCTGCACCCATTATTCTAATCATAATTTGTCCTCATTATTGTGATCAGCCAAAAGTGTCAGAAAGTGACATGGAATAAGACAAATACAACATTTGGTTTCTAATGTAGAATGTAAGTCCCATCCCATGTATATGTAATGAATTTGTATGTTTTTGTAGGTTGTGAATTTCATTGCCATCATCAACACAAACTTTTACATCCATGAAGAATAAAATTAGAACTGAGTTGATACCAATAACAATGTATCAGCCAATACCACTGATATCTGTATCAGAAAGAACCAGTTGGAATGTAATAACCAGTTCTTAATTTTGTAGTCTATGCATAACTTTCATTATTTTGTTAGCGTCGTTGCCTTTTAATCAAGGAGTCCCGGGTTCGATACCCAGTGGAGGCACATAGTGGTTCGGATCCCACTTTAAACTGTAGGTCCAGCCCCAATTAGCCTTACTGTGCATAAAGTGAACTTAAAACACCAAATAAAAAATAAAAATAAATCATTATTTTGTAGGGGATATGGACGTTGTGATTAAAAGAACATCTCGTGTGAAATCATCAATACATTAAAGCAGAACTCTTGTAGATTCCTTGACATGTTTCCAATGGAAAACTTATATCTTAAAATTTGTACATATATTTTGAATTGTTACAGTTTTCAAGTACCGGTATCAGTTGAAATCAGCATTATTGGCATCAGAAATTATCTGTTCAAAGTGCATTTTGAAAAATGATGACTATTGTATCATTGCACTCAATACACATATTATAGATAAGTAACACAGGTGAATATATATATATATATATATCTGATGTGAAGTTCATACCTATAGCTTGCAGAACCAGTTTTACACATAATTATGATTTTCAAATAATTCCAGGGTCCTCGTGGATTAAGAGGCATGATGGGACTACCAGGACGAGAGGGTCGTAGAGGCCGTCCAGGCAGGGATGGAGAAAGAGGGTTAACTGGACCACCTGGTACTAAGGGGGAGCAAGGATTGCCAGGGTTGCCAGGTAAGATAGAAACATTTTTGTTTCCTTGTTGCATTAATACTGGTTATAATGTGAATAACTTGACTATGTCTGAAAAAGGAACATGGAAGGTTTTCAGTTATATAGAGCATAACACCTTATCCAACTTCCAATTGTATGTTTTCAATGTTCCATGCAGTGAATCACTTAGAAATATTCCACATAGACTTAGCAGATAAATACAATAAAAAATTAAAATAAGGTAGGTATTATCTACCTATCAACATTCTTTACTGTTTCCAGTCTCTGGCTGGGTCAGCATTGAGGCCATGCCCAGTGTTTAGATGTAACTAGTTATTTAAAGGTAAAGGTAAAGTGTTTCCCTGTGCATAGCACCATGCCATGAAGGTGTATAGGAGGTGTGGGGGTAACACCCCACACTTTCTTGATCCAGTCGTGAGTGGGGGTGATGTGATCAGCATCACGCCCCTGACCGCCTTTACCCCACAGGGTTTCCCCCAGGTACCCATGTTATTCGACGCTGGGTGGGCGCCGGGGCCGCTTTCACCGTTAGAAAAGTTCCCGGATTTGAACCGGCCGGGGATCGAACCCGGGACCTTGAGCATGGTAGTCAGACGCGTTACCGACTGAGCCACCGCGGCCACTCTAACTAGTTATTTGCAATGTGGTATTTGTAGGGGGGATGAGATGGAATTCCCCCTCTCTGGATACTTGTGTCCCCCTCTCTGCTTGATAAATTGTATCCCCGGGAGGGAATGATATTTGGGGGGAAACAAAAATTATTGGCAATTTAGTTACATTTTCTCCCACTTCACCATTCAATTGCAACATTTTCTGTTAGACAACTGGAAGCTCAATTTGGCGAACGCAGTGCAATGAATGTGCAAGTTACAAATGAGTTGTGATGTGACTCGTACTTGTCACCACAGAGCCTGTCATTTGTATGAGAAGAACAATAGTGCGTGAAGATAGCCTACGAGGAATTTTTGAAGTGAGCGCAATAGCCCTTTACCAAGTCATTTTTTAGCATAATGAACTAGATTTCTTTATGAAAGTAGAATGTTAGTCCAAAAAAGTGAGCATTACGAGTTCCAGACTCTGAAATATCAGGAATCTGCCTTTAAAATGAAGGCATTCTGATAAAGCTGGTGGGGGTGAAGGCTGTATTGATCAAAGGATGGGTTTTAAAAATTTGCAAGTGGATCTACACAAGAAGGCAGGAGTATTAAAGCAGTAAGTTCCTTTTGACAGTTGGCTGCCTGTGAAAAATTTAACAAATGAAAAATAACACGGCCATGGCTTGATTTATCTAGTGATGTTATACAGACATCATCTTTCAACATCACTGAATAAAAATACATGGGCCGACCCCCATAGTGTAATGGTTAGCACATTGCGATATGACACGAGGGAATCCAGGTACGAATCCCAGCCTGGGCATGGGTGTTTGTGAGTGTCCATTCATCAATTTCTTCATATCATCACTCATCCCCATTTTCGCAATTAGCCAAAAGTGACAGAAAAGCAAAGTAAAATAAACTAAATCAACCAATCAATCAAACTAAAACACCTTGGCCAGTTGGAATGTGGTATTTTTGTTGGAAATATTTTCAGCATGCGTTGTCAAGTTGGTAGTTTTGTAATCTTGTGGCAAGCTAAACACATTTATAAAATATCATGACTAAAAGTACAGAAGAATCAATATTGAATCCATTCTCTTGATCAGTTCCGTAACAAAAATTGATTATGAAATTACATACACAATAATGAGCATTAGATATATAGTAGTGGTAATTGGTATTGTCTTGTATTCAAGGAGTCCCAGACTAATTAGGCGTAACTTGGCGGGAACATTTGCGTAACTAACGAATTTGCAGAATTATCAAGCTAATGGAACTTGTGTTAAGCTCCTGGGACCTGAGAATCAAGTAAATGAGTATTTTTTATGATTTCACAAATATAACCGTAATTTAGCAAAGTAGTCTTGGGTGCTATTTTTATGGTGTAGAAAACTTTCTGATTGTGCTCCCCCCACCCCCAAAGATACTGCCCAAGTTCGATTCAGGTCCCTAAAAGTTAGGTCCCAGGCTGGAATTCTGGAGGGGTTCAAAATCTCACTTTAAAAATTGTAGGTCCAGTCCCGATTAGCTGTTCTGATCATATAAAGTGGACTTGGCCTTTTCTGTCAAGATACAAATTTAAATCGGCAATTTTCAGCAATTATTAAAAATTTGTTTGATCAAAGCTCTTTTTATTTTATGTTGAGTGACATGAAATGAAGTGTCGAGTGACTCCCATTTACCATTTTAAATTATCGAGATAACCCCCTCCCCTCTGTATTCCCTCTCCTCTAGCGGTCACAAACATACATAGACACACATATTTGAAGCATTATATCATGCTGTCTCTAGACAGTCAGTAGAAACCCCCCCCCCAATGGAATTTACTTAAACAACACACTGGTTATTTGTAACTCGGTTAAAAGTAACAATTATTTTTGAAGGATTCTAACTGAACTGTAACTAGTTACTTTTAAAAGTAAGTAGCTGCAACTGCAACAGAGTTACTTTTTGCAATAAAAGTAAAGTTATCAACAGTTAGTTTACATCACTTAAATTGTTATCTTGAGAATCTGTAATGTGGGGGAAGAGCTAAATTTGGTAACTGTTTCTAACTATGTGTTTTCTCTGGATGCTAGGGTGAAAGGATTAGGCAAAGAATCTATGGTACTCTGCAGGCTAAATTTAGAACATCCATGCTTTATTACAACTTGCCATTTGTAATTGCATGCAGAGATTCAGTGTTTTGTGAGTGGAGCTAGAAAGAATTAACCTATTTTTAATTCATGACAATGAGACAACTATGGAGATACTTTGCATAAATATTTATCCCTCCCTCACTTCAAGAACTGATCAACAGAGTGTCATTATCAAATGGATGATGACTTGTAATGAAGTCACTGCTCAAATAAGTGTTCAAAGCAAGGATGAATTCATTCAATTTATGGGAAGGCATAGTTAGCAATTCAAAATCATAAAAAATTTCTGATAAAAGATTTTGTAAAAAGTGAAATAAAGTGCCAATACATGCAGAACTGATAATAAAATTTACTTTATTGCAACTTGTGTAGGTTTGCCAGGTGAGAAGGGTGACAGAGGGCTACCAGGAAATGCAGGTGAAACAGGATTACCAGGTCATGATGGAATGCAAGGAGATGAAGGCCCTCCAGGGTTGCCAGGTCTTCCTGGAGAACTTGTAAGTAAATTTTATCAGAAAAGTACCTACATCATCACTATCTTGCACCATTTCCAATATCTTACTGCATTAGCATTACCGCAAATTCTGAGGAAAAGACATAAACTGAGTTATGAAATAAAATTCGAACTACTAAATGTTTGTATATATGATTTGACAAGTTTAACTAAGGCAACTTGATATGAGCTACATTTTTAGATGACATCAGCATTTATAATATGTTACTGGTGTACCTGATATAAAAGAAAATTTGATTTCTTAAAAAATGTTACTGTGTATCATATTGTACATTTTCTTGTAATCTCTTTGGTATATTATAAATTATGTAACAAATTCCATTTTTTTTGTATTATTAAATGTTTATGATTATGATTATTATTCTGTCTATTTTTGTGTCAACTTATGAGTAATAACTATTTATGTCATCTCTTGAAAAAAAAAATCGTAGATGTCATTCTTGTTTAGAGCATGTTTAGCACTCAAAATCTATTTATCTGTATTTTTCTTGGAATGGTATAAATCAGTGGTGGCAATTGGGTCCCAAAACCAGGGGGGAGGAGGCAAGGTGCCAAAACTAGGGGGGCAAAGACAGTATATTTTCCTTTGTAAATAAGATTTAGCATAGTGCGTCACTGGTATAAATATATGGATTTTGCCAGGGAAAATCATAATCACTGCAGATCATCAACCAGGACACAGAAGTAAGAATATGCTTCTGAAAGATTGGCTTGGTTATTGTCGCATACTTCTTGGCATAGAATTCAGGGTAACAGCTAGGTCTATGTGACCATAGACTTTCTGATAGCCATGCTTGAATATTATCTGTAGTAATTGGGTCATTTACAATTGAATATTAAAATATATCCTGAAGGCAAATTGTAAAGAAAGACCAATCACTTGCCACTAAAAATTCAGAAGCTTTGTGTGCATGTGGTGGCCACACAAGGTTCTGTACACTAAACCTGAGCTGCCCTCTCTTATGTCTCAAGAGATAGCTGCAGTGGCGTATGCTGGTTCTAACGAGTGGGTAATCTCCGACCTTTTGATCCTCAAACTCCAAAAAGTTTCCGTGCAATTTATGTCAAGCTCCATATTGGATTTAGGAATATTGTGTCGGAATGTTTGTCTTATTGCTACGATCACAATCAATTAATTCTCGTTATTGCAGTTTACTATACGTGTAGAATTTCAAATAATAAAACAAGACAATATTATAAAGCTATAAAAAAACAACCTGTGAAATATGAAATGAAAGACGTGCACTAGTGAAATAAAAACCTGCAATATTAATTTAAGTGCAAAATTCAACTTACTCCAGGACCCGATTACTTGTGCCAAACCACATCCAAAGGACGCTGTTTGTCCAGTTCACGTCAATACGTGTCTGTGCGAAAGATTGCAGCTTAACAAAGGAAGTTATGTGACTTTTGGATTTTTCATGTTTGGCACAAGTGTTGCAAAGATTACAGTATCAGCCACGCGTCCATACATTCTTTTCAGCCCCGAAAAGTAAGCACGGCCAACAAAAATGCAAAGCTTATTAACACTTATACTTCCAGTCAACCATGGTGTTTTGTCATAATTTGCTTGCGAAAATGCCTCACATATTCCCGATTTTTGTCTTTGTGTGTAGAAATAAGTTCAAGCGATGACACTGGCCTACCTGTATTAACAATTTGCAACTTCTCCTGAAAAGATCTTGTTCCAAAAGGTTTCACCAGCAAATCTTGTATCACATCCATTACCCTTTAACACAGCACTATCACGACAAACACTAACACCTAAATAAATAATAAACACGAAGCACAGTACGAAGCCAACGACTACGCATTCAGTTTCACGTGCCAAACTTTTGTTGTTGTGTTCCTGGCTCAGAATGAAATTCCCTATGAATGGTAAAAGAAATCCCTTTCCGAGCTCGAAATGACAGGTTTTTAAAAGTTCGAATCATTGCAGGTCAGAGCCAGAATTTTATTTCGGGATGGGGATCATCCCTTATTAGCAGCCGCCACATAAAGTTGAAACAGTGGGGTTAGAAGTCCTGAAGATGAATCTCAGATTATTACAACGTATTATGCAAAGTGTTTAATCCTGCTAATGAAGTAAAATTAATTACCACTATACACTTTTTAAATTAGATATTTGTAGGATTTCGGGGAGGGGGGTTTCAGCCCCCCCGAGTCCTCCACCTGGTTACGTGCCTCATGTGTTTTTTTTTCGTTTTATGTTTAATTCGTTCATCTTCATCACTATTAATCTAAACAGGCGGAATATAGCAACTTAAATTAACTAATATATATATATATATAATAATTTATTTTTGATATCTTTCTCTTTAAAAAATATTCAGTTCCGTGAAGGAAGTATTCTCGCTGCTTTTGAAGATTAGAGAGGAGAAACAATTACTATTTTTGTAAATACAAGGATGGGGGGAGTCAGCATAGGTATAGGTGCTTTAATTGCTTAAGCTTTGAATTTTAATTCAGTTTGCTTCATCTTCAATATTTAAGCTTTTCCCTTTTGATAAATTTATGTTCAAGTAACAGAAATCAGCAAGACAGAAGCAAATGTAAAGTGAAAATTAGCATAGAATTGGTTTGCCCATGTTATTCAGTTTTCCTGTTCTTCGCACTCTAGCGGGTATGTTTTCCCAAGTTCAGCGGAGGGAACGGGAAAGGCTCTGAAGGTTGAGAGTGCGACCGGTGGACTCTCACAAGAAGGAGCTTACCCTGGGCACGGAATCACCGCGCCTGAGAAGCAGTGTTTCCTCCCCCTCTTTTCTTTCTCCTCCCTCCTCGCCAAGGGTTGTAAGGAAAGCGGGAGGAATGACGTCAGGGTGAGATTCCCTGAAGTCATTCCACCGGCTGGAGAAAGGTTCCCGGACATTCGGCGGCAAACAATTGGAAGTATTCGCGTGCTGGAAGCAAGGAAATGTATGCATCGAAATAGGTTTGGAAGAATATTGCGAGGAAATGTGTGTGTGTGTGTGTGTGTGTGTGTGTGTGTGTGTGTGTGTGTGTGTGTGTGTATATATATATATATATATATATATATATTTAAAAAAAGAAATACAGCCGGGTCATCTGCAATTACCTAGATGACCCAGAGTATATGCCGCTGGATAGCTGCTGTATATCTTTGGTGAATGTCACAAGTAACATCCTCTGGCAAGTTAAAGGTACACTTCAAAAGGAAATGGCGAAAAACTTAAGTTCATTCAGTGTGTATAGATTACCTACATTGTCTTTTTAGTTTACAATAATAAATCCTTTTGTGGTTTCCATAACAACATTGTGTTTTTCGTTCACAGTGTTTAAATATAGCCTGTGCCTAAACACTATTCCCATGTCTGAAAGCAGTCTGAGTGCTTCAGTAAGTCTCATTGTTCACTGATGAGCATTCTACTACTATTAATAGTGATGTCATAACACAACCACCTTTTTTTCTCATGGTACTTGTGAAACATGTCAAACTTTTACTAAAATGTTCTACCATAAAAATATGAATACACTGGATTTTCCAAAATCATTTGCAATATGACATTGTGTACGAGGGTCACTATTTATATTTTGAGCCTAACAATGAAAAAACAGGAATTTGGCATTGAAAACTGCTTTATTGTTTTTCGAAGTATTCTCCTTTATGGTCAATACACTTTTGCATTCGTTCGAACCATTTGTCAAAGCAGTTTTTCCAATCTTCTTGAGACACCTCCATAATATGGTTTTTGAACGCATCAACGGCGTCTTCCGCCGACGAAAATCGTTGTCCACGCAATTTATTCTTGACATTCGGGAACAAGAAGAAGTCATTGGGTGCCATATCAGGCCTGTACGGTGGATGACCCATCAATTCGATTTTTTGACTGTTCATAAAGTCGGTTGTTAGACGAGATGTGTGACAGCTGGTATTGTCTTGATGAAGAATGATCCGACGGCGAAGACCTCTGGCAAACAAATTGTTGTGTACCATTCAGAGTTGACCGTTCTATTATACGTTCCTCTAAAGGCACAGTTGCCACATGACCAGTTTTCCAGAAAAAACAGGCGACCATTTGTTTCGATGTGCTTCGAGCGCAAACAACTTTTGTTGGATTGGGTTCATCTTGAAACACCCATGCAGTTGACTGCTGTTTACGTTCCGGCTCATATGCATGTATCCATGATTCGTCACCTGTTACAATCTTATATACGTCTTTTTGAGTTTTTGTCAAATTGTGGGGGATCCAACGAGAACATACCTTTCTCACAGCTAAATGATCATGTAATATTTTATATATGCCTATGGTTCCCTCAATCTCACAGTATGTCACATGACGATCTTGCAGTATTAGGTTTTGCACAGCATCAATGTTTTCTTGAACAACAACTGATTTTGGACGACCTTCGCGAATCTCGTCGGTGAGCGAATGGCAGCCACGATTAAATTCGTTATACCAGCGTTTCACAGTGGCAAAGGATGGGGCTTCATCGCCAAATGTGGAAGTAAGTTGATCGATGCACTCTTGTCTTGATAATCCACGTCGAAAATCGTAAAAGATCATCGCACGAAAATGTTCACGAGTTAATTCCATTTTATTGCTGTCGCGCAATCTCCAAGGCAACATAAACAACACAAATGAAGCTATTGACAAAACATTTGAAGTACGTTATGGTCAATAATGCCAGACGATTCTGTGCAAACGTCAAATCGCGCCTAACTTCAATCAGTGTTGCCAAGGCTCAAAATATAAATAGTGACCCTCATATGTGTATATATCTACACAAAAAACTTAAATTTATCTATGCTCTTATTTTATCTAAACGTTTTGTAATAAACATGAAATCAAAATCTTATCTTTAAAGGGTTATCATACAGATTTGTAAAGTATACCTGCTGAAGATAAAATTCCTACTTTAAGGTATAACTATTGATTCTTCAAACAAAGAATTACAAAAATGATATGAATACACACCTTGTATTATATGTATTTGTTTTTAATCTAGTACTTACTGCATATTATAGAATATGATATGGCAGTTTGAATGTTGGATATTGTCTTTATCCTTGTCTGTGGTAACTTATACTTATGTTAAATACATGAACTTCAAGTATCCATTTGATTGCTCTACTTTATATTTCAGGGACCACGTGGTTTTCCAGGCCCCCGGGGTTTCCCAGGCCTTCCAGGTTCTCCAGGAATTCCAGGGAGTGAGGGACCAGTTGGTCCAAAAGGAAACACAGGACCTCCTGGGCAGCCTGGTGCACCAGGGCAGCCTGGACCAGCCGGTCCAATTGGACCACCAGGGCCTCAAGGCATGTTGGGCCCACCTGGACTTGCTGTATGTATTTTCCAGGCTTCCCTTTCAATGTATATATAATGAAGAGTGATACCGAGCAAAATCTGGAAAAGCTCTACTTCTCCAACTCTTCACGCTGGCCAACGACCCGACCATTCAAAGACAATACTGCATACCACAGAGAATAGGATTATTCTTTTAACTGCATAAAGCTGAGTATGTAATCCCGGCCTCACTTCCTCTAGGGACTTTCCATGGAAGGTAGAGGCTTTAACCTCTCGAGGGGTTGAAAGAAAAAACTCTCTCTGTTAGTAGAAATTCATCGAGTATAGTGGGTATGGAAGCGTGGCAGTTTGAGGCAGTGTATAACTAAGGGCACCAGATGCCTCAGTAAGTTGCACCTCAAACCCAGGACTTTACATCGATCTTCATCACAGTCGGGTCTAGGTAAATGTGGAGAGAGCTTTGCTCTGGTATTCCTCTTCTTTCCTCTTTTGACAGAATAGCAAAATTATGTTACAAAATGAAAACCTCTCGCATTGCATAATTTGCTACATCCCTTGTGACTCAATGTTCCCCAAGATAATCAAACTGAGTCACACTTCAATAAATTGCCTGCAAGGTAGTGAAAAGTTTCAGTTGATGCTAATTTTACGAATGTAATGGTATAATGCGTATAGACTGGTTTTGTGAATATGTGAATGCACAGTTGGTTTTCCTCAGGCAAAATTAATTGTGGTGACTCGATTACAAACGTTAATTGAGCGACTCGAGGTAAAACTTGATAAGCCACACACTGTTCAAAATTGAGTTTCATCATAGCATCAATCATCTTAATCCGTCGAAATCAAGGTGTCCTGGGTTCGATATCTGGTGGATGTACATAGTGGTTCAGATCCCACTTTAAACTGTAGGTTCAGTCCCGATTAGCCTTACTGTGCATAAAGTGGACTTAAAACAATCCAATCCAATCCAATCATTTGATTCAGTTGCTGCACAGTCTCCAGTTTCTGTAGAATAGTGAATGAAGTTCCTTCAGTAGTTGCTGAACCAGAAACACACAGGAACATGTGTGTGGATAACCCATAAGCCACAATGTAATGGACGAACTTTCACATGTGTCTTTCTCGGTTTCATACTTTTTGTGGGTTATCAAGTTTTACTCCCAAACCGCTCAAAAATGAAGGTGAAATACTCATTCAGTTTGTTCATGGAGCATTTACAAGTTTATATTACAAAGATAGAATATTGGTTATTGTAACAGTAAATTTTCAATCTATACCTCATTGGTATCAGTTAAAATTTCATATCAGTTCATAACTCCATGCTTGGGTGGCCAGGACAATATTTTCAGACTAATAACCATAATAATAATCCTACAATGCATTATAACCATTCTCACTTACAACTAAGCTTGACATTGATAATCATGTAGCGAAAAAAATAATGAACTTAAAAAAAAGAAAAAAAAAATATGTGGCTTTAAAGGCAGACCTGCATATGCTGTTTTCCAGCCCAAACAAAGCTTTATGCTTGCTAGTGCCACTGAATTGTAGAGTTCATTGTTTCATTACTTTAGAATTTGTTAGGAGTAAAACAAATATTCCATACAAGCAGCTCGGGAATAAAACTTGATAACCCATACTCAAAAATTAAGTTAGAATTGGATCCAGTTGTTGCACAATAGAATAAAGTTTATTTAGTAGCTGGTAATGCTGGAGCAGAGACTAAACTGGATAGCTCAGCCATAACACAAGGCACAGATGAGTTTTTCTCATTTACATGCTTTGTGGGTTATTAAGTTTTTATTATTGTTAAATACCATACCAAGAAGATAAAAAAAGCATCATGTTTTGTATTTGTTAATGTTGTAGATTCAGTTAAATTTCCTGTGTAATTAATAGAGGCACATATTTGTGGTAAATAAAAAAGCAAAATTTCAGTAATAACACAGACTAAATTTCAGGTTCAAAAGTGGTAAATAAAATAAAATGTCTGTGTTACAGCAGTGAAAAATTGGATCAAAAGTGGTATATAAAATGACATTTTGGTTATAAAATTGTGAATATAATCCTAAATTTGATTTAAAAACTGCACTTATTACACAAAATAAACATATCCCCTCTAATAGAACATTTATGTAGTTACCAGAGTATTAAGTTTATTCCTGTATAAAGGGGTCCATTTTTGCTTCTCAAATATTTGCAGCAGAATTAATCAATTTTCCATGAATTGTATAACTTACAATATATTTCAAACTTCAGAAAGTGTTACATCGGTAAATAAACTACATTTCGTGTTTAAGAGTCTATTTCACATTTCGCGTCATTTCGTGACAAAACAGGGTAGGAAAATGCACCTTGCACCTTTCAGAAACATGAAAAATTAACATTACAATGTGTTATTTCACATTTCGCATTTTTGTCAAAAACGAAATATGCATGCCTCTAGTACTTAATATGTAATTTTGATCTTACTTTTTTTTCCTGATTGATCAGGGTCCACAAGGTAAACCAGGGCTCCCTGGCTTACCAGGGGCTGATGGAGTGCCAGGACATCCAGGGAATCCAGGAATCCCAGGTTCAAAAGGTGACACTGGACCTCCAGGACCACAGGTTTGTTTAAGATAATCCCTTAACATCCATAAATACATACAGCTTTATTGCTTACAATATATCTTCAGATGTTAGTTGCGCTATCATCACTATATATGTGCTTGATAAATAATGAACTTTATTATTTTCAAATAAATATAGTGAGAAGTGAGACTTCATTAAATTGCAGAATGTGGATACAATACGAAATTTAAATGCAACTAGTGGTTTAGATGCTTCATGGCACATGGGGAAGCAATATATTATGAACCTAAATTTTTTTTGTTGCAGTTGCCTGAAATTATGTAGAGTAAAGCTTTAGGCATTATTCTACGAGGGTCACTATTTATATTTTGAGCCTAACAATGAAAAAACAGGAATTTGGCATTGAAAACTGCTTTATTGTTTTTCGAAGTATTCTCCTTTATGGTCAATACACTTTTGCATTCGTTCAAACCATTTGTCAAAGCAGTTTTTCCAATCTTCTTGAGACACCTCCATAATATGGTTTTTGAATGCATCAACGGCGTCTTCCGCCGAAGAAAATCGTTGTCCACGCAATTTATTCTTGACATTCGGGAACAAGAAGAAGTCATTGGGTGCCAAATCAGGACTGTACGGCGGATGACCCATCAATTCGATTTTTTGTCTGTTCCTAAAGTCAGTTGTTAAACGAGATGTGTGACAGCTGGCATTGTCTTGATGAAGAATGATCCGACGGCGTTTGTTTGTTTTCCGTATTTGACCGAAGACCTCTGGCAAACAAATTGTTGTGTACCATTCAGAGTTGACCGTTCTATGTTCCTCTAAAGGCACAGTTGCACATGACCAGTTTTCCAGAAAAAACAGGCGACCATTTGTTTCGATGTGCTTCGAGCGCGAACAACTTTTGTTGGATTGGATTCATCTTGAAACACCCATACAGTCGACTGCTGTTTACGTTCCGGCTCATATGCATATATCCATGATTCGTCACCTGTTACAATCTTATATACGTCTTTTGAAGCACCCCGATTGTATTTATTGAGCATTTGTTTGCACCAATTGACGCGAGTGTCTTTTTGAGTTTTTGTCAAATTGTATGGGATCCAACGAGAACATACCTTTCTCACAGCTAAATGATCACGTAATATTTTATATATGCTGGTGGAACTAATGCCTATGGTTGCCTCAATCTCACAGTATGTCACATGACGATCTTGCTGTATTAGGTTTTGCACAGCATCAATGTTTTCTTGAACAACAACTGATTTTGGATGACCTTCGCGAATCTCGTCTGTGAGTGAATGGCGGCTACGATTAAATTCGTTATACCAGCGTTTCACAGTGGCAAAGGATGGGGCTTAATCGCCAAATGTGGAAGTAAGTTGATCGATGCACTCTTGTCTTGATAATCCACGTCGAAAATCGTAAAAAAATCATCGCACAAAAATGTTCACGAGTTAATTCTATTTTATTGTTATCGCGCAATCTCCAAGGCAACATAAACAACACAAATTAAGCTATTGACAAAACATTTGAAGTATGTTATGGTCAATAATGCCAGACAATTCCGTGCAAACGTCAAATCGCGCCTAACTTCAATCAGTGTTGCCAAGGCTCAAAATATAAATAGTGACCCTCATATAAGTTAAGTGACTATATGATACACATTATTTTATTAAATTTGGGACTGGACAAAATGCAGGTAATAAATTTATCTATAATTTTTATTAACAAAAGGGAACAATAGCATTATGGTTTGGTTGAAATAGCATTTCACAGCTAAAATAAATTCCTATTACATATTTTCAATTAAGATTAACTTTTTCCTTAATGGCAAATAGAAGACGAATGTGTGTGGAAATATCATTGTCAAAAATGGTTCCTCTTGAACCTTCCATTACTAATATATCATAAAGTGTACATATAATATTCTTAGTCTAAACACCACTACACTGAAATTTTGACCTTGAAATAAAATTAATTTTGTAGCTAAATGTTGTGTACAATTTCATATACAATTGATAATATTAATGTTAATAGAAATAGTAGAAAGAGCTCTAAATAAAATTTATGTAAAATATTGATCAGATAGAGAACATGGTTAATTGCAGCGATCAGTGGCACAGGAAAGGGGGTGAAGTACAGGGGTACATTGTACCCCCTAAATGTTTGAAGGGGGTACTGTACCCCCTAAACTGAAGATTCTAGTTGTACCCATTGTACCCTCCCCCTCGGATACAATATGCTACTGTTAAAAGAACCTTGTATTTTCTAATCGCTCAATACAAAAAGTGTAAATTGTAAGCATTATTTTCCTTACCACAGAAATTCAAACCATTGTAAACTTATTCTACATGTACTACATTGTGCTTGCTACTAGTTAGTTCATTGATCTGTGTGTTTGGAAATCTTTTTAAGGAGATGAAAATTATTAAAATGTGTGTGGAATGATGGAATGAGCTAAAGTTTACTTTCAGAAAATGACGCTGCAGACGAATGCCCCTTCGTGTAAGGGGGTACATGTTTTGTAAGCAAGTGATCGCGTTGATTCGAAGATATAAATCTGCATCAGAATAGTATATGACTGACCTTCTTTCATTTTGAATTTTTCAAATGGAATTTTCCGAAACAAAATACTTCCACAATTCCTGCCTCGTCTTGTTTTCGGGACGTGACACGGCAGACCAATTTGGGGGGTACAATGTACCTCACCAAATATTTTTATAACTTTGTCAGAGGGTGTTCGGAAAACTGTAATTAAACCTATATATTAAGAGATTTTTTTTAAAAATAGAGATGGTACTGAGGCAAGAAAAGTCTGAAAGTTGGAGACCACCTGAAATAAATCTATGCAAAATCAAAAGGAGATTATATTTGATGTCTGAGACGATCTCGTTCGAAACTTTGGTATCACATTTGAAGAATTTACTTAAAATAAATTTAAATTACTGTGTCTTATTCAGACATACCAAGCGTATATCTTGTTCATATTTCAAATAAGTTGTTTATTTTGTTTATTGTAATTAAAAAGTTAATCCATTAGTGACAATTGCGAGCCTGTGCTGCCCACTTTCATCAATTCAGGATAAAATGGTTCGCAGTGTCGAACAAAATGTAAAGCAGAAAAATGTTATTAAGAAAATTTTTGCTTTAATGACATATATACATTGTGAAAGTTTGAGTGGTGATACATTTGGCTCATGTTGATACCATTCCTAGTTGAATGGATCAGCGTTATTTCCTAGACATTAAAACAGGGTGTGATTTGTGATTTTATCAGAAGGGGGGATTTACCTATGAATTAGATATGCTTAGAATTGGACATAAATTGCTTAAAATCTAATTTTGATATCGAATGCAACACAAACACAACACCATTTCAAGTTAAATTCTAAAGTCAAACTGTAAGAAAATTACATTATTCAGTTGAATGCACAAAATTTATGAGACTCTGCAGGTTTGATAATTTGCCAGTTGACTTGTCAAGGACACTCCATTTTGTTGCAAATTTTTCTCCATTAAAACAATGCATTGGGAGTCTTTTGAAAGGAAAAGCAGGGTTTGAACTTCTAAATGATTTCTCTAATCAGTTAAGGTAAAATTCATGGCACTGAACCCACTTTCACACTCAGCTGTAGATATTGGTACAATTTGGATTGGATTCACAAGGTCCTTGAGTGAGGTGGGAATGCGTATTGAATTTTCTCTGTAGATGTGAAAATCTTCGACTGGTGATGCGTACATGCTTTCGCTTACATTAAAGTTCACTTTTTTTTATATAAACGAGGAATTAACATGTCACCATAAAACACACGTATGTATCTGCATTTAATACGACTACACCTGAAAAGAAACCTAACTCTTCAAACCGGCTCTTCATATTGTCCACCAACGATTGAAAAATATTCTTTCGAGCGTATGGTTTTCGTCTAACTTTGCTTGCTCTGAGATATGAAGGATTTCGGTTTAGCACATGCAATGATAGTACTTTCAGTGTTTGAAGATCATCATAAAGTACAGTTAATTACATTACAAATAATTACTATGTCAAATGTTTTACAAATACTTCAAAGTTAGATCTCTTAAGAGTTGATTGGGAATCATCTCGATTCAGTATCTTTTAAAAAAAAGCAACACAATGCTATAGCTGTCAACAAGTGTTCGAAAAGTCATGTTAACATACGTCAAAGACAGGGCACAGTTTTCGAAAATTGTTAAAACGGTACTTGTAAAATACCTTCTAGAAGTCTGAGAAATTACCGAATACATGGCTTCTAAAGGGCACTGCATACGGTACATATCTGTCATAAATTAGATTAATGCTATGGGGCTCTAAAATGAACTCAACTGAAGTGGAATTCTATAAGTACGATATTTTTAAAAATATGATTTTCATATTCAGTGGGTGGGAAATGATTATTCCTGATTTGGAATGAATCAAGTTAGGAGGGGGAATCCTCCTCACCCCCTTTAAATAGCAACCTGCATTAAAATGAATACACATAGCTTTGCTCGCAATTTTCATATTACAAACTCCTGATTTTCCATCCCTTTAAATTCAAAATGAGCTCAGAATAAGCTCCAGAACTTTATATGTTTTAGAATTGTTATCTGGTCTTAAAACCTGTTTTTAAATAGTCATAAATTTTTCATTAAAAAAACTATATTCGCGTCTAAAATGGAATTTCCCATGCCCCCCCTACACACAGAGAGAGAGAGAGAGAGAGAGAGACAGATATATATATATACATATGTAAGGTTGAATTTTTGTACCCCCCAAATGAAAAACGTTCCTGCTCCACTGGCAGTGATGTTTCATGTTCCCTCAACAACTTCCAGCTGTTGAAGAGAAGGTTTTAATATAGTTAAAGCATGAGAGTTGCATCATGACCATAGCCCAAACACACACATAGGAGCTTTATATGCAGGATGGCAATTACATTATTAGAAAAAAAACACAGGGAGAAATGCAGCCTTCAGTACTTGAAGATCAAACTGAATAAATAAAATTATTATTATTATTATTATTATTATTATTATTATTATTATTATAAACAAAAATACATTACACTCAAGACATTACAATACAAGAACATGTGTACTGTTTGCAATTACAAAGAAATTAAGGAACAAAGGTAAATATGGATAAAGATAAAAATCAGGGAAAGAAGAAAATTAAATACAACACTATAACCAGATTTGACACTTGACTTAGCATTCAGTTACACACCTGATGAAGAATGTTTGAAATATTGTGTAAAAAATATTACGTGCCAAAACCAAAAAAAACATATTAAGTATTGTGATGTATTTATTACTTGAAATAGGATTTTAATATAGTTTTTATCTCAATTGTAGGGCCCTGTAGGTTTTCCAGGTCCTAGAGGTGTGAAAGGTGATGAAGGAAAAAGAGGCAATGCAGGTGAAAAGGGAGACAAAGGAGACCGTGGGGCAGATGGTGAAAAGGGTGATCTAGGTATGAAGGGAGAACGAGGCCCCACAGGACCTCAGGGAATTCCTGGATTGGAGGGTCCGGAAGGTCCAAAGGTATGATGATAGTTCTCTTTAAAACTGTAGAAGACTATACAAAGTGGTATTTTTGTTGAATGTTGGATGCAAGTGATTTTCAGAATTTGTTTACAGCTTTTTTACTTTAATAAAAATGTAACATTTCACTATGTATGAATTCTGTTATAATTTAAAAACAAGTCAGTAGTGAAAGTTAACTATCTTGTATAATCATGGCTTTTTTGGGGTGTAGGAAGAAGGTATGGTAAGCTGACATGGTTTGAAAAATGCATTTAATTACAGTCACACGTATCGCTTGTACTATCCATTGCATTTAGAATGTTAGCTGCAGACACATGCCGTTGTCCCCCTTGAACTATGAAATATTTAAATGTGAACCTATACAAGCGTATGAAAATAACATTCACAATATTTCAGATTTTGCAAGAATTTTGATTTTGCCCCCCCCCCCTCTCCTTTCCCTGTCGTTGTATGGATTGAGGATAATAAAAAGTGCTGCTTAAACTCTCAAATTATGCTAAATGATTCTAAATTGTACTAGGATTTATTATTATTATATATTTTTTTGGGATAACTGTAGTTGTAAGTTCAATTATGCATCTACTTTTCGAGTTTTGAACTTGCGTTACTTATTATTCACTATTGTCTACAATGGCTCAACAAATGAAATGGGTTCAGCATAGAACTTGAAAGGGTTTGATAAAAATGTTTGTCTACCCCCAACTTTCTATTGATTTTCTGCCCTAAAATATCTTCACAAACTATATTGGATAGGTTAAAGAAAAGATAGAGGATGGGTCATGGTATGCTTGTGTAAAGCTTGCCACTAGGCTGACGTACTCTCTTTTGTTAGAAACATGTCCGCTGGTAAAGTAGAAATAAGATTTGGACATAATTTTATTTTTATTTCCTGAAAACATATTCCCTTGAATTCGATTTCCTTTTCCCAGAGACTCACATTTGCAGATGATGCTAGATTTTACCACTGTGCCAAAAACGGGGTGACAGGTGCCAACGAAGGTCAAACTGTGCTAGGTTTAGTATCATTTTGCTGGGGTTGGCATCACTGATTGAGGAAACTCTTCCTGGTTTCTTGCCGAATGTTTTAACTGCACAACCTTCCCCCTCCACAGCAATGCTCCTTCCAGTCCTCTTCCATCTGGCTGTAGTGTGACCAACAAGGTTCCTCAGCAGCAGCAAAGCCTGTGTGTGTGTCCATTGTCTTTGGGCTGCAGCTGGAGAGAGCAACAACAGTCAAATCTTGAGTAACCTAGTCAATTTTATGTACATTGCACTGATAATTTTATAACATGCATTATGTACGCTCCTAAAAAGTAGAGAACTGGAAAAAAGTATAAATGAACTGTAGGAGGTTCCTCACTTCCTAAATGGAGGAATCACCCCTGTC
Organism: Lepisma saccharinum; assembly: GCF_977018435.1. NCBI lineage: Eukaryota > Metazoa > Arthropoda > Insecta > Zygentoma > Lepismatidae > Lepisma > Lepisma saccharinum. Next base: position 53,881,675 of record NC_139242.1, read on the forward strand.
TTTAATCATATATATTTCTCAAAGAGTCGTACAAAAAGTATGGTTGGCATTTCTGTTGGTTGGCATGTAGACATACAGAGAATCCCTTTTTCTTTTTAATAGGGCTTTGAAGGACCACGTGGAGAAGCAGGACCACCAGGACCTACAGGAGAGAAGGGAAAGTTAGGAATTCCGGGATTTGCTGGCTATCCAGGTCCACCAGGAGAAAAGGGGGATAAAGGATTTCAAGGAAAACCAGGAACACCTGGTGAGAAAGGAGACAGAGTAAGTTTTTTAAAAGAAAATATTTTTCAAAAAGTAACCAGTTACTTAGGATAAAAACACAACAAACCATAAAGTAACAAAAAAAAGCCTCACACTGCTACAGTGTTGGATTAAGAACCTGTTCTGGAAGCAGATGACCTTTTTTGTCACTTGTTAGATTCTTGGATGTCAAGGAGAAGGCAATCTCCATTTTACTATTGTTGTCAAGTTCTTGATACTTTTAGATGACTTGGGAGGTGATTGCATAACACATTCATGCTCAGCTTTAGACAATGTATTAAAATGGCCAGTTTTCATACCATCTGGCTTTTTTTTTATAATTGTAAATATAAACTCTACATTGAGGAACTTTTCTTTCGGATGAATTCCTAGTATTCAAGATATATAGAAGTAAAGTTGTATAAATATGTGACCTTACCTTCCTGTTTATAAATTCATAAATCTTCTTCTTATAGGGAAACCCAGGACTTCCAGGGGAAAGAGGCGAGGCAGGTCCTCGTGTAAGTTATGATTGTAATTTTATAATGGATAGATGAAAATTATTTACCATATATAGCATTTTAAGTACATTACTTAGTTCACTTCCATGAGACAGAATTTTGAAAATTATAAATGTCAATAATTTTTTAAAGCCTCATTTGTGGACATGCCTAAATTGTAATTGGAATAAAATATAATCTGAATAAATTTTCTAGTGACAATATCATAATAATATTGATGAATATTCTTTCTGTTCTTGCAACAATTAGACTAGAAACTTGTTTAACTATGGCAACAGATAATTTGAGAAATGGATATGCTTACATGTGTATCCATTTCTCAAATTAATTATGATTCTATAGTTATTTTAGCAATTAGGAAGTTAGTAGTTTAATGTGCATTGTAATATCTGTTCTATTGGGAGTTGTATCTACGATCTACTAAGTAGGAATTGTGGTTTTGAAACTTTAGTATTCGTAATTCTTGTGTCATGTGATCTGTTGAGAATAGTCTGAAAACCTTCTTTTATTAATATTTAAGGTTGACCCAATAGGAATGCTGATGTATCAGCATCAGCTAATGCGAGTGATATGCGTATAAGAACATATCAATTGGAATTTAATCACTGATACCAGTTGATATTATCTCGACTCTGGCTGTTTTGTGGAGTTCATAAAAGTACCATGTGACACCTTTGCAGACTCTGAATGTAATGGAAATTATGCATCTGCATATTTTTTTTTTAAATTCTTGCAGCAATATTGGGGAGAGAAATGGACTTTGTGATTAAATGGTTATCTCATGTGAATATTTTAAAACAAAACTCTGCTATGAAACAGCTCGAATGGAAAACTTATATATTAAAATTACAAATATTCTTAACCACTTGAATTGATACAACTTTCAAATACTATTGATGTTGGTATCACTGGGATCCAAGAAGACTTGGAATTACTATTGGCTATAAGTGGTATCAGCACAGCCCTAGTTACATTAATTTATTAATTATCATGTTCTCATTTTCTAGGGTTTCCGAGGTTCTAGAGGGAGAAGAGGATTGGAAGGTGTTCCTGGGCCAAAGGTAAGTGTTCTTTTACTAATAAAATAGGTTCTGATGGGTTGATTTCATTGTATAATAGAAACATCCATGAAATTCACTACAGAAATGTCACAATCCATAAGTATTCCAGTGTTGTTCTAATGGCTTTCATAAATGTAATGAAGGGAATAATTATTAAAGGCATCCTACTCATCAGAAATGATCACAACTTTAAAATAATAATCACATTTTTGCAGGTGTACAATAATAACAATAATATATAGTGCTTGAAATGGGAAATGTTAGCTGGGGGATGCTTCTATTGCTTAACAAGGCGACAATGAAACAACTGGGAGGATACTTTGCAAAAATATTGCTAGCTGGGGGGGGGGGGGTAGCTTGCCCTCACTTCGAACACTGATAATGTATTATTAATTCATGCAGTTAAGGTAATATAGTCACAGATTTTTTCATATATCTAGTATCCTTTATTTAGGACATCTAACATTAAAGGGAGAGATCGATGCTATACATCCTCTTTGGAGTATGTGAAATTGTGATAAAGTGTTAATTTTATCAACATCTTCATACAGAGAGTGTTAATTAAAATTATTTTGTAATATAAAATTATTTTGTACTTGAAGAATAGAAAATGAGTATTTTTTTTTTCTTTTACAGGGTGATACAGGCCAACCAGGTCCCCCTGGTCCACAAGGGGAAAGAGGGCCACAGGGACCTGAAGGTCCTCGTGGCTTCATAGGGCCTCAGGGTCCACCAGGACTTAATGGAAAGGATGGTGTATCTGGTCCACCAGGAGAACGAGGGCCTCCTGTAAGTCATTCTCTCTCTTTCTTTCTTTTTTTTGTTGTTTGTTTGTTTGTTTCAGTTATATAACATGAATACTGTCCAACCACAGATTCACCTAGCTCTAGTGGATGAATCTAAATGCTTCATTTAATTTATTGTTTTATGTCCAGTTTATGCACAGTAAGGCTAATCGGGACTGGACCTGCAGTGTAAAGTGGGATCCGAAGCATTGTGCCGTGTGCCTTCACCGGGTAATGAACCCGGGACCCTTTGATTACAAGGCGACGACACTACCACTGTGCCATCGGGGAGGCCCATGAATCTAAATGTGAAAGGGAGAAATAGATAGTAGCAAATGTGTAACTATCCTGTATTGTTTAGATCAGTGGTTTGCTTGTATTCATTTTGTTGTTTGTTACAACTCATAGGAAACCCTTTCAAAGTGGAATAAAGATGATTTTCACAGAACTGACTTATCAAACTGCCATCCACCCCTATTTTGCCACTGAACTCTTCCATATAGCACATGTGCACTTATGTTTGCTGCTAAAGTAGTCAGACTGTATTAAATAATTAACCAACATGTGAGTTTAACTTTGTGTTTATGTTTACAGATGGTTTCCATTGAAAATGTAAAAATCATTTGCTGAATGTTTTTATTTAGACATAAGTGAGTTACTCTTTCCACGAAACTTACTTGTAGAGGTTCTATTAATTTTGGTGGCCTCTGTCACCATCCATTTGGGAATTCATTGCTTCACTGCTGGGCTGACTTCCAAGCTCCCAAGTGGATGGTGGCAGAGGCCACCGAAATTAATAGAACCTCTATAGAACTCGCTTACATCTAATTATTATCAACCATATCTTTTATCCCCCTAACATGAATGTTTTTGATAATAAAGGGACCCCTTGTTGGTAGCTTATGCTTTAGAGTTTAAAAATAAAACAGTGTTTTGTTGAGAAAATATTTCCATACCATGTATTGCTTGTAAGAACTGTTTTTATTATCTACCTATATCTATACACTCAGTCTTCTGTATGAGACTACATTCCTACACTACCCCCATGTAAATGAACACTAATAAATTAAAATAGCATGGGGACAGAACATTAGTCACAGAATAGTATTTTTAATTATCTCATCTCATGTTTGTTGCATATTCAGATAAATAAATCTGAAAAATTTAATTAATCTCTGATGTGAGTTTTTGAATTCAATATGTGTACATGCATACACATGATAACAGTAATGTTGAAGCACATGTATGGAGTGAAATTTCTATGCAAAAATGTCATCCCAAACTTTTCCAAATGAGTATTAAGTAAAATCAAATACGGAGTACACATTCATCTCTCCATTTTGCAACAGCCCTTTGCGGACCAGGGCCTGCCAACCAGCTTTCTGTTGGGTGACATGTGGTCAGTGCATCGAATCCCATTGTCACTGTTATCTGCTTTCAAGAACAGAGTCTGTTACTACTGGTCTCCAATTGTCCTTATGAAGCTGGGTCAACAACAACATTTTGGAGTTTGCAGGACCCAAGACCACTCACATTAAATCTGAGAACATTAACATTTACAGCTAAAACTCTTGAGTAATAGTTCTACAAAGTGATATTTTCAGAAAGTTTCATAAATCATACTTTTTTCCAGGGAGAGCCTGGTCCTCATGGGCCACCAGGGGCTCCAGGTGTAGTGGGTCCACCAGGGCCAAGTGGAGAGCCAGGCCCTGTAGGAGAACCAGGAGAGCCAGGTCTGCCTGGATTACCAGGAGAACCTGGACATCCTGGAGACATGGGTAAGGAGGGGCAGCCAGGTCCTCAGGGACCTCAAGGGAAGCCTGGACCGCCTGGAGGACCAGGGCTACCTGGTTTTCCTGGAGAAAGAGGACATCCAGGACTGCCTGTAAGTAAAGATTTGGAACTTTAGTTGTAACAGAGAAATTTTATATTTTTTAAAATAAGTTTCTTTCATTCTTTCATTGGACAGGTTAAGTTAGATCATCTTTAAACCAAATTTGCATTTATTACTTTTAAAGGAAATGTTTTTATGCTCAGACATGCACACTCATAGTATGCTGTAATAAACATGTATTTTAAACTCAAATTATTGCACATGAGAGTATTTGTCCCATAAGTGCACTGAGGAATTTTTTAAAGGTGATTCATCTGGAAAAATAATTTTCATTGCAATTATTAATACAAAAATAGAAAGATATAATTACACTGACCTGTTTTAACATGGAAATTAAGTCTAAAACAGGAGCAAGGCTCTGGCCTCCTTAACCCCCTTTGGTGTATCCAGTTTGTTTAATTTTTTATCACATTTTCCATTATCATTAAATAATATATTCTTTAGTAGTTCTAGCCTTTAACATATATTGATTTTGTATTTTTACTCATAAAAAAAAATATTTTGCTTTTTATATTGATGTTTTTCATTTACCTTAATAAGCTTTGGTATGAAGAATGCAATTGAATAAGTTGTAACTTTTTACATTGTGATTTGGTATTATAACAATAAAATATAACATAATTGAACTATATATTTATGCTGAATATATGACATTTAATTCAACCTACAGCTAACAATACTGTTTTATGTATTTTGTTTTAGACTCTTCTCTTTAATCTGAGATTTCTATTAATAATAATACCTCTTGTATATATATCAGGGAATGCCAGGGTTAAAAGGAGAAATGGGACCAACGGGTCCTCTTGGCCCTCCAGGGGACAAAGGGCAACAAGGAGAACCAGGAAAAGAAGGGCCTCCAGGACCAGATGGTAGAAAGGGACCTGTTGGGCCTCCGGGGTCAACAGGAGCCAAGGGTGATAGGGTGAGTAAAGTATCTAGTATAAATAGTTTTGCCTAGATGGTAACAAATATATATATATAACATTGTACTTAAAGTTGGGGGCTATCAAAACACAAACATGACTAGAACATTCACACTTTATCTCTTAATCTGACTAGTCATGAGAAAATGGCTGGATTCACTTCCTGTTGAAATATGCTGGAAATGGAAATTAGCCTAAATAGTGGAAGGACAATTTTACCAATGAGATATTTCTATAAATAGCCTCTAATTGAGAGCAAATTCTGCATTTATGTATTAAAATAAAAGCAGCATTAATATACTGAAACTGTGTAAAGTAAATTTCCAAATATGCACAGTTCTCCTATCTACAGTAAGATCCATTTCACTCAACTGATTACATACATTAATTGATGAGATGAATGAACAATTATGGGTTCTCACAGAAAATTTCCCATTAATAATAATTGGATTGGTAGCATATTGGTCATTAGCATCAGTCAATACAATGGTGCCTTATCAGTCCTGGCTAAAATTACAAATCAGTCCATCCCTACCAGAAACTTAAAATTGACTCTGTGAATAGTCACAATAAATATAAAAAATAATTAATTCTTATACCATGATATATTAATTGAAATATGCCATGCATGTAGATGTTTTCAAGCTCTGTGTTATGTCTAAAACAAAGGTGAAAATATAAAGCAAGAGGGATATCTAGTTACCAAAAAGAGTGAGTAATAACAGATGTGATTCAATGCAGACTCTTTTTTCTGGTTGTAATTGAGTGGTTCAGGAATGTAACTATGACAATGAAGGGTATCAGTTAAAGTATTCAACAATTAATATAACAGGTGTAAAGACAATTAGCAAACAAGTCAATAGTGAAATATATTCATCAACAGTTTGGAACATATATAATAGTACCTGAAATCAGTAACTTTGGCTAGAAATCACAAAAATATGCGGTGCGAGCCAAAAATAAAAAGAAGAAGATAATTAGCATTTTTTAAAAAATAATATACCTCAAAAGTATAGCTGTAGAAAACCACTCAGAAGAAGAGGTTTAGTGTTTTTGGTATAATGCAAACTTTTTTAAAGAGTTGGTACTCAAATTCAGTAAATGATGGTAACTACAGTGTTGCCAGAACCATTTCTTAAAAATAATACTTTTGTTGTAGGACTTCTAGATATAAGTGTTAGGTTAAGTGTCAGTTCATGATAACAAAATTTCACATTTCCTTCTCCTCATTGATAAGTAAATTTATACAAGTTGATATTTTTATCCACTAGGGAGAAACAGGACAGCCTGGACCAACAGGTAGAGATGGCTTACCGGGGCAAAGAGGCCTTCCTGGTCCTCCAGGGCCAATGGGTTCCCCAGGAGAGGATGGGGATAAAGGGGAGCCAGGCCCACCTGGAGAAAAGGGTTTTAAGGGATCAAAAGGAGATGCAGTAAGTAATTTATCCTAAGTAGTAGAGTTGATGGTAGATACTTAAAAACAAATTAATTGACGTGTAATTATGAAGGTATACTTAATATGTGATTTGCATCATTAACTCAATGCAGACTGGAGATTTTTGGTTCAATGAGTAACAAAAACAATAAATTCTTATATTATAATAAATGAATGGGGAATTAAGCATGCATATGTACTATATTATGTAAATAGACAGTAATAGAAGGGAAAAAAAGTTCTGCTTGACACAGTAAAGGGAATATTAGAAGTCAGAAATTTAAAATTAACTTTGAAAGTTAATATTCCTATTTAGTATTTCTGTACAGAGCATAAATAACGTTCAGTTTAAAAAAATAAAGAAACTAACTTATTCACAAAATTACGTATATTGTAGTGTGAACATAGTCTAGTTTGAATGACACGAATTCCTAAAGTACTCCCAATATACTATTTTAATACATATCTAGGAATACCTAGAATTTTATCAAGATGCAAATTTATTTTTTACGAGTAATCTAATAAGTATGAAGAGATTGACGGAAATTTTTCGCATATATATAAGTAATGCTTTTAGTTATAATCATCGTCCATAGTTGTGGTAGAGCATCTCTCAGGTTGTTATTTTTTTTAAAAAATATTTGAACAATTTAAATTTTTTAATGAATTGGTTTGCAAATTATTGCAGTAATATATTTTGAAGCTAGCATGCAGATTTAAGTCAAGTAATCATTCAAATTTATAGGGACCACATGGGCCACCAGGGTCACAGGGGCCCCGTGGGGAACCAGGCACTATGGGAGCTCCAGGAGAGAAAGGTCCACCTGGTGAAATAGGTAGGCAGGGCCCAAAAGGTGAAGATGGTCCATCCGGCATAGCAGGCCCCCCTGGTCCTCCTGGCTCTCAAGGACTTCCAGGACCACCAGGAATGAAAGGAGAGATGGGTGACCATGGAGCTAAAGGTATGATTTTTTGGAGGAGATTTAGTTGAGTCTGTTTTTTGTAGATCTTAAGCAGAGACTTTCCATCATTGTTGACATGTTATAGGGGCCTCCCCAATGTCTTAGTGGTAAAGTCCTTGCCTTGTAATCAAGGGGTCATGGGTTCGATACCTGGTGGAGGCACATATTTGTTTGGATCCAACTCTAAACTGTAGGTCCAGTCCTGATTAGCCTATTTGTGCAAAAAATGGACTTAAAGCAAAAACTCAAAACAATCATTATGAGTTACAGTACTAACTACCCCATCCCCCATTACAGTCATATCTTCTTACAAAATTCCTAGGAACAACATTTATATGGAATCTGAAAGGTGAACATTGTGGGGAGAACCATCTGTTCGGCCCCTCTAGCACTAGGAGCTACTAATTCTAGAAAGAAAAGATCTGATGGATGGAACATAACAATTGCTAACTTAATGAAATACATATACAGCACGTCCACAAAGTCCCTACAACCTTACATTATCTCTACAGATGTTTTCAAGCAGTGAAATTGAATTTTTGCTATATTACACTGCTATACTATGAAATTTTTAGAGAAACAAAAGTAGTCAGTTCTTAATGATTTTCGAGTGTTCAATAACAAAATTGGTTATTCATTTTCATATAATTCATTATTATGATATGCAAGGAAATAGAATTTAAATCATCTTCAAATGGTACATCGGACATCTTATATGCAGTGCATTTTTTTCTGGTGGTACGCAACAGTATGCCATACTGGTACCTTTTAAAGTTAAGAGAAAAAGTAAAAAAAAAAAAAAAGTAAAGTGTTCCCCTGTGCTTAGCACCACGCCATGAAGGCGTATAGGGGGTGTGGGGGTAACACCCCACACTTTCTTGATCCGGTCGTGAGTGGGGGTGATGTGATCAGCATCACGCCCCTGACCACCTTTACCCCCAGGTTTCCCCAGGTACCCATGTTATTCGACGCTGGGTGGGCACCGGGGCCGCTTCCAACGTTAGAAAAGTTCCCGGATTTGAACCGGCCGGGGATCGAACCCGGGACCTTTAGCATGGTAGTCAGGTAGTAAGAGAAAAAGTAACATTTTAATTTAATGAAAAAATGTGTGTGTGTGTAGCTACATGTACGCATGATCACTTATGAACATATTGTGTTATATTTAGTACTTCATATGATACTCTTTGCTCATCGTTTGTCTCAATAATAAACTTGGAGAGTACTGGAACCTTTCTTCCCAGAAAAAAAACACTGCCTATATATAAGACCTTAACTGTCACCATCACAGTAACATCAGAAAACATTACTTGTCATATGAAATCACTTATAAATGGATAAAATGATACTTGCTAAACACATTTGCCATGTGCATTAAATTGTGAAATAATGTAAATTTTATTATTTCACATGTTTTTAGTGCTCTCATGCATTTCACCACATTTTATGCATATTCTGCACATAACATCTTTCACTCTGTGAGTTTAATATGTTTGATAACATTTGGACAAAAGTAGAACTTTATGAAAACAGTTACCTAATCACAAATGACACACACAGTGACAGGAACATTTGGGTTATATATATTGAAGGTTGGGGCTGTACCCAAAACAAAATTCTGGCTACATCTGCCTGAACCAGCTACAAGTCTCTTTTCAAGAGGATATATTTTAAACTGTTTTCATACCTGAACAAATCACCAGTAGATAATGAGATCTCTCCAAAGAAAAATTCAAAGTAAATTACGTATAGTGTTGTCTTCTACAAAGTTAGCACAGAATACCTTGTGTATACATTTGGTTTCTGTTTTTTTCAGGTCCCCCTGGGCCAGCTGGGGCACCAGGAGAACCAGGGCCTCGAGGCAGTAAGGGAGGAGAAGGTGTCCCAGGGCCACCTGGTCCTGAAGGACTTCAAGGACCGATAGGGGAGTCAGGAAATCCGGGACCACCAGGTCCTCCTGGAAGTGATGGAAAGCATGTAAGAAGCTCCTTAATTAAAATATTATTGGAGTGTAGATTTATCAAAATCTGATGCTAGTATATATATTAATGCATTCATATTAGTAACAGGCAACTAACATAAGCTGTTTTTACTTTCCTCATGCAAAGTATCACCGAACTCCATTGTAGAGTGGTTAGCATACGGCACTGGGATGCCAGGGGTTCCAGGTTCAAATCCCAGCCTGGACATATGTGTTCTTTGTGAGTGTCCCTTCATGAGTTTCATCACATCACCACTCAACCTCATTTTCGCATTAGCCAAAAGTGGCAGAAAAGTGAAATAAAATATACCAAATCAATCAGTCATGCAAAGTATCATTTCCATGGTCATTTTCTGTTGGTAACTTTACTTGATTATCATTAATTCAGTACTGAATGACTTAACTGAATAAACATAGTGTTATATATTTCTTAGTTGAAATACAGTTAGTAATATAACACCATGATAAATGTTAAGCAAAGTATATTGATTTGGTTTATTTTACTTTGCTTTTCTGCCACTTTTGGCTAGTTGCGAAGATGACGAAGGGATACTCACACAGAACACCCATACCCAAACTGGAATTCAAACCTGGGAGCCCTGGCATCGTAATATGCTGTGCTAACCACTCCACCACAGAGGTTGTCAGAAGTAAAGTATAGTACGACTGCTGCTGGACAAGTTTCTGCAATCAATATGAAAAAAGACATGTGAAATTCTGGAAATGGCTTTATTGTTTTTCAAAGTATTCACCCTTAAGATAGATACACTTTTGAATACGTTCAAACCAATTTTGAAAGCATTTTTTCCACTCTGAAGCTGATACCTTAGAAACTGCTGTTCGGAATGCATCAACAGCTGCTTCAGGCGACACAAATCGCTCACCACCATCTTATTTTTTGTGTGTGAGAACAAAAATAAGTCATTAGGTGATATATCAGGTGAATATGGACAATGAGTCATTAATTCAACATTTTACTGGACAAAAAATCAACAGTTTGGTGTGCTGAGTGGAAACTGGTGTTGTCGTGGTGAAGAATAATGCGAAAATTTGGTTTTTTTATTTTATTCATTGATGACCTCTAGCAAACAAATTGTTTGCTCAGCATTTACAGTCCTTCAATCTTTTAAGCTATTGTTGCCACATGTCCGGTATAACCGAAGAAACAAGCAATCATTTGCTGGCCACCACTCCTCGAACGAATGACGTTTGTTGGTTTTGGCTCACTTTGCAACACCCAAACAGTGGATTGCTGTTTAGTTTCGGGTTTGTATGAATAGATCCAAGTTTCGTCCCCTGTAAAGATGTAGTACACCAAATTTGACTTTCCTCGGTTGAATTTTTTGAGCATTTCTTTACACCAATTTACATGAGCCCGTTTTTGAGCTTTGGTCCAGTTGTGTGGGGTCCAACGGCTTGAAAGTTTCCGTACGTTCAGATGACCACGCAAAATTGTATGTATTGCTTTCATGTCAATGTTCAAGGATGCCTGAATCTCACGGTATGTCACATACCGATCTCTCTCAATCATTTCATGCACAGCATCAACATTACTGGCAACAACAGATATGGATGGATGACCTTCACGAAATTCATCACTTCAAAATGTTCGACCAAGCTGGAATTGGGAAAACCAATTGTACACAGTCCTATTGGATGGTGGTTCATCCCCAGATGCATTGTTTCGGTGTTAAACTACATTTGAAATCATAAAAAATCATTCCCCGAAAGTGTTCAAGAGAAATTTACATTTCTCACACGAAACTATTACTTCAATCTGCTGTGGAAAAATAAACGAATAGGCTTAGACAAACAATCAAAGATAATTTAAACATTAAAAAGGTCTATTCTTCCAATTTTTATAGTAGCGGAACACTAGCACCACTGTTGGTGGTAGTTTGCAGAAACTTATCCAGCAACCCTCGTATTTACACTGGTTTAGAGCTGGGTTGAAATTATTGGCAACTTTTTGTGTTGCCACATTTATGATAATAAAATATTAACAAAAGACATATCTCGAGCAGTTAATATATGTAACAAAGAAAACAAATTCAGGATTTTGATCCTTTAAAAATCCTTCCCCAACTTAGCGTTTTAACGTCTTAATTTTACAATGTTCCTGATGAAGATCATCCTTTAGAAGATCAAAACAAAACATTTTGAAAATAGTTTATTAACTGTTCTAGGTCCATCTTTCATTTCTATTTTATTATGATAGTGGCATGCAAAATGTGTACATGTGAGATATCAGGATAGCAATAACACGGGATTAAATTATTAAAGAGATAGGGGCATGGATAACACAGATGGTATATGTAGCAGAAATTCTTCAGGTAGGCCCCAAAGTACAATGAGAAGTGTCACATCCCACTGTATACTTCTGATAATATCCTGGATATTAGTAATTTTCCTTGCAAGTGCTCAATGATTCAGAACATAATAATTTAACTCAAAATTTGTCCCCATCATGAAATTTTGAAATGTGTGTATATTTCCTTTCCACTTCATGAACATGAAATGGTCACATTTTTGGACGCAGATGTCCTATGTTAAAGCTTAAAATATGCATAACTTGTTTCTTTTCATCAGTTCTGAACATTACTAATGCATCTTGTATGTCCTACATTTAGGGTGAACGAGGTCCCCCAGGTTCAAAGGGAGAGGAAGGCAAACCAGGAATTCAAGGTCCACCTGGACCAAGAGGAAACATAGGACCTGAAGGACCGAAGGGAAGCCCTGGCCCTCCAGGGTTCCCTGGCTCTCCTGGAGAACCAGGAATTATAGGACCCAAAGGTGATCCAGGCAAGGATGGTGCAGATGGACGACCAGGTGATCCTGGACCACCAGGTGAAGCTGGACCAGCAGGAAAAATGGGCGTTGCAGGACCTCCAGGAAAACCGGTGCGTGCATGGCTAATAGATAAACTAATATTACATAGTTACTTAGAAGTTAACAGAATTATGAATGACACAACAGCAACAACACAAGACACCTGTATTCCTTCATCATATGTGTGTATGTTTGGGAAAAGGTTTCGTATTAGCCCTTAAGTACTATGGACATTGATAATCACACGACTACTATGGAGAGATCTGTCAGACTCCTGTTTTGATTTTGACTTGTGAACCAGCTGTTTTGTTATTCTCAATTTCTGACATGTTTTCACATGACTTGACATGGATATAAAGGACTATTGTAAAGCAGTTGTCAATTATTATTGTTTAGTTAAAAAAGTGTAGCATACAAGGCTCATTCAATATGTAACCGGAAATATGTTGTAAAATATATTTATTACAAGCACCAAAAGAACCACAGTACTATGTTTCAACATAGTCCACTAGCCAGCACTTGATAAGGGCACTGATTTCACAGTGAAAAAAATATTTTGGACAAGTGCGTAACCACTCATGCACCACTGACTGGACTTCGTCATTCTGGAACCTCGATCTACTTAGTCCATCTTTCAGTGGGCAAAAGGAGTGGAAATCGGAAGGTGCGAGATTGGGCAAATATGGAGGTTGGGGTAAGCAATCAAACTTTAGGTCCTCGATGGTAGACAATGTGACACTGGCAGTGTGCGGTCTCGCATTGTCATGGAGCAAAATCACACCAGTGAACACAATGCCACGTCGTCTGCAGAATGGCTGGTTTCAGTTTTTCATGCAAAATGTTGAAGTAGGTGGTACTGTTTACACTATGACCTTGTGATCCCAAACAAAGTTAACATGACCTTTCCGGCACTGTTGAGCACGCATTTTCTTCAGTCTGGGAGACGAAGGATGTCGCCATTCCATTGTTGTCTCGTTCATAGAACTGTCATCTCCAGTGACAATAGCATGAAGAAATGTTTCACCATCAGCTTCATAAGGGCACAAAAGCTCCCTGTACACATCAACACATCTCTCCTTCATTTCCGGTGTCAAACGTTTTGGAACCCACCTCGCACACACTTTCCTGAACCTCAGTACGTCATGACTGATATGGTGAGCTGATCCTACACTTATTTTCATCTGGAAAGCAATTTCACTGACAGTAATATGCCGGTTCTCCCATATCAAGTCCTCCACGTGAGCAGTGTTGCTTTCTGTGATTACAGTGAGAGAGAGAGACCTGGACGCGGAGAATCTTCAAATACTGGTTATGCCCTATTTGAACTTCTCAGCCTACTTGTACACTTGTGATCGACTTATACAGTTGTCACCGTACTGAACTGTTGTACCGAATTTCTATCGTTTTCACACCTTCACTCAACAAAAATCTCACGACACTTCACTTCCTGTAAGAGTGCCGTCATCTTGTGTAACTGTTTCTCGGCATCCAATGTGCGAGGCAGGCATGCCAGCCCCAGCTATGAATAGCTTAGAGATGCCTTCACAAAATAACAAACATATAACAATCACGGCCGTATTTTAGATTTTTTATACTACTTTTCCGGTTATTTATTGAATGCACCTTGTAATTTATGCAAAGAGGAAGAAAATCAGTCAAAAATTGCTTCTTTATTTTTTTGAAATTCCAAATATTTAAAATTTCTACAATTTTGTGTTGTCAGAAGAGTAGGAGTTCAAAGTAATATGTTTCTGAAATTAAAAATGAGTAATGAGCCATTGAAATGTCAGACTGCTGCTGAAAATAGAATTGAATATGATTTGAACAAACAATGGCAAAACCTCGTGACCTAGACAGCGTGTAACTGAAAGTCATGGAGAAGGGCTCGGTTCAATTGTGGTTTGAGGGGTGCAAGAAAGAAAGTAAAAGAGAAATTCAATGTGGTCTGAGAGACAATTCATAGTAGTTAATATTCAGTTCATGTGCAGAGGATAATCAGGACTGGACCATAGTTCATCTACGATTCAAACTAAAGACCCATTAGTCCTGGATTAAATAAACATTGGACTGTTAAGAGCAAATGCCATTCTAATCAGTTGTGCATACATGCATTGAATTAACTGCATAATGTTATCTTTTGTCAGACATTTGTAGTTGTATCTGTTGCAGCAATAATCTTGGTGCAAAGGGATGTGTTGTTACAACCAAACATTCTAAATAGGTAAACACTGAAATGTGTTTTCACAGCAACTAAATTCTTGTCATGGCATTAGCATTACTGACCTTCACTCCGAAAAATTCACTGTTCCCTTTTAAGCACCTTTGTACATTGTAAATACAAAAGTTGTGACTTTTTTCTAGAACATAGGGACAATATTTCCTCAAGCATTATGTACCAGAAATGTTTTCAAATTTATATCAACAGCTGCTACACTATCATTACAGCGTGTAGGAGGAAAATCCATCATTTTATGTAAATCACTCATTTCAGGAAGCAGGTAGTACCTCCACAACTGTATCATGGCACAGTCACAATTACTATACATATTTGTAATGCATTCCGAAGGAAAAATTACAATATTTTTTTCCCTTTCTTTGAAGGGCCCTGAAGGTCCAGCTGGTCAACAGGGCAGCACTGGTACACCAGGAGAAAAGGGTGATAAGGGCCCACAAGGTCCTCCAGGACAACAAGGGCCATTGGGACCTCAGGGAAATCCTGGTCCACAGGGTCTTCCAGGACTAAGAGGATCTCCTGGATCAGCTGTAAGTATGACTACTTCTTCTTCCTTAACCACCTTGTTCTTTCTGTTAATGCCAACATCTTACTATGATGTATTAACTTTTCATTGAATTGGATTGATTAACCTGCATCAGTCGATATAGCCATATTGGTAAAATTACTGATAAACTATTTCTATGGAAACCTGAAATTATGGTGGTCTAGTCGGTAGCGCATCTACCTGTTTGATTCCTGGGGTCGGAATTTTTCCAGCCTTGTCAGCATCTCTGAAGACCACCCAGTCTCAAATCAATAGGTACCTGGGGGCAACCCTGGGATTGAAAGCATCCGGAGCATGGTGATGATCAAATCACCTCCAAAATGGACGAGATCGAGAATGTGTGCGGCCCTACCCCCACATC